>NC_133655.1:22765379-23365379 GCF_009905375.1 Apium graveolens | reverse complement strand
ATGGTATAGATCTAATTAAAGCAGCAGCAACAAATTTGGAAGTTGCTGAAAAAGGAAAGTTGAGTTTGATCAACTGGAATAAGATTGATGAGGAGATATAGAAAAAGTTTAAACTAGTCAAGGAGCCAGTTCAGTTAGCCATCCATCACTCTCATGTCAAGCCAATCAGTGTGAATGAGATGAGCATGAACTATCTGGAAAAAGGACAATCTTCCTGCATCAAGTCTACAAAGGCTGAAACAATTCTTAAACCAAGGGCAAATTATCCAAAGTCCTCTTGGAAGAACCCTATGGACACTGTGTATGAGACACCCAAGCCTGATGAAAAGAAGCTTCTGTCAAGATCTATTGTCTTCTATAAAGATCTAGCTGATTCAGCTTCAAAAAGGAGAATTGCTAAGATATTCAGAAACGGAAAGGAAATTTGTGTGGTAGCTGGACATCCACAATTTGCTCAAGCAAAGAAAGAAGAAAAAGCCAGATTAAAGCAGGAAAATAGGCAAGCTGCTCTAGATGCAAAGAAGTCTAAACAAAAGAAAGAACAGATTGCTATCTTGGCCAAGCTACAGGCTGTGAATTCTTCTCAACAAATTCCCTCTCAACCATCTGAAGCTGCTGAATCAAAGAAGAAGATTGAAGAACAGAAGAAATCCCCAAGGAAGAAAGAATTGGCTAGAAAAACAAAAAGGAAACTGAATGTTGTTGACAAAGAATTGGAAGATCAATTTCCTACGGAATCCACACCAACTACAACTCAAGCATCAAAGCCCTCTATGGTATTTGAAGACATAAGAGTGGTGGATCCCTACAGGAACATACATGGTGAACCTATTGTGCCAAAGGATGAGCCAATAGAGTAGGATAACATACCAATTCCTGACTTCAACTTACCAATCCTTAGCAAGCCAAAAAGGACAAAGTCAAGGGCAGTCAAGAAAGTGAAGCTGTCACCTCTCAAATCCAAGTCAGTAGCTAAAGCTCAACCCAAGGTCAACAGGGGAGACTACTTGTACTTGTGTGACATCAAAGAATTTTCAGATCTAAACCTTTATCTGGATGAACTAGATGAAGTAAGGGTAATTGATGCATACAGAAGCCTACCTAAAAGGTTGGTGTTCAAGAACAAAGGAGGAAGGGAGATTCAGTGGCCACTTCACAGTATTCTTCAAGAAAGCCAAGCTGTGCTGATTAAAGTCTATTCATCCTTCAAGAAAAACTTTGGGTTCAATGTAACTGCAAGAAGACTAGTATTGAAGAAGATTGAAGAGTTGAGGAGTGTTAGAGCTAAAGATGCACTCCCAAAGACTCTAATCATCCCATACACAGGGAGAAGAGTGCATCTAAGGCCCTACTGGCTGATGGAATTCATGGATGACAAGGGTGTGAGAAGATTCTTCAGATTAGAAGACCAACTGAGTATCTCTAGCAATGAGACTCTCTTGGAAATGCAAGAAAAGCTAGATCTCTCAGAATCTGATGAACTAGAATTCCACAGGCAGCTCCAGAATCAAATTGAAGAAAATAACAGAAAGCTTGGAAGAAGATCCAGACCTTCAAGGAACTAAAAAAATCTGCTCAGGCTAGAGGAACATCTTGAATTGACTGTGAGCCAAACCTTGCACATTTTAATTAATTGAAGCACTTTCAGTTTATCTACTTATCTTTAAAGATATATGTTCAGGATGTTTTGTTATCATCAAGTATCTCTTAATTTATGGCTACAATTCCAGTAGACATAAATTGAGGGAGATTGTTGTGCATATGTTGTGTAATTGATGATTTCATAAACAAAACATCTAAGTAGATCTTACTTAGTGAAATTATGTAGCACTCGACAGATAAGAATTATAGTCCCGACAGATAACTCATTATAGTCCCGACGGATGATTAACTTATTATCCATCGAGTGAGTAGCTTATGTAATAATAAGTTTGTAGCACAGTTATGTATGCACCTTTGTATAGAATCTGTAGTAGCATATAAGTCATGTTGACCTCAACTAGATATGCAGAATAGATTGATTAATTGTACATAATTGATGTCTTGTAATTTTGCATAATTGATACAGAGTCAAGTGCCAAAATAGCTATCGACGGATGATTAACAAAGCCATCGACGGATGATCAAATGACTATCAACGGATGTTTAATATAGCATTCGAAGGATGATCAATTAAATCATCAACGGATATTCTGAAAGTCGACGGATGATCATATGAAGAATTCAAACAGCAGTTGAACAGTGAAAGATGACACACAGCCGTCGAGATGTATACAAACATATTGTGGAAGCCCATTAACTGGGTAATAGAGGACAAAAAGCAGCAAAGCTTAAGACTGTTAGATTTTATATTTGTTCAGTCTGTTTGACTTTGTAATCTTGGTATTATATAAACCAAGAGAGTAGCGAATAGAAAAATAACTAAGATAGCTGAGAAACATAAAAAAATAGAGAAATCTTTGTAAGCAGAATCTTTAGCATTTCCTGTATTCTCAGTAGTTCTATTTTCTAAGCAGCTGTGAGCATTTCTGTACACAGAGTCCTCTCGATATATTATATATATATCTCTGGTGGAATTGTTTAAATCCACCAGAAAGTTTTTAAAGACTCTTGTTTTTAATTACTTATGTTTTGATTCAATTAATTTTACATTCCGCATTGTGCTAATCAAAACAAATATATCTATAATCGAGTTGAACATTTTTATTTCAAGAAAAAGGTTCAAGAATTCCATTCAACCCCTCTTCTGTAATTCTTGCTACATTGTTAAGGGACTAACAGATGTGTTTGGATTGTGTGCATACTTTAACCTGTTGCGGTCCGTGGTAGTTGGTAAGTAGGGTCACTGCATATTATTATTATCTTTATTATTATTATAAGAAGGTTATAAATAAGGTGTGTGTGTGGACCCCAAACTTCTGACCCGGGTTTGGAGGGCGCCACACTATGTAATCATGATAGCTAACTTGTGAATTAAACCGTTATGTTGTCAAATTCTATAGACATATAGGGTCTCAATATAATTAGTGTCTATTAGCTTCTATATCTTTTGTGGATGTCTGGTAGTATGATATTCATACAATGAAATTGGCGTTTATCAGTTTCGTGATATCTGATTAGTGTCATCACCATTGCATGCTAAGGTTAAGAACAAAAAGGCTATTGAATGAAGTAGTAATGAAACTAGAATCCCATGTTTGTGTTATATAAGGAATCAACCTTTTTACTCTCTTAGTTAATTGTATGTTAGTTAATAATCATAGTTATAAACAATCTTAATTTGTGATCGTCTTAGCATTGAATAATAACAATACCATTGTTGCATAAGTACATTGATTGAAATTAACCTAAACCAGTCTCTATGGGAACAAACTAGAAATAATTCTATATTACTTGCGATCGTGTATACTTGCGTGAATATTAGCGCGTATTTTCGTCCTAACAGGTAGCCCAATAGCCTCCATCCCATGTTAATCTAACAAATTCATATCTCCAATTTGGGTTATTTTCAATAATGGAGTTACCATAAAAAATATGGGGAAACTTGGGCCTTTGGCAGATTAAAATCCAGCCCGGTTGGGTTAGAGGGCTGTTGTAAAATTGGAATATTTTTCTAAAAAGAGGAACAGAGAGGGGAAAATTATTTTCAAGGCACAAAACCATAAAACAAATATTATTCCTCCTTGCATTTGGAGGGAGTTGACATGGATTTATTTGAACTTCTACAAGTAGGCGGGGGATAAATTCGTGAAATGGAAACCTAAGGCTAGCAACTAGGGCTCCTCGATAAATGAAAATTGTGTCCCCCTCCAAATTACAAGTTCGATCACCAGGGGTGGCAAGAGTAATCCTAAGGTGAGGAGGAAGCCTATATAAAGTGTTATAACTTTCTATTTTACCATCTAATTCATGAAAGGTGTTGCCATGATTATAAGAATCTAAGTCAGAAAGGGAAGGATATTCACCCCTAGCATTAATCATGTCAATAAAGCCCATTAAGGCAAGGCCCAAATAGAAAGCCAATTAAGGCAAGGCCCAAATAAAAAGCTATTACGTGCTAATTCTCAATGATCAGGAGAAGCTCATGATCTGGCTATTTTGGATGTCATCAGAATTTGATGACCATCAGTATCTGCAGAAGCATCAGTATTTGAGGAGCAGTCTGTTGTGAAGATTGAGTTTTTTCCTTAGTTTGAGGGATGGATATCTGTTCGTTCTGAGTGATAGGACTTTGTATATTCAGTTAGAGATACGTATCATTTTTTTATTAGTATTTGATAATGCATATCCTAGACTGATTTATAGCAGCTGTATATTATATAAACATTATTTAGGTCATCACATTGTGATAAACTCGAGCATTGTACGACTTAGCAGCTCTCAAGAATATCAGTATTTTTTGAGAGAGTTTGTAACAGTTTTTATCAGAAATATAAAGAACTGTTATATTTTTATACTTGTTCGAAACATTTATATAATTGTATCCAACCCCCCTTAAACAATTGTATCTTTACTGGGCAACAAATAGTTAATTGTTGGTTTATACAATGTACAATAAGACATGCTATTAGCTTTTCTAAACTGTCACTTGTCATTTATATTTATAGAAAAGTACATCTTCCATTTCTGGCTTAGCATATCTTTAGCATCCTGTGATAATTTTAATCTCCCTCTGTCAGTTAATCTTCACCATTGATCTTGCACATTCTTCAAGCTGCTTTTTGTAGACTTGTCAATCCAGCTATTTGGATTGTTTGTTGATTGTTAATCTTGAATATTGAACTGGTCTGTGAATTTGTACTTTGAGAATTTTACTCGAGATCTCTAATTAGGCATATAGAGATCTTGACATCTCGATAAGTATAATGACTTATCGAGATCTCTAATGCTCTAGTGAATTTGACTTATAGAGGTCTCTGAGTTCTCGAATGAACCTTTAGCTTGTCGAGATCTCTCGACATCATGTCTTCACTTTGTCATGTCGACAACTTAGAGTTCTCTAGTAAATTTTGACTTATCGATATCTCTGAGTTCTCTAGTAGACTTAGACTTATCGATAACTCAGAGTTCTCTAATGAATGTAGACTTGTCGATAACTCTGAGTTCTGTAGTGAAGAAATGACTTGTCGATATCTCCAACCTTCATATCTTCTTGACTTGTCGATATCTCACTGAGTTCTCTAGTAGCTTTCCTGACTTCTCAATAAGTCATTTGGAGTTCTCGAATGACTTCTATATAACATTAAATATGTGACTTGTAGAGATCTTGACTTAGAGTATTTTTCCTAAAACAGCATTATTCAACTCCAAGCTTCTTCATAATTCTTCTGAGGCATGATCTTTTTGATCTTCTTCCAGATAGAATTCTCAGGCTTGATACAGTTTATAGAAAAAGGCTCTAGTCTGCTCCTTTGATATTTTTACAGACTTTAAATGTTACAAGTACAAAATATAAATTAAGATAACAATACAACTTACTTAGGGTTAACAAAATGACTTATTCTTATTTAGATACAGGTATGTCTTGCACAACAATATCTCCCAATTGGTGAGAAGATTACTTAACACAGATTCATTCCTGTTAACAAGGCTAACCCCAAGCTTAACAGGTATGAAAAGTACCATTTCATTATTCTCCCTAGATCAGATGTCCATTTGGCTATGCTTCACACTTTGACCATGGCCACTAATGATATTGTTATCTTCAGTAATCTTTGACATCATCACTTATATATTACAATCTCCCCCAACTTATTCATTATGAAATTATGCACAAGTTCAAATTGATGATGTCAAAACTCTAGCTAAATGCAGAAGTCAATCTTCCCAGTGCATTTAGATTTACTCTTCTCTCCCCCTATCAAGAAGAGAGTATTATTGTCTGGCAACATCCAACAACTGATTTTGCATTTAGATATATTTTCCCCCTTTTTGACATTATCTCGAGGTGGAAAGATTTAGCTAGATGCACGTTGTTCAAGCTTTTGCCATTGTCCATTTAGAATAATATATGCAGCTTCAAGCGTTAGTGATTTCAACAGATAGAGTATGAGACTTTACTTTGACCTGCGGAGAAAATTTTTCAGTAACAAAAGTCCTAAACTCTCTGTTCTTTTAATAAGTAGTCTCACTACTTCTCACTGCACTAGTCTCATGACTGTTAAGAGTTAGAGTTTTCTCATAAGGATTACTAAATTTAGACACTTATCTACCTCTCCTTTCGCCAGGAAGGATCCTGCCTCTCTTATTTTCTATTTTTCTCTCAATCTTTTCTCTCATCCTCACGTGAAAGGATCAAATGTTGTTTGACCTATAGAAATAAGAGGTGGCTGAGAAGAGTTGTCCGTGATCATATGATTAGGGATGATCCATATAGGTCTAATCATACTCATGTCATCAGAAGAGTAGGTATTCATTTCATACCTTGTGAGATTCTGAGGAAGTAGCTGATTAATTTAACATTAGTATGCAGCTGCATCTTTCATCAGTTTCAATTGTTCTCACATTATTCTCAGTGATTCTGCCTTCATCACCATTTTGAGGTAATGGTTCTTGTGTGGCTGGAGATTTAAGAGTTACTGTATGACTTTGACATCCAGGTTCTTGTGTGCTCTACCCCACGTCTGAATTCTGAGCTTCTGTTAACACTATTTGTTGTGCAGTTGTGTCATGTTTTTCAAGAGATTCTTCCTTGTCTTCTATACTATGTGAAGTATAGGTTCTTGTGGAACATGGATCAGGAATAATGTTGCTTCTATGCCCATTAAGACATAGGTTCTTGTGTGCATGATCCAGGAAGTGGAAGTCCTTTGATAGTCTCATCTACATGTCCAAGAGTAATCTCATTTACTCTCTTTTGACTTCGCCGTTGTAGGAACTTCTAACAATTTTCCTTAGCAATTCTTCCTTAAGTCTGACATAACAAAGTTGATGAGCTTCTTTGGAGACCAGTATTAGATGAAGTTCTGGGACTTTCGTTAGAGATGAATCTGAATATCTTGAGACATTTCTGATTTAGTAAGCACAAGTATCCCCTTCATCAATTTTGAAAGTTTTATATAAGCATGAGGATCTTGGCTTATTGCATCCTTCTTTTCTCAAACAACAGAATAAATGAGAAACATTTTGTGAGGTTTCTATCCTTTTGTAAACAGGTTCCTTTTGAGAGTCACCTGAGTGGGATTGTTTTTGAGTTTCTATTTGGGTTGTTGTGCCTAGGTGAACTGCAGCTTGGTTGTGAAAGATGTATTAACTGCAGTTTAGCACAAATGCATGTAGAGTGATCCATAGATCTCAGAAACCTTGTAAATAACAAGTTTCTTACAATTAGGCAAATTAAGAGAATTTTGCAAAAAATTGATTTTCAAAGATGACATTCAAAAGTTAGGAGATTTAAAACATAAATCAAGAGTGATTTTGTGTAGTATTCTACTTTACTTATCCGTTGATATGTTTGATGCATCAGTTGAAACCAAATGTGTTATATCTGTTTCAAGTGATTTTTCTGAGTTTCCTGTTGTTGTCTTGAAGAGATTGTGTTTACCCTGTACTGCATTGAACATATGTAACTTTATGATGTTTAGTTAGACACATACAGAGAGGTTTTCGGTTGCATGCAGTATTACAGATGATATGATACTCAGATAAATTGTAAACACATAGCAAACAAGACACAAACTTCTTTAAAATAAAGAAGGTGAAATATTTCCATTAATATAGAAATAGAGTACAGGAAGATTTAGATTGCAATAATTTAAACCCTAATCCTAACTACTCTAATTTCTGCTTCTTCTCTGCTTCAATCCTCCTTACCGCTACGTTGGTACGCTCTGGACATGGAGTGTGCAGGAGAAATGATTCTCTCTTGCAGCTCTAGAGCAGCAAGGCGTTCCTGCTCAGCCACCAAAGCACATCTCTCTTGCTCGAGAGAGACTTCTCCCTCGAAAAATAGAAAGTTTATCTGATCGTCCCAAGAGAGTTCATCAAAAACTTCAAGGGAACATCAAAAGGGCTGCAAATGATCCCTATGATACGGACCCGAAGCCCAAAAGGGTCATATTAGACCTGGTTATCAGCCAAATGAAGGGCTGGTAGATAAATGCCATTGTTAAGCTTGTAGAAAACAGGAGCAGGCATTAGAGAGATTTGAACAAGATGAGGGTTTGGAGTAAGGATGTTTGTTGAGAAAAAGAAATAGTGATGAATAATGAGGAAATAAGGATTTGAATTTATAGAGAAAGGAAAGAAACCGAAGAGACACTTGAGTTGCCCGGTGAGTGATTGTTTTAACCACACACACACTATGCGTATCTAGGCAGTTAAAAAAGTGACTTAACTTTCTAGTTTAACTATTCTCCATGCTAGTACTCAAGAACACTTACACAAAAGGTTTAACTATTTCCCATGCAAGTACTCAAGAACACTTACACATAAGGTAACCCTTCCTAGCAACAAAAGATATTCCACTAGCTCACTAATCAAATCAAATACTCTGTACTCAGAAAGATATATTTTGAATAAATTCAAAAACGCATAATTAGCACACAGTTAAATAAATTCAACTATTATCATTATTCTCAAAACATCACATATAATATACTAGTCTACTTACATTAGACTAACATATTCAATATTTGATAAAAAATATGCACATAAGCACGTAAATGTGTCAATAAGTCTGAGTAATTATAGACAAAGTATGTCAAAAGTATTTTTGCTGAACATAATATATGAATTAAATTATTCCAATTTTCCATACTTTTTGCTTCTTTTGATTTGTTATTTATTAACTTCATATATTTAAGATATGAATTAATAAATATACAGTTTACTTAGAATTTTGAAAAATTCCAAGTTAAAATATATGTCGAGAAGTCTGGGTATTTAAAAGAAAATAAATGACTCGTTGAGAACTCAAAAATAGACGTTTGGAGTTTGTCTATCGAAAAGTCATTTTAAGAAATGAAGTACATATTGAGAAGTCATTTTAAATTATTCTTTTAGAGAACTCAAAATTGACTTATCGAGATGTCAAATAAATACTCAGTTTGTCCAAAAAGTGGACTGAATTAATTCAAACTTTTATTCGAATAAATTCAGAATCAAAATTAGAATAAATTTTCCAAGAGTATTTTACCAAAACAATTTAATAATTTAAATTATCTCAGTTCCGAGTTATTGATAAGTCAACAATTGTACTTGTAGAGAACTCTGTGAACTATTAGTACTAGAGAATTCTTCAAGGACTTATCAATAGGTCGTTGTTAAGCCTATCGGGAAGTCACTCGAGAAGTCAGTAAATTGACTTATCGAGGACTCACTCGAGAAGTCCTAAAATGACTTGTCGAGAAGTCAATTTTGACTTATCGAGAACTCAGTTCTCTATATACTTTTGGTTTTTGTAATTCTGCATTGTGTTAATTTTACATATTAAGAATGTAAATTAATCAACTGAGCAGTTTACTTAGAATTTTAAAAATTCCTAGTTGAATTTGAATTTGAAAAACAAATATGCAGAGATTTCTGAAATATTTATAATTCATGTTTCAGTTAATTTCAGATTAAATCGAATTAATTTTGATTTAATGGAGATTAATCTGCTGCAAAACATTAACTGAGTTCTTGCCTTAGGATGAAAAATTAAGCATTCCAATTTCACCTACAAGTCTAGTGAAAGTTGCTTCATCCAAATGTTTAGTAAAAATGTCAGCCAATTGTTTTTCTGTTGGTACAAAAATGAGCTCAATGGTACCATTTGTACTATGTTCTCTGATGAAATGATATCTACACCAAACAGGGTTATAGCCTACAAGACTGCCAAGGAGATTTGGGATGCTCTTGAAACCAAATGTCAAGGAACCATGGCCATCAAGAAGAACAGAAGGGTTGTTCTGATTAAAAAATATGAACACTTTGAGGCCAAGCATGATGAAAGTCTCACTGATATCTATGACAGAATTCTGACCCTGCTCAATAATCTATCTTTGGTGGGAAATGTGTATGATCGAGAGGATTCAAACACTAAGTTTCTGAGAGCCTTGAATGAAGAATGGGAGACTTGGACTTCAATCATACGACATCAGTATGATTTGGAAATAATCACTCTGGATGAAGTCTATGGCATGCTGAGAACTCATGACTTGGAAGTCCAACAAAGGAAGGAGAGAAAAAGCAGTAAAGGAAAATCAGTTGCCTTGAAAGTGAATCATAAAGCTTCAAAAGAAAGGTCTGTTGAAGTTGAAAGGAAGAAGAACAATCTGCCAAAATCGAATACTGATGATTCATCATCAAATCCTGATGATGATACTGATCTTGAAAATGATGAGAACATGACAGATTCTGATGTCATGTAAATGGCTGCATTGCTGGTTAAGGGCTTCAAGATGATGCAATTCAGGAAGTCTAAGAAGAATAGAAGATTCAGGAAGAAGTTCTCTGGAGGTGAAAGGAAGTCAACTGGAAAAAGAGATTGAAAGGACTCTAAAGCTGAAAAGGTAGACAGGACAAAAATCAAGTGCTACAACTGTGATAAACCTAGTCACTTTGCTATAGAGTGCAAGAAGACAAAGCATGACAAAGGGAAAAACAAAGCCCTGATTACATCAAGCAAGAACTGGATGGACTCCTCTGATTCTGAAAATGAAGACACATGTTATGCACTGATGGCTAGCTTTGATGATCCTGCTTCCTCTGAGTCTAAGGTATCAACTTCTTTCTTCTCTGTTGATACTGAAGATATATCTGAACTGAAATCTATTCTTAAGTCTCTCCATGGTAATTTTAAAAATAAGATTCTAAAGAACAATAGACTGTTAACTGAAAACGAAATGTTAAAGTCTAGGAATGATCAGTTGGAGTCTGACTTAGTAAATCAGATTAAAATTCAGAAAGAATGTGAGAAAGCTAAACATACAACAAAGGTACTAGGAGCTAAGTACAATATGTTAGAAAATGAATTAGAAAATGAGAGAAAAACTCCTAATGCATGGGTTGCATCAGGCAAAAAGGTTCATGAGATGATATCTAATAGAAAGAATGTCTTGGTTATGTAGATGGAATTAAGAATGTTGACACTGAGAATGAGACTATCCTTAAAACTCCTGTTAATTTTATCTCTTCAGAAGCTGATGAACCCAAATTCATCTTTGAAAAGGGTTCAATATCATCATCACAAGAAAGATTAGTAAGTGATAAATATCAAAGAAAGGAAAATAAGGAAACCATTAAGACTATTAAGAAAGAAAAGAACATAGGACTTTTGTCCAAAAGACAATTGAAAAAGAAATTATCTGAGGTTACTAACAAGCCTCAAGTAAAAAGTCCTAAAAGAAACAGGAATGGTAAGCAAGGTATTTCTAAGGATTCTAATTATAAGGTTGTTCCCAATGCTCCTTGAAAAACTTGTTTTAGCTGTGGTAATACTAATCATCTTGCTATTGATTACAGGAGGAGTAAGAAAATGAAAACTGCTATTCCTGAGTCTGATGTTAGGGGTAGGTCAGTATTTTATTAACAACAAAATCCTTGTTTTCATTTTGGTAGTAGTTAACATTCGATTTATACTTGTAGTTCCTATCATAAGATGTATCATAACTATTATGAACCTTTGCCTAAATTTAATAGTTGCTTGTGTGCTTAATTCTCTTGGTTTCACTAAATATGCTTCTGACAAGACAAATCCTGACAAAGGAAAAACTGTCAGAAGTATTCCTGACTCACAAAGGCTTAAGTTGTCCAAAAAGAGGACCCAACAAGTGTGGGTCCTTAAAAATCCTTTTAATTAATTATTCCTCTGACTGCAGGGTAACAAGAAAAATACATTTGTCTTGGATAGTGGATGTTCAGGACACATGATGAGAAATTGTTATTCCCTAACAATACAATAAGAATTACAGAAGGGGGGTTGAATATAATTCTGGCTACTTTTTGAGATTTATGAAAAATGGTTCTAACTTAATATATATCTAGCCGTTTGATTTGCAACGTGCGGAATAAAGAGTTAAGTTAATCAAACATAAAGTAATAAAAACTCAGGTCTTTAAAACTTTCTGGTGGATTTGAATATATCCACCAGATATATATATATATATATATATATATATATATATATATCAAGAGAACCCTGTGAAGTTTGAATAGCTAACAGCTGCTTTATAAGTGAAAAAACAAAACTACAGAGAAATGCTACAGGATAGAGCTTACAAATGTTTCTCTGCTAAAAATGTATTTTCTTTGTTAGTTTGTTCTACTAGCTACACTTGGTTTATATAACCCCAAGTTTACATAGAATAAGAAAAGATAATAAAACAAAACCTATCAAGTCTAAATCCATGCTACTTCACTACTCTATTCCAACAACTTTGAATATCTTCATTATAGCATGGAAATGGTAATGCTTCTTTGTTCTCAAAACCCTGTTAAACAGGCTACCACATTCCTTTTGCAAACACTCGACGCATGTGACTTTGTTGTCACTGTCAACAGATATTTGAATTGATCATCCGTCGGGTACATGCTTGTCATCCGTCAGGTAGCCTTGTTGATCATCCGTCGAGTAGCTTTGTTGATCATCTGTCGGGTAACCATTTATCACTTGACTCCATTTCATTTGTGCAGAATTATAGGACATCTTATATTTACATTTAATCAACCTATTCTGCACATCTACTAGTAGTCTACATGACTCATAGGCTACTACAGAAACTTATATAAAGTTGTTTGCAGAAATGTGCTACATGACTTATTGTTTACATAAGCTACTCACCCGATTTATATCACTTAGTCATCCGTCGGGACTATATTGAATCATCCGTCGGGACTATAATTGATCATCCGTCGGGTGCTATAAAATTCATTAAGTTAAATCTACTAAGGTATTTTGTTAAGCTTATCATCAAGTACATAACATATTCCTAACAATCTCCCCCAATTTATGTCTACTGGAATTGTAGCCATAAATTAAGAGAAACTTGATGATCACAAAACATCCTTAAGATACCGATTGAAAAATAGTAGATAAAACTAATAAGAGTTGCAAATTGCTGAAAGTTGAACAATATAAAATACACAAAGAAATTGCTCACAATTGTTATCAAGATGCTCCTCTAGTCTGAGCAGATAGATCTATTTTCTTGATTGTTTGGATTTCATCCCAAACCTTCTGTTGTTTTCTTCAATTTGATTCTGAAGTTGTCTGGAATTCAAGTTCATCAGCTTTTGAGAGATTTAGCATTTCCTGCATTTCCAAAAGAGTCTCATTGCTAGAGATACTCAATCGGTCCTCCAATATGAAGAATCTTCTAACACCCTTGTCATCCATAAATTCCATCAGCCAATAGGGCCTTAGATGCACTCTTATTCCTGTAAAGGGAATATATAGAGTCTTTGGAAGTGCATCTTTGGATCTAATACTCCTTAGTTCCTCAATCCTCTTTAAAACTGTTCTTGTTGCAGTCACATTATAACCAAAGTTCTTTTTGAAGGATGAGTAGACTTTAATCAGAACAAATTGGCTTTCTTGGAGAATCCTGTGAAGAGGCCATGTCATCTATTTCCCTCCTTTGTATCTAAATACAAGTCTTTCAGGAAGATGTCTGTAAGCATCAATTCCTCTTACTTCTTCCAGTTCATCCAAGTAGAGATTCAAGTCTGAAAATTCCTTGATATCACAAATGTACATGAGATCTCTCTTGTTGAATGTGGGTTGGGATTTGTTTAGAGCTTTGAATTTGAGAGATACATGCTTCACTTTCTTGCTAGCTCTAGCCTTTGTCTTCTTTGTCTTGAAGATGAGTAAATTTAGCTCAGGAATTGGTAAACTATCCCAGTCTACTGGCTCATCTTTAAGAACAATTGGTTCACCATGAATATTCCTTATTGGATCAACCACTTTGAATTCTTCAAATACCACTGAGGGTTTTGATGTCTGATTTGTAGTTGTAGACTTTTTGGGAAATTGGTCTTCCAATTTCTCATCATTAAAGTTCACTTTCCTCTTGGAATGAAGTTTGTATCTAAATCTTCTTTTCTGCTGTGATTCTTCTTGCATTTTCAGATCCTTAGGTTCAGTAATTACAGTTAGTTGTACATGAAACTATGTTGTGGTTTTTACAGCTTGAAGCTTGGCCAAGATAGCAGCTTGTTCTTTCTTTTGATTTTGCTTCTTAGCATCCAAAGCAGCTTGCTTCTTTTCTAGCCTGATTCTTTCTTTCTCCTCCTTCTTAGCTTCCACAAACAGTGGGTGTCCAACCACCACAAAAATCTTCTTACCATTTCTGTAAATTTTGGAAATTCTTCTTTTCAATGCTGAATCAGCTGGATCCTTGTAGAATGCAATAGATCTTGACAACAGTTTCTTTTCATCTGGATTTGGTGTCTCAAACACTGTATCCATAGGATTCTTGTCTGAAAACTTAGGATAATTCCATTTGGCCTTCATGATGAGATCTTTCTTTGAAGATTTGATAAAGGAAGTTTGACCCCTTTACAGATAGTTCATACTTATATCATTCACAGAGATTTTCATGACTTTAAAGTGATGATTGAAGACTTTGTATGGCTTCTGTGTTGGGCCAAATATCTTCTGGATGTTCTCATCAATTTTCTTCCAATTGATTGGACTCAATTGCTTCTTCTCAGCTGCTCTCAAATTGGCTGCTGCTTCTTTGATTAGATCTATGCTGTCTTTAGCAGGTGGCTTTGTGAAAATAATTGTTGCCACAATTGCTTTACTTACTTGAATATTGAGCACTTTTTGCTCCCTCTCACTTCTTGATTCCTCTTGACTAAATAAGACAATTGAGCTTTCTTTCTCCCCCTTAGAAGAAGTTTCTTTCTCCCCCTTTTTGTTATCAGCAAGTTGAGTAGAATAGGAGGTTTGTGCTGCCACTAGCCTTTGAAGCAAGTCTGTTTATTGTGCCTGATGTAGATGTATAGCTGTTAGAGAGGCTTCCGTTGCTGTCATTCTGGTATCCAAGGAATTTATCTTCTTGGAAAGATTAGAATTCTTCCTGAGTTGTCTTTTGATATCAAGCATTGTAGCTTCTGAAAGTTTTGCATCTAATCTATCAGCTATATCCTTCTTCACTTGAGTGATCTCTGTTTTGATAGAAGTGATATCCTGATTGTGTTGGAAACCTTGGATTTGTTGTAGTTGGAGAGAAGCAAGATGTGCTTGCAGAAGCTTCTTGGTGCTAGCATTTTTGGATGAATGAAGAGCAGAATGTGTTTGACTGATAAGGTGGATGAGTGTAGTCTTGAAATGATGTTCATCACATTTCTTGGAGAAGGCCCATGATGGCATGCCTGATCTGGAACTAGGGCCTACTTCTCCCCCTATGTCCATTGGCTCTTCTTCACTTTCTTCACACTCACCACCAAAGAAATCTTCTGAACCACCAGTCTCATAGTCAATATCACCAGCTGTAAAGGGCAGAGCTGTGATTGCATCCTTTTCTCTTTGCATAGACTGTGTGGTGTGCACCAAATTTAGCATCCTTTCTGCATTGTCATTGCCCTTTCCAGCTAGAAGTTGATATGCTGGAACAGAATTAGTAAATGTCTCAGCAACCAAGAAGGTAGAATCTATAACAGCTTGACTTTGCTGAAATAATCCCTCCCTGTTTGCATCCTGGATATTCATTACTCACTTGTAATGACATCCACCTTTATATCTCATGTACCTGCATTTCTCTCATTATCTCTCTTTTCTTGCATCAAGGTCTCACCTTGGCTCCCTACCCTCACACCCTCACCTTCACCATCTATGGTGGGACTCCTCTCACTCACTTTTTCTAGTCCTGAAGAAATGGACTGCATTAGATCACTCTTTTCCTCTCCTTTTTCCTGGGAGCAACCCAGAATCTCACTCAAATCACTCCCTTCCCTCAGTCCTAGGAGTGATTGCACTACTACTAGGTCTTTTACACTTGTAAGAATAGATGAAATTTGAAGCTGTGCAGAGACACCCGACGGATGAAGAATATCCATCGGGTTAGTAGTGTGACTATCCGATGGATGACTATTGTTAAGCTTATCCGTCGGGATACAATCACTACTTGAAGGATGATAAATATCCAACGGGATAGAAGAAATAATTGAATTTGGAGTGGAGACTATTGTAGAATCTGTGCATATTGATGAAAATTTTGGAACAGATATCTCAATAGTCTCAGAAAGAAATGGTAAGTGAGACAACAAATCATCTAGAAGATGATGCTGACTTGTATGGATTTTTGGCTTCTCCAAAAGAGTTAAATATGGAGAATTTGGAAGTGATATGTTTATCATGTCAACATCCAATGAGTGTGTGGGAGAATTTGGTGTTTCAGGTGCTTCAATTATAAGAAATTTTGGCTGTAACTCCACATTTATTGGAGCCACATCAACCTGACTTTGAGAAGGTGTAGTGACTGGGTCTTTTGCACCAGTTTGCACCAGTTTGCACAGTGTGTGAGCCCTGTGCCTCCCCAAGGGTTTTTGATCTTTTCTTTCTGGCATAAGTTTGTGGTGAGCTAGTATTCCTACCCCTCTTGGCCTGTGCTCCTGGTTGGGAGCTTGTTTCAATGGTAACATCCTTTTGGGAGGATGAAACCATAATGAGTTAATATCCTTATTAACAACCACAGTTTGTTGGGAAATTGTGGTGTGGCTAGGTTTGGGTACACTCTTCTCACCAGCCTTATCCTTAGGGCTTCTTTGATTTTCACCCTTTCCCTCACCTTTCTTGCCCACCTTCACACTCCCCTCTTTAGATTTGATGGATTTTATAACTGATTGCTTTTGAAAGAAATCAGAGGGGGCTTTCTTAGCTTTGGATTTAAGAACTTTTGTTGGTTTGGTAGCTTGGGTAGGCAACTATTGGGTCATTGACACAGTTGTCATGCTACACTAGAAAGCAAATAAGTTTGTGAGGTTGGAAGAGTGGAGACAGAAGAAATTACCTCACTTACCTCCCTCCATTACTGGAAAGTAGTATAATGGAACCTCCTTGTGATGGTTTGCTCTGTTCAAATCTGCAATTATCCTTCTTTCTTGAACCCAACAATTTAACTTGTTAGTTGGGTTCTAAATCAAAATATCTTCAATAAGATGGTTAGCAAGCATCATAAAGAATCTAGCATAGTAGACACTTTTACTTCTCTTATTGACCTCTCCTAACTTAAAGCCTAATTCAAACAAAACCAAATCATTGAAATTAAAGTACTTATCAATAACTAGCATGTAAAGCATGTTAAGCATAGAGATGTTTATAGAGTCAAAGTTAATAACTTTACCAGAAAACACCTTAGTCACTACATCACACAGGTAACTCCATTCCTTCCTAAGACTCAACCTCCTAATTTCACTTAATTTAGAAGTAGTGAGTGCATAGCTAATGGAATTAAGCATATTAACAATGTCAGTGTCTGTGTGTGGAACAGTTACAGTATTATCAGGGATCTTGAAGCATGCTTTAACAATATCACTATTTATGCAAAACTGCTTACCTTTCAGAGTGAATGTGATGGTCTTGTCTGTCGAGTTGTACACTGCAGTTGTCTATATCTCTTCAACAACCTCACAGTAAATGGTGGGTGATTCCAACATGGCATAGTTGAGTTTGCAGTTCTTCACAAAATCCATCATTTTGTGATAGTCACCAGACTATTGAATCTCTTTGTTCACCAAAGCAGAAAAGTTGTTTTTTCTCATAGATATAACCGGTTTGAGACATGATTTTTACTACAGGTGATATTGTTAGAGGTTTGGAATTTGCAGAGAGAGAGTTTGCTTTTGAGAAGAAAGAAATTAGAGCAATTGAATCTTGAGAATGATAAAAGAAATGAATAAAAGTGAATTTACTTTTATACTATCTCAGAAAATAACTGTCAAAAATAATAAAGTAAAATAAAGTAACCAATAAAAATTGCCCAAAATAGCCGTTTAAAAATAAATAAACTGTAAAACTTCCGTTACTTATCATTCGTGTCATGCTTACAAGCTGTAAGTATACTCGATGGATAATATTCAGGGAATTAACGGCTACGATTGAGATAATTTGACGGATGAGGATAAATCAGTTATCCGTCGAGTTATAAAATATTCCAGAAAAATAATTGATTTTATTGACAAATTGTATTCCGACGGATGATCAAACTCGATGGATAATGATCATCCGCCGGGATGTAAATATTAACTTAGCCAAAATTTCATCTAAAACAGAAAAATCAATTAAATTTCTGGCTGCATAACAACTTGCAAAATATCTGAAATGATTCAAGAAATATTTAGCATACCTAATTCACTTACCAACCTTGAAAAGGTGGATTCATCCAGTGGCTTGGTAAATATATCTGCAAGCTGCTTTTCACTTGGAACAAAATGCAGTTCCATAGTACCATTCATCACATGTTCCCTTATGAAGTGGTAATTGATGTCTATGTGCTTTGTTCTTGAATGTTGTACTAGGTTTTCAGTGATGGAAATTGCACTTGTGTTATCACAGAAAATAGGAATCCTATCCACTTGTAGACCATAGTCCAACAATTGGTTTTTTATCCATAAAATCTGTGCACAGCAACTACCAGCAGCAATATATTCAGCTTCAGCTATAGAAGTAGAAACTGAATTTTGCTTTTTACTGAACCAGGACACAAGCTTGTTTCCTAGAAATTGACAGGTTCCTGTTGTACTTTTTCTGTCTATTTTACAACCTGCATAATCTGCATCTGAATAACCAGTTAGATCAAAACCAGAATCTCTAGGGTACCTAATGCCAAGTTTTGGTGTTCCCTTGAGATATCTGAAAATTCTCTTAATAGCCACTAGGTGAGATTCTCTAGGGTCAGCCTGAAATCTAGCACAAAGATAAGTAGCAAACATTATATCTGGCCTACTAGCTGTTAAGTACATAAGTGAGCCAACCATGCCCCTATAACTTGAAATATCCACAGACTTTTCAGTAGTGTTTAATTCAAGCTTAGTTACAGTGGCCATGGGAGTTTTTGTAGATGTGCAATCCATTAGATCAAACTTCTTTAAAAGATCATAAATGTATTTAGTTTGACTAATGAATATTCCATCACTAACTTGCTTAACTTGTAAACCAAGAAGGTAGTTAGTTCTCCCATCATGCTCATTTCATACTTACTTTGCATCAATTTGGCAAACTTTTTGCAAAGTTTTTCATCTGTAGCGCCAAATATAATATCATCTACATAAATTTGAACAAGTATACTAGAGCCATTAACATTTCTAAAGAATAAATTTTTATCCACAGTACCTCTTGTGAAGTGATTTTCCAAAAGGAACTTTGATAAAGTGTCATACCAGGCTCTAGGTGCTTGCTTCAGTCCATAGAGTGATTTCAAAAAAATAGTAGACATGATTTGGGAAATTTGGATCTTCAAAATTAGGAGGCTGACTGACATAGACTTCCGCCTCCAAATCTCCATTTAGAAAGGCACTCTTGACATCCATTTGATAGACCTTGAAATTGGCATGAGCTGCATAGGCTAAGAAAATTCTGATGGCTTCAAGTCTTGCAACAGGAGCAAAAGTTTCATCAAAATCTATTCCTTCTTGTTGACAATAGCCCTTAGTAATCAATCTAGCTTTGTTCCTGACCACTTTGCCATTTTTATCCATTTTGTTTCTGAATACCCATTTGGTGTCAATTGGATTTTTTCCTTTAGGCTTGGGTACTAGCTTTCATACTTTATTCCTTTCAAATTGGTTTAGCTCCTCCTGCATAGATAAAATCCAATCAGGATCCAACAAAGCTTCTTCTACCTTATTTGGTTCTTCCTTAGATAGGAAGCTGCTATATAGACATTCTTCTTGAGTTGTTCTCCTTGTTTGAACTCTAGAAGATACATCACCAATTATGAGCTCAAAGGGGTGATCTTTTATCCATTTTCTTTGTTGAGGTAGATTAGCTCTAGATGAAGAGGCCTCATTGTTGTCTTGATGTGTAACTGAGTTTTGATTATTAGAAACTCCCCCTGAGTTTATGGATCTTTGATTTGAGAAAGGGGAACTTTCTGTAAGTGATCTATTCTGATTTTCAGCTTCTTTTGATGACCCGACGGATGGTACATTTTGAGTTCTGATGGATGAAGCTGATTATCTCCCGACGGATAAAGTAGATTATCTCCTGACAGATGAAGCATTTTGCAACTCGACAGATGTTGAATTTTGTGCTTCATTGGTAGTAGATTTTTCTGCATTATCCTTTGATACTGTTTCTTGATCACTTTCATCATCACTGTCATCACTAATCATCTCCACATTATCAAATTTGAGGCTCTCATGGTAATCTCCATCTTGCATTCCTTCAATCTTCTTATCATCAAACACAACATGTATTGATTCCATAACAATGTTGGTTCTTAGATTTTAGACTCTATATGCTTTACCAACAGCATATTCAACAAAAATTCCTTCATCTGCTTTAGCATCAAACTTTCCATTTTGATCAGTTTGATTTCTTAAGATATAACATTTGTAGCCAAAGACATGAAGAAAATTTAGAGTTGGTTTCTTGTTCTTGAACAATTGGTAGGGTGTCATACACTTTGCTTGATTAACCAAAGATATATTCTGAGTGTAGCATGCAGTATTTACAGCTTCGGCCCAGAAGTATGTGGGTAACTTTGATTCTTCAAGCATTGTCCTTGCAGCTTCAATAAGTGATATGTTCTTTCTTTCCACTACTCCATTTTGTTGTGAAGTTCTTCCTGCTGAAAACTCATGCATAATCCCATTCTCTTCACAAAATGCTCTCATAATAGAGTTCTTGAACTCAGTTCCATTGTTACTCCTGATTCTTCTAACTTTGAAATCTGGATGATTGTTGACTTGCCTTATGTGATTAATGATGATTTCACTAGCCTCATCTTTAGATTTTAGAAAAATTGTCCAAGAGAACTTTGAGAAATCATCTACAATTACTAGGCAAAATCTTTTCCTTGAGATGGACAATACATTGACTTGTCCAAACAAATCCATGTGTAGCAATTGCAGAGGTTTAATCTGCTTTCCTTTCTGGCAGGCATCACACAGTCTATCCTTAGAAAACTCCACTTGAGGAATACCTCTAACCAGTTCTTTCTTGACAAGCTCATTTATGGTCTTGAAGTTTAGATGGGATAGCTTCTTGTGCCACAGCCAACTTTCATCTTGCCTTGCTTTACTGAGAAGACAAGTGACAGATTCTGCATTTGATGAGTTGAAGTCAGCTAGGTACACATTTCCTTTTCTCACTCCAATAAGAACCACTTTGTTGCTCCTTTTATTTGTCACAACACAGGCTTCTGAATTGAAGGTTACTGAATTACCCTTATCACAAAATTGGCTGATACTCAGCAAATTATGCTTGAGACCATCCATTAGGGCCACTTCCTCAATGATGACATTGTCTTTTAAAATCAAGCCATATCCCACAGTATAACCCTTGCTGTCATCTCCAAAAGTAATACTTGGGCCAGCTCTCTCCTTAAACTCTGTGAGCAGGGTAAAATCTCCAGTCATGTGTCTTGAACAACCACTATCCAGGTACCAAAGATTCTTTTTGTTTCCCTGCTCACATCAAAACCAAATCAAGTTGATTTTGGTACCCAAGTTTCCTTGGGTCCTACCTTGTTAGCTTTCTTCTTTTGTTTCTTAGGTTTGATCTCATTTGACTTGGGGATATCAGATTCATCCTTAGTCATCTGAGTTGGACCTTTGAAACCAGTCATTAAAACAGAATTATCATGCACATTTTGATTAACAGGAAAAGGCATGTTGTTTACAAACATGTTATTCCAGTAAGGCATGCTAAATGGCATTTGAGGCATACTAAATACAGCATAATAAGGATTAGGTGCAAATGGCATATTAGCAAATTGTGCATTCATATTCTGTGCAGACATAGCATTCATAGGCATAGAATGCATGGCATTCATGTTGGGAAAAGAAGATGGTACAAATATAGGAGTAGGCATAGAAATTTTGCAATTAATAGACAGATGATTAACACTACCACACTTAACACAGATTTTTCTTGGAGCATATTTATCAGGTGTGTAGTTGTTATGTTTGTTAATCCCTACTTTTCCATTTCTATTGTTTTTCTTTTCAGTTTCTGCTTTAACCTCAATCTTTTCTAATATGTCATTCAGTTGCTTGATAGACAGATGACCAACATTCACTTTCTTCTCCTTCTTCACTTGACTTGATTCTCCTGAAATAAAGTTTTTGGAAACTGATCCATACTTTTCATTTAACTTGGAAAGTTTGGCTTTGCTCACAGGTTTGGTCACAGCCGACGGATGAGGATTTGTGTCACTCGACGGATAATCCTTTTGATTATCCGACGGATGACTTTCACCATCCGTCGAGTCCACATCTGTTAGAAATCCTTCAACCAGATTGGATTCCAGCTTCTCCTTACTTTTTTTCAGGCTGCATCATAAAAGGACTCAATACCTTGAACTTTGGTGATTTGAGCATGAACATCTCTAGATGATTTCCATGCCTTAATCACCTCTTGTTCTTGTTCAAGTTGCTTCTTCAAAATCTCTTCTTTCTTCAAGGGCTCAGTTAACTCCTCCTTAGCAATCTTACATTATATTCTCAATTTCTCAAATTCAATAAACTGAGACTCTAGCACATTATTCTTATCACTTAAAAACAGATTATTTTATTTGATTTTAGCATTTTCCTTAGTGAGAGACTTAAGTGTAACATGCAAATGATATAGTTCTGTAGACATGTCATTAATTGCATCATTACACTCAGCTTTAGATAAATGAGCTAGGTTAGTGGTGATTACCTGATTACTTGAAGAACTTGTTTCTGTTTCATCAGATTTGGCCATTAGGGCTAGATTTACATAGCTGACATCTTCATCCTCATCCAAGCCATCTATTGCCCAGTCATTTTCTTGTGTAATAAAAGCTCTTTCCTTTTTTTTGAGCAATTCAAAATACTTCTGTTTATAATCCACAAGCTCAAACTTCTTTTTGCTGGAATCTGACTTTCTACACTCACTGGGAAAATGCCCTGCCAAGCCACATTTGAAACATTTGAATTTTGATTTATCCACCATGTTTCTATTTGGCTTAGCTGCTCCAAAGTTCTTCTTGAACTTGAGCTTGGCAAATCTTCTAGAAAGAAATGCAAGATGTTCATCAATATCATCCATATCATCTTGGCTCAAAGAATCTTCATTTTCAGCTACCATCCCCTTGTCTTTGTTTTCACAGACCTTTGAAGTAGACTCAATAGCTTCTACCTTCACCTTTTTCTCTTTCTCCAACTCTGCAACCAGTGCTATGGACCCTCCTTTCTTCCTTCCTTTCTCCATCCTCTCATCTTGCTTTATTTCAAGCTCATAAGTTTTCAGGATGCCATACAGTCTCTCCAAAGTAAACTCCTTGTAATCTTGAGAGTTTCTCAATGAGACTGTCATTGGTTTCCATTCCTTTGGAAAAGATCTAAGGAACTTGAGATTGGAGTCTTTTGTCTAATAGACTCTTCCATGCAACTTCAGAGCATTTAGCAGTTTTTGAAATCTACTAAAAATGTCAGTGAGAGACTCACTAAAAATGTCATTGGCACATGAGGACCTCTCTCTATGCAATCCACATAGGCATCATCTTGAGAAAGAAGATGTAGGTGCATCTTCACCTTCCAGTGGTGATAATTGTCTTTGTCCATAAATGGAATCTTCACTCCAACATCCTTCTTGTTCATCTTGCTGTTTTGTTGTGATCTTTAAACTCTTTGTACTTCAAGAACTTGCTCTGATACCAATTGTTATTCCCTAACAATACAACAAGAATTACAGAAGGGGGGGGGGGGGGTTGAATGTAATTCTGGCTACTTTTTGAGATTTATGAAAAATGGTTCTAACTTAATTTATATCTAGCTGTTTGATTTGCAAAGTGCGGAATAGAGAGTTAAGTTAATCAAACATAAAGTAATAAAAACTCAGGTCTTTAAAACTTTCTAGTGGATTTGAATGTATCCACCAGAGATATATATATATATATATATATCAAGAGAACCCTGTGAAGCTTGATTAGCTCACAGCTGCTTTACAAGTGAACAAACAAAACTACAGAGAAATGCGACAGGATACAGCTTACAAATGTTTCTCTGCTAAAAATGTGTTTTCTTTGTTAGTTTGTTCTACTAGCTACACTTGATTTATATAACACCAAGTTTACATAGAATAAGACAAGATAATAAAACAAAACCTATCAAGTCTAACTTCATGATGCTTCACTACTCTATTCCAGCAACTTTGAATATCTTCATAATAGCATGGAAATGGTAATGCTTCTTTGTTCTCAAAACCCTGTTAAACAGGCTGCCACATTCCTTTTGCGAACACTCGACGCATGTGACTGTGTTGTCACTGTCAATAGATATTTGAATTGATCATCCGTCGGGTACATATTTGTCATCCGTCAGGTAGCCTTGTTGATCATCCGTCGGGTAGCTTTGTTGATCATCCGTCGAGTAACCATTTATCACTTGAATCCATTACATTTGTGCATAATTACAAGACATCTTATATTTACATTTAATCAACCTATTCTGCACATCTACTAGTAGTCTACATGATTCATAGGCTACTACAGAAACTTATACAAAGTTATTTGTAGAAATATGCTACATGACTTATTATTTACATAAGCTACTCCCCCGATGGATATCAATTAGTCATTCGTCGGGACTATATTGAATCACCCGTCGGGACTATAATTGATCATCCATCGGGTGCTACAAAATTCACTAAGTTATATCTACTAAGGTGTTTTGTTAAGCTTATCATCAAGTACACAACATATTTCTAACAGAAATAAATCCCTTCTGCCAGAATTTGAGAAGAAGGTTGGCCCAGATGTATCTTATGGAGATGGAAATGTAGGACACACTCTGGGATATGGCAACTTGATAATTGGAAAGGTAGCGATAGAGAATGTAGCTCTGGTGGAAGGACTGAAGCATAATCTTCTCAGCATCAGTCAAATCACTAACAAAGTTATCATGTGGTATTCTATGACTCACACTGTGAAGTTGTCCATAACAAGTCAAAGAAAATTATCTTGATATGATATAGACATGGTAACATATATGAAGAAAGGCTACATGAAAGTCTTGAGAAAGAAGCTACTTGCCTTATCTCAAAGGCATCAGTAGATGAGAGCTGGAATTGACACAAGAAACTCTCACATCTCAACATCAATTTAATCAATGAACTTTCCAAGAAGGAGCTAGTAAGAGGATTACCAAATATGCTATACTCATCTAATGGTCTTTATGATGCTTTCCAAAATTCCAAACAAAGAAGAGTATCTTTCAAAAGCAAAACAGAATTCTCTATCTATGAGCCATATCATATGTTACACTTAGATCTATTTGGACCAGTGAACATAATGTCCATCAACAAGAAAAGGTACACACTTGTAATTGTTGATGATTTCACTAGATATACTTGGGTTTATTTTCTACACAGGAAGGATGAAACTCCATAAATTATTCTGGATCACATAAGGCAAATTGAAAATGGATCCACTCATAAAGTGAAAATTCTGAGAAGTGATAATGGAATTGAGTTTTAGAACTCAAAAATGGAGGAATTCTGCAAGTACAAAGGCATACAACAACAATTCTCAGCTCCTGGTACACCTCAACAAAATGGTGTTGTTGAGAGGAAGAACAGAACCTTGATTGAAGCTGGTAGGACTCTGTTGGAAGAAGCAAAACTACCCACTTACTTTTAGGCTGAAGCAGTAAACACAACATGTTATAATCAAAATATCACTCTGATAAACAGACATGGTGTTACTCCTTATCAGTTGCTGAAAGAAAAAAAAAAGCCTAGTCTCAAATATTTTCATGTATTTGGATGTAAGTGCTTTGTTTTGAGAACTCATACTGATCAGCCATGAAAGTTTGAATCAAAAGATGATAAAGGAATCTTTGTTGGATATTCACCATCAAGAGCATACAGAGTTTTTAATCTGAGAACAAATACTGTAGTTGTCTCCATAAATATATCTTGAATGATAAGAAGATTCCTGGTTTTAAAGAAGACACTCATGAAAGTCTAATCTTTGCAAATGAAAACTCATTGTTACAATCTGGATCAAACTCTAATGAACTGTCAAATCCTGATGATCCAAATCCAGATACTCCTTCAGATTCTGAAGATAATCATTATACTAATGAACCTGCACATGTTGAGGGGGAGCAACAGCAAGGGTCAACTGATGGTACTAACACTGAAGAATCATCTCAAGCTTCTTCTCAATCTAGTCTTTCAGAATCCAATGTTGATTCAACATCAGATGGAAATGATTCAAGTTCCAATACTTCATCAGGAGATAACACAACAGATTCAGGGGGAGCCTCAAATGGATTTGATGAGGCATACAATTCAGGGGAGCATCTAGCTCCAGAAGGACACTTTCTAGTGCCAGAAAATGGACTAAAGATCATACTCCTAATCTGATCATTGGAAATCCTGATGATGGTGTAAAGACAAGGAGTGAAACTCAAAATGAATGTTTATATCACAATCTACTTTCAAAAGAAGAGCCAAAGAAAGTAGAAGATGCACTCAATGATGCAGATTGTGTGACGCCCTCAATCTCGGGGTTAGGAAATGAGGACTCACACACCTTTAATTAAATATGCATAAACCCCGATTAACTACTAACAGGATCAACATGATAAAGTATGAGACAAGATTACAACTACCAATCATAAAATATAATTTATAAGCCCAAAATATTATTAAATAAACAATAACGATTCCGGCTGGGAACCGACAAATAACCCATTGTATCTTTAAACACTTCTTTCTAGGCGCGAGCTCACTCATAATTACCACTACCTGCTCTGGCAACCGGAAGCCCTCAACACGGTAGGGACCACCAGGTACGCTCTTACGAGTAGTGCGCCTAAGCCTGGCCATCTTCTTGCTTAACTGTCATGGTTAGATTAAAACAAAACAAATGAGTATAAAACTCAGCAAGTAACTATATAGCAGTTCTACAATATCAAATCACAATATGCTTTACCAAACTCAGGGCATTCTACTTTATTTGATCTAGGTGGAAGATTTTCAGCTTTTGGGTTAAGGAAAAGTTTGAAGGATAATGTGGGGCTTTCAAGGAACAAAGCTCAAGGTAGGACGAAAGCCGACATTCATCACAAATCAATAAAGGATCAGAATAGATCTTTCAATAGAGGAAAGCAACAGTATTTCAATATATGGAATCAATCATATGATCAACAGAATTAAGAATCAGGGTTCTTGAGCTTTAAGCTTCACATTAACATAATCAACTTTTTTTCAAAGCAATATAAACCATTTCCAGTTTCAAGAATCAATTTACTGAATAGAAAATTTCAGTTCCCTTTTTAAATAATCATTTAGAACCCTTGATTGGATCACTTATCTTTCCATTTCATTATGTACGGGTGATCAGCCCGTACCGACCTCCATCCGGTCTTTAAGGTACCGATCGACATAATTTCAGCCTTAAGTTGGACTAGCCCCGCTAGCCTCTTACCATGACTGGACTAGTCCCACTAGCCTCTTACGTCCCAATCCAATCCAAGGAATTCATTTGGAAAACCTTGAGTTGGAAAAACAAATAGGTTTTCTAAAATCCATTTTATCATTACCAAGCATTTGAAATCATTCGGACTCTTTCAAGTTGAAACTCATTCTTAATTCAGATTTTATGGAAACAAAGTTCAGGGAGTGATTCAAAGATAAACAAGGAACAATTCATAAGGATTCTGTATCAAGGATAATCAAGGCACTAAATTAGAAGGATCGACATTTGTTTAGGGATCAATAGGGTGATCAGGGAGAACAGGATATCATTAAACAGGGTTAACAAGGATAATCAGAGGGTTCAATATAATTCATGGCTTAATAAATAACTTGAACAGAAAGGACAGATTATCAAAGGGTGGAATCAATAAGCTTATCAATAACATATTATCAAGAACAAGGGTGCTTCAAATCAATATCAGGGTTTCATTAAACAAGGGTTTCATAATTAAACAGTTCAATACTCTACATGGTATGAACAACATTCTCTTTATAACCATTTACACAAGTAATCAGAGTTACTTGCCTGGATTTGCTTTCCTGAAGGTTGAACTACTGCCACCTAGTATACCCTTTCCTTTCCTAGCCTGAATGCCCTCATGCTCCGAATCTACAATAAAACCAAACCTTAATCAGATTCTCAAGTCTCGTTCCCGGAATGATTACTCAATACGATAACTCGACTATATCTTTGACTCGAGTATACGAATATAGCTTATACACATAAGCACATAGCACATAGCATATAGCATAACCCTTTTCTCGCAACTTTTATATCCTTATAGACTTAACAACCAAAGCGTACTTGCTTAACCTTGGCTATTTCTCAATTACACTAACATAACTCTTTTTACGACCATAGCTATCACTTATAGCTCTTAATATCAAACGATTAAGTTTTCCATTCAATTTCAATCCTCATATAATCAAACACAACTAAATGCAATTCACAAGGGTCATTTACGTACTTAAATTTTATTCTTTTTAATCAAGAATCCGAATCACAACACATTAAGAATCAAAATCAACAACTTCTTTTAATCATCAAAATTCGAACATAAACACTACCCCATCTTTATCATGCAATCAAGTTCTTACTAGCCATTAATATAATTGATAAAAACCAACTTGATTCCTCTTTTACTCCTTAGAACCCATTCGGGTTTTCCATAAATCAAACATGCAAGAATAGATTTTGACATGCAAGGTTATATACCACATTTCTCTCTTATTTTAATCCCTTATTAAATCATTCTATTCATTAAATCACCACACCATGCATTACTTAGTGACTTCAACTTAATCAATCCATTCAATCAACATGCATCCATTTATTCATCAAATTAATCCCTTTTTAATACTGAATTTCCATTCGGAAAGACTCAAATTTACAACTCAAGGACTAATCAATGACATGGACATCTTGATCTTCTTTAAAACTAACATGCAATTATTTTTTTAGGCCATATAAACTTAGTGTTCACCAAGATTAACTCACAAAATCAAATTCTTCTTCTTATTAGCACAAAACCCGAACCCAAACTTAGCATGCAACAACAATTTCATTCCTTTTTAATCCATTAACCAATCTAATAACAATCCATAATTACTTTAAACAAGTTAACTCAAATCAATAACTTCAAAGATCAAAACCATTCGGGTTTTTCAAGAATGACACATGCAATAATCAAAAATAAGTATTTGGTGTAGTAGAGCTCAGTGTTTACATCATCACTCACCACCGGTTCACCGGAGTTCATCACCGGTGGCGGTGGCTTCACGGTGGTGCCCTCATTCGAGGGTATCCAACCATAAAACCTCCGATTTTCTAAAAAAAATGCAGCAACACTACATGCAATATGATTTCATCAAAATAATCACAGAAACAAGAATTAATCAAGCAAACCCCGGGTCTCGGCTCAAAACCGAACCCAAACATACACACACACACACTTCGCATGCAAGCATAAACACACACATGCACATGAATTGAAGCTCTTGTATGGAATAAGGATGAAGATTCATGGAGGGTTTCAAAGAATTAGAGAGGGAGAGACAATATACCGAGAGGAAAAAGAGAGAGAGAGTAGCCGAGAGAGAGAGAGAGAGAGTGTGAGAGTGTTCGAGAGAGAAAGAGAGAAAAGAGAGAAGAGAAAGTGAGTGCACGGGAGGAAAAGAAAGAAAAAGAAAGGGGAGTGGGTTTATATACCACTTAAAAACAAGGGCAAATTTGTAATCTAATAATTCCCTTTCTAGCTCTTTTGTTCCTTTTTCTTTTTACTCAAATGTAACAAAAATCAAATATAAAGTATATCTCTCTCGGGAAGTCGAGAATTATTGAAAATGACAATTTTAATACGTAGGCTTTGAAATTAGTTTTTTAACCATTACTCATAATAGATTTTTGAGCAAACGGTTGATTTTATATGAATTTCGCAAGCTTGCTTTAATAATAATATTTTCCACATAAAATCAATTTAAAAATGCAAAGACCATCAAATAAATTCACTTATCATTTTTAAAAAGTCTCTAGGACCACTACGAAGATAATAGAACAAATCCCATGTTTTTATCTTACTCGGATGATTTTATAAAAATGCGCGAAGGTTAATTAAACCTTTATTTAAATCACATAATTCCTTTAAAATTCACAAAAACTGTCACAGAACACATAGCCATGCACACAGACAACAATCTCACATATATAATCACATAACGACTCAGGTCTGATCATAGAATGTATCCCTCTTTAATCTTTATCCTCTTTTACGCGTATCGGGTCACATTCAGCCTGACGGCCCGACGCTCAGCGTTTCGATTACGCTTCTCATTATCTTTACCAATCAACACGTCACTTAGGACAAAATACTTTATTTATACATTCATTTCATTCAGTCACACATAATTCACATTTTATATTCTTTAACTCCTTATTAGGACGGGTTCCGTTCTACCTGACGGCCCGACACAACAGCTTAACTTCTAAGCTGACTCTTTAAATTGGAACGTTTATATCCACGCTCCTATACTCTAATATACAGAAAAGATAATTAATCATCATGTAGTCACATAATTATAATAACATCACATAACACATACTTTATTGACTTAATTACGTCGCAAAATTCTCAGTCGTCATAATCTACCCTCCTTAAAAGGATTCTGTCCCCAGAATCTAATCTAAGCAAATAGATGGGGATACTTTTCTTTCATTTCGCTTTCTAATTCCCAAGTCGATTCTTTGACTAATGGATTTCTCCATAACACTCTAACTAGAGGTACAACTTTATTTCTAAGCATCCTTTCTTTTCGATCCAAAATTCGCACTGGCTGTTCCACATAGGACAAATCTGGTTGGATTTCCACTGGTTCTAACTCGATCACATGGCTCGCATCAGCATTATACTTCTTTATAAAAGAGACATGAAACACATTGTGCAGATGTTGCATTTGCGAGGGTAGCGCTAATTCATACGCCACTTTCCCAACTCGTCGCAATACTTCAAATGGTCCAATGTACCTTGGACTCAGCTTTCCTCTCTTTCTGAATCGAGTTAAACCTTTCCAAGGAGATATCTTTAACAAGACTTTGTCTCCAGTTTCGAATTGCACATCTTTCCATTCTTGATTTGCGTACTTTGCTTGTCGATCTTGAGCTGCAATTAATCTTTTTTGTATCATTTCGACTTTTTCCTTCGTTTGCTGAACCAGCTCTGGGCCAATTAATTTGTGCTCACCAACTTCGTCCCAATAAGTAGGGGATCTACACTTTCTTCCATACAATGCTTCATAAGGCGGCATGCCAATACTCGCGTGATAACTGTTGTTGTAGGAAAACTCAATTAAGGGCAAATGATCGTCCCAATTTCCTTTGAAATCTATTGCACAGGTTCGCAACATATCTTCAATCGTCTGAATTGTCCTTTCACTTTGTCTGTCTGTCTGCGGATGATATGCCGTACTCATTTTCAATTTCGTTCCCAAATGATCATGGAATTTCCGCCAAAATCTCGAATTAAACCTTGGATCTCTATCAGACACGATAGATACAGGGACTCCATGGCGCATCACAATCTCATCTAAATACAATTTGACCAACTTTTCCAACGAAAACCTTTCATTTATCGGCAAGAAATGTGTTGACTTTGTCAACTGATCGATTACCACCCAAATCGCATTATGATTTGACTTGGTTTTAGGTAATCCCACCACGAAATCCATCGCTATATGTTCCCATTTCCATTCGGGTATGTCCAGTGGCTGAAGCAATCCGCTTGGCCTTTGATGTTCCGCTTTGACTCTTTGGCACGTGTAACATTTACTTATCCATTCCGCAATTTCCTTTTTCATGTTGGGCCACCAATAACTTTCTTTTAAATCCTGGTACATTTTCGTACTTCCAGGGTGAATTGAAAATCTCGAGTTATGCGCTTCTTGCAAAATCTCGTGCTTTAGTTCCACAACATTAGGTATCCAAATACGTGAGTTAACACGGTATATCCCTTTTCCATCCTTTTGAGCTTTAATTTCTTCTCCCGTCAACCTATCCTTTTCGCGATTCATCACTTGCTCTTGACAGCATCGAAACTTTTCCAAAGTTTCAGGTTGAAACAGCATTGCATATATAGCTTCACCTCTACATTCTGGAGTCTACACCTCTATTTCCATCTTTTCAAATTCTTTGATTATTTCTTCTGATGACGTTAACATATTCAACCTTTCTTTTCGACTTAAAGCATCAGCTACCACATTTGCCTTTCCAGGATGGTAGTTTATCGCACAATCATAATCTTTGATCAATTCCAACCACCTTCTTTGTCGCATATTCAATTCTTTCTGAGTAAAAATATACTTTAAACTTTTATGATCTGTATAAATTTCACACTTTTCCCCGTACAAATAATGCCTCCAAATCTTAAGGGCAAACACAATTGCTGTCAATTCCAAATCATGCGTTGGATACTTTTGCTCGTGTGGCTTAAGTTGCCTTGACGTGTATGTTATTACCTTCCCGTGTTGCATTAACACACATCCAAGTCCTTTATATGAAGCATCACTGAATATCACAAATTCCCCTTTGTCATCTGGTGATACCAACACTGGGGCGGTTACCAATCTCTTCTTTAACTCTTGAAAACTTTCCTCGCACTTTTCTGTCCAAATGAACTTCTCGTTCTTTCTTGTCAATTTTGTCAATGGAACGGCAATCTTAAAGAAATCTTGCACAAATCTTCTATAATATCGGCTAATCCCAGAAAACTTCTTACCTCTGTTGGAGTCTTGGGTCTTTCCCAATTCATTACAGCTTCTATCTTGGCTGGGTCCACTTTAATTCCTTCTTCATTAACTACATGACCAAGAAATTGCACTTCCTTTAGCCAGAATTCGCACTTTTTAAACTTAGCATACAGTTTCTCTTTTCACAGAATTTCCAAGGAAATCCTCAAATGCTCCTTATGATCTTCTTCCGTCTTTGAGTAAATCAGTATATCGTCGATAAACACAATAACAAACTTATCCAAATACTGCTTGAATACTCTGTTCATAAGATCCATAAATGCGGCTGGCGCATTCGTCAAGTCAAATGCCATTACCAAAAACTCATAGTGTCCGTATCTCGTTCGGAACGCTGTCTTGGGTATATCTTCCGCTTTAATCTTTAACTGATGATACCCAGATCTTAAATCAATCTTTGAGAAACACGAAGCTCCTTTTAATTGGTCAAACAAGTCATCGATCCGCGGTAGAGGATACTTATTCTTGATCGTCAACTTATTCAGCTCACGGTAATCAATACACAACCTCATACCTCCATCCGTTTTCTTTACAAATAACACCGGTGCGCCCCACGGGGATACACTCGGTCGGATTACTCCTTTGTCCAACAATTCTTGCAACTGAGCTGTCAACTCCTTCATCTCGACCGGCGCCATGTGATAGGGAGCTTTTGACACTGGTTCCGCACCAGGGGCCAAATCAATCGTAAACTCGATCTCTCTGTCTAGAGGTAGTTCAGGCAATTCATCAGGAAACACATCCGGAAAATCTCTTACTACCGGAATATCCTCGATCTTCACAGATTCTTTCTCCACGTCCACGACATGAGCCAAATAAACTTCGCATCCTTGACGTATTAATCTTCTTGCCTCAATAGCCGTTATAAATTTAATCTCTTGCCTCTTTCCTTTAAATATCACTTCCTCACCATCCTTGGTTCTTAACTTCACCTTCTTACTTTTACATTCTATTTGTGCCTCATGGTTTGACAACCAATCCTTTCCTAGTATGACCTCAAATTCTCCTAATTTAAAGGGAATTAAGTCAGCAGAAAAGTGCCGAACTTCTATAGTCACATCACAATCAGGACAAATCTTACTAACATTAACTTTCTCTTGATTTGCTACCTCTATAATCAAATTAGGTTCTAGAGGGTACGCAACACAATTTAACTTATCAAGAATACTTTCAGAGATAAAAGATCTAGTTGCTCCAGAATCTATCAAAACTTTTACTTTTACTGAGTTAACAACAAGCATACCTGCTACCACGTCCACATCTTGCACCGCATCTTTTATTGTCATGTTAAACATTCTGGCTCTGGGTTGAGCTGATGGTGCTGGGAGAGACGGCGGTCCAACAATTCTAAGAACATTAGCCTTCTGAACAGGCTCCTTGCAATTCCTGGCCATATGGCCCACTTTGCCACACTTGAAACATGCCGAATCAGGCTTCCTTGCTCCACTTGGGCATTCTGAAGAGTAATGCCCCTTCTGGTTGCACATAAAACACGTTATATCCAGCTTATTACACCTCCCCGGGTGTCTCTTTTCACAATTCCTGCATTCTTGAATCTGGGGTCTGCTATCCTTCCCCGATTGTCCAGCTTTCTGGAAACGGTTCTTCTGAGCTCCATTACCGGGTCTAAACTTCTGGAACTTTTGATTCTGACCTCCACCATTCTTCCCAAACTTCCCTCTGAACTTTGAGCTTCCTTGCTCTTGCTCAGAGCTTTCAAACTTCCTTTTTCTTCCTTCGTTTTCTCTTCTTGCAGCTTCCCGCTCACCTTCCACTATCATTGCTTTCTGAACCAAAGTAGCATAATTCTTGATCTCCAACATTGCTATTTGACTCCTAATCCACGGCTTAAGTCCCTGTTGGAACCTCTTAGCCTTCTTCGCTTCTGTATTCACGTACTCAGGTACGAATCTAGACAATTCCGCAAACTTCACCTCATATTCTGCTACTGACATATCCTCTTGTCTAAGATCCATAAATTTCATCTCCAACTGATCTTGCATATAGCTTGGCAAATACTTCTCTAGAAATATCTCAGTGAACTTCTCCCATTTCAAGTCTTTGCCTTCCAACAACGCCTTAGAAGACTCCCACCAGAAACTTGCTTCATCTTTCAGATAATAACTTGCGTACTGAGCTTTCTTGTTGTCCTTAACTTCTGCTAACTCAAAGGCTTTTTCCATTTCTCTCAACCACGACTGAGCTTTAATCGGGTCTGGCAAACCTAAGAACTCTGGGGGATGAACAGATTGAAAGTGCTTAAAGTTTCCAACTTTAGGGGCCACAGGTTGTTGCAAAAGCTGAGCAAGTCTGCTCATCATGGTGGTTTCTGGGTTTATTTCTGGGTCTTGGGTGGGAATTTCTTCTTCTTGGTGATCTGGTGAGTTGGCCATTTCTTACAAACCTGATTGAGCAATTATTTAGCAATACGATGGCACGACATATATATAACAACAGTTTCTATGAAATCTCTTTTGTGGGTTTTAAGTCTTACCCAATTTTGCACATGCAATCCAATTACTACATAATTCTCATATCAGCATTGATTTTATCATGGCACAATATAGGGTTTTATGAGCTTTAAACATGGTTATACGAAAACATGGTTGTATTAAAACATGGTATTGAGAACAGTTTATGAGATATTCAAGGTGCATAATGGAAAACAAGACAATGGATTTATTTAAATAAAGGGTACATAAGGATATCACAAGTTTCGAAATAAGGTACAATAGATAGCAGGGTTAAACAGAGGAAAAACTGGAAAATATCCCCCTATCTACCCTAACTTCCAACTACTACTATTACTACACTGATCTGAAATACAACAAGATAAATGAAAAGGGATCCCGGCATCTGATCAAGTATCCCAAAGCCTACCGGCGCTGAAAAACAACAATCTACGGGCTCAACCAACAGTCCCGTCTAATCATCTAAAATCTCTCTCAACACAACCAACATCCAGCGAATGATCTTATGCAGCCTCCGGGCCTCAGCATCAGCATCACTAGTGGATGGTCTCTCATCCAATCTCCTCCTGGCAACCTGCTCCACCATCTTCGCCTGAACTCGCCACTCATCATCCATAACAGAAGCACTCTGCCTAGACTCTCTGGCTATTCTATCCACCAAAGCTCCCAACTCAGGAATACGGGAGTACACAAAGTCTCGATCCTGGGCTAACTTGCCACCAACACTGACAGGAACAGTCTTAGGCATCTCGGACTCTGGCTCAGGGGCAGGGGTCTCTGAATCTGGCCTCAAGGGTGAAATCTACATAGGGATCTCACTACTCTCAGAAGGGTCCTCCTCTGGGTCTGAACTAACATACACAGGCTCCTCTGGAGAGGGTGGAACGGGGTCTACAGGGGTACCAGTCAAACTAATCTCTGAGTCTGAGTCACTACCACTACTAGGATCCTGAGAGAAAACACAAAACAGCAACCAAGAAACAATGTTAGGGTTAAATAAAGCTTTCAGCTAACTCACACCCTAACTCTAGTTTCTACTTCACCAATCAACACTTTCCTTAGACTATACCTAATAGTCTAACTCAACTATATATGAGTCGAACTCTCTCGCGATATAGATATATTCCCAAAATACCCCTTTTTAAAACCTAACTTGTCTCAATGACTAGATCCTGTAGCTCTGATACCAACTTGTGAACGCCCTCAATCTCGGGGTTAGGAAATGAGGACTCACACACCTTTAATTAAATATGCATAAACCCCGATTAACTACTAACAGGATCAACACGATAGAGTATGAGACAAGATTACAACTACCAATCATAAAATATAACTTACAAGCCCAAAATATTATTAAATAAACAATAACGATTCCGGCTGAGAACCGACAGATAACCCATTGTATCTTTAAACACTTCTTTCTAGGCGCGAGCTCACTCATAATTACCACTTCCTGCTCTGGCAAACAGAAGCCCTCAACACGGTAGGGACCACCAGGTACGCTCTTACGAGTAGTGCGCATAAGCTTTGCCATCTTCTTGCTTAACTGTCATGATTAGATTAAAACAAAACAAATGAGTATAAAACTCAGCAAGTAACTATATAGCAGTTCTACAATATCAAATCACAATATGCTTTACCAAACTCAGGGCATTCTACTTTATTTGATCTAGGTGGCAGATTTTCAGCTTTTGGGTTAAGGAAAAGTTTGAAGGATAGTGTGGGGCTTTCAAGGAACAAAGCTCAAGGTATGACGAAAGCCGACATTCATCACAAATCAATAAAGGATCTGAATAGATCTTTCAATAGAGGAAAGCAACAGTATTTCAATATATGGAACCAATCATATGATCAACAGAATTAAGAATCAGGGTTCTTGAGCTTTAAGCTTCACATTAACATAATCAACTTTTTTTCAAAGCAATATAAACCATTTCCATTTTCAAGAATCAATTTACTGAACAGAAAGTTTCAGTTCCCTTTTTAAATAATCATTTAGAACCCTTGATTGGATCACTTAACTTTCCATTTCATTATGTATGGGTGATCAACCCGTACCGACCTCCATCCGGTCTTTAAGGTACCAATCGGCATAATTTCAGCCTTAAGTTGGACTAGCCCCGCTAGCCTCTTACCATGACTGGACTAGTCCCACTAGCCTCTTACGTCCCAATCCAATCCATCAGGAATGTATTTACTCTACATGGTATGAACAACATTCTCTTTATAACCATTTACACAAGTAATCAGAGTTAATTGCCTGGATTTGCTTTCCTGAAGGTTGAACTACTGCCACCTAGTATACCCTTTCCTTTCCTAGCCTGAATGCCCTCACGCTCCGAATCTACAATAAAACCAAACCTTAATCAGATTCTCAACTCTCTTTCCCGGAACGATCACTCAATACGATAACTCGACTATATCTTTGACTCGAGTATACGAATATAGCTTATACACATAAGCACATAGCACATAGCATATAGCATAACCCTTTTCTCGCAACTTTTATATCCTTATACACTTAATAACCAAAACGTACTCGCTTAACCTTGGCTATTTCTCAATTACACTAACATAACTCTTTTTACGACCATAGCTATCACTTATAGCTCTTAATATCAAACGATTAAGTTTTCCTTTTCGTTTATTCTTTAATTCGAACCATATATGCAAAACACAACCAAGTACATTCAATTTCAATCCTCATATAATCAAACACAACTAAATGCAATTCACAAGGGTCATTTACGCACTTAAATTTTATTCTTTTTAATCAAGAATCCGAATCACAACACATTAAGAATCAAAATCAACAACTTCTTTTAATCATCAAAATTCGAACATAAACACTACCCCATCTTTATCATGCAATCAAGTTCTTACTAGCCATTAATATAATTGATCAAAACCAACTTGATTCCTCTTTTACTCCTTAGAACCCATTCGGGTTTTCCATAAATCAAACATGCAAGAATAGATTTTGACATGCAAGGTTATATACCACATTTCTCTCTTGTTTTAATCCCTTATTAAATCATTTTATTCATTAAATCACCAAACCATGCATTACTTAGTGACTTCAACTTAATCAATCCATTCAATCAACATGCATCCATTTATTCATCAAATTAATCCCTTTTTAATACTCAATTTTCATTCGGCAAGACTCAAATTTACAACTCAAGGACTAATCAATGACATGCACATCTTAATCTTCTTTAAAACTAACATGCAATCACTTTTTTTAGGACATATAAACTTAGTGTTCACCAAGATTAACTCACAAAATCAAATTCCTGTTCTTATTAGCACAAAACCCGAACCCAAACTTAGCATGTAACAACAATTTCATTCCTTTTTAATCCATTAACCAATCTAATAACAATCCATAATTACTTTAAACAAGTTAACTTAAATCAACAACTTCAAAGATCAAAACCATTTAGGTTTTTCAAGAATGACACATGCATTAATCAAAAATAAGTATTTGGTGTAGTAGAGCTCAGTGTTTACATCATCACTCACCACCGGTTCACCAGAGTTCATCACCGGTGGCGGTGGCTTCACGGTGGTGCCCTCATTCGAGGGTATCCAACCATAAAACCTCTGATTTTCTAAAAAAAATGCAGCAATACTACATGCAATATGATTTCATCACAATAATCACAGAAACAAGAATTAATCAAACAAACCGGGTCTCGGCTCAAAACCGAACCCAAACACACACACACACTTCGCATGCAAGCATAAACACATACATGCACATGAATTGAAGCTCTTGTATGGAATTAGAGAGGGAGAGACAATATACCGAGAGGAAAAAGAGAGAGAGTAGCCGAGAGAGAGAGTGTTCAAGAGAGAAAGAGAGAAAATAGAGAAGAGAAAGTGAGTGCACGGGAGGAAAAGAAAGAAAAAGAAAGGGGAGTGGGTTTATATACCACTTAAAAACAAGGGCAAATTTGTAATCTACTAATTCCCTTTCTAGCTCTTTTGTTCCTTTTTCTTTTTACTCAAATGTAACAAAAATCAAATATAAAGTATATCTCTCTCGGGAAGTCGAGAATTATTAAAAATGACAATTTTAATACGTAGGCCTCGAAATTAGCTTTTTAACCATTACTCATAATAGATTTTTGAGCAAACGGTTGGTTTTATATGAATTTCGCAAGCTTGCTTTAATAATAACATTTTCCACATAAAATCAATTTAAAAATGCAAAGACCATCAAATAAATTCACTTATCATTTTTAAAAAGTCTCTAGGACCACTACGAAGATAACAGAACAAATCCCATGTTTTTATCTTACTCGGATGATTTTATAAAAATGCACGAAGGTTAATTAAACCTTTATTTAAATCACGTAATTCCTTTAAAATTCACAAAAACTGTCACAGAACACATAGCCATGCACACAGACAACAATCTCACATATATAATCACATAATGACTCAGGTCTGATCATAGAATGTATCCCTCTTTAATCTGTATCCTCTTTTACGCGTACGGGGTCACGTTCAGCCTTACGGCCCGACGCTCAGCGTTTCGATTACGCTTCTCATTATCTTTACCAATCAACACGTCACTTAGGACGAAATACTTTATTTATACATTCATTTCATTCAGTCACACATAATTCACATTTTATATTCTTTAACTCCTTATTAGGACGGGTTCCGTTCTACCTGACGGCCCGACACCACAGCTTAACTTCTAAGCTGACTCTTTAAATTGGAACGTTTATATCCACGCTCCTATACTCTAATATACAGAAAAGACAATTAATCATCACGTAGTCACATAATTATAATCACATCACATAATACATACTTTATTGACTTAATTACGTCGCAAAATTCTCAGTAGTCACAGATTGGGTCATGGCTATGCAAGAAAAGTTGAATGAGTTTGAAAGACATGAAGTATGGAAGCTGGTGCCTAGACAAAAGAATAGGTCAATTATAGGCACAAAGTGGGTCTTCGGAAATAAGACTGATTCTGATGGAACAATCATCAGAAACAAGGCAGATTTGTGGCTAAAGGATATTCTCAACAGGAAGGTTTTAACTATGATGAAACATTTGTTCCTGTTGCTAGGCTGGAAGCAATCAGAATCTTCTTGGCATATGCTGCCCACAAGAAGCTTAAAGTCTTCCAGATGGATGTCAAGAGTGCATTTCTCAATGGAGAACTTGAAGAGGAAGTCTATGTTGAACAACCACCTGATTTTGTGGATCCTAAATATCTTGATCATGTTTATAGACTTGACAAAGCACTCTATGGACTAAAGCAAGCACCTAGGGCATGGTATGAGACTCTTACTCATTTTTTGCTGGAAAGTGGATTCAAAAGAGGTACAATAGAAAAAACTTTATTTTATCTGAATCAAGGTAAAGTCTGCTTTTAGTTCAAATTTATGTGGATGATATTATTTTTGGATCAACTAATCAAAAACTGTGTGATAAGTTCTCAAAGTTGATGCAATCAAGATATCAGATGAGCATGATGGGAGAGATGAGTCACTTTTTGGGATTGAAAATTAAACAGACTGAAAATGGGATCTACATCAATCAGTCAAAGTACATAAAGAATTTGCTGAAAAGGTTTAATATGCAAGACAATGCAACAAAAACTACTCCAATGGCAACTGCTACAAAGCTTGATCCTCATGAAGGTAATGAAAGAGATATGTCCTAAGTCCAATCATGTATGAGGATTTAGGAATAACTTTTATGTAATCTGTTTTGATTTCATTGATATTAATAAAAGGCTTGTTTTGTTTTTATTGCGGGCTCTATCTATTTAAATGTTTAAATAAGATATACCACAGTATAGAGTAAAGCTTTTTATGGATTGTGATGAGGTCATAATAATGAGACCTAAAAGATGATAACTCTAAACTTAAATAGTTCCTAGTCGTAGGATTACTAACTGTAATTAATAATCCAGAAAGATCGGTACATACTATGCTTGCTTCATTATGAAGGATGTCTGTTCTCATAGACATTTGTGTGGTGATACTATAGCTAGTATGTAGGTGCTTATTATAGAATAAGTTTACTGAACATGACTCACACAGCTGAACAACTGATGGAGTTCACTCACGTGTCAGCAGTTGTTCACATAGTGATAGTTGTACAAGTATCCTTAGACTTGAGGTCATCATAGTCATCTTGTGTACACTGAACTATGCTTTGGTTTAGTTCTTAGTCTCAAGGGATAATTATAAGGGCTCTACTGGGTATAGAAATCTATACACGAAGATAGTGTATGATCAATAAAGGATCTACCCCTTCCAGTGTAGGAAGAAAATGTTCAATGCTGATCCACTTATGTTAGTTCAGGAATCTCTGGCCAGAGTGAATGAAATTAGAAAGGAGTTTCTAATTTACATTAAATAGAACTAAGTATAGTGAATGGGAAAGTAAGTGATTAAATAAGATAGGCTTGACACAAGTTCCATGCCTTGTATTTAATCGTGACATTGCAGGGTAGAAGGAATTAATTATACGGTAACTACTCACTGAATAGGTTCTTAGTATTCTAAGCAGTGAATTCGTATTATCCGGATAGTCGCGATATGCTGAGAAGTATCCCTCACGATGTAGAATAAATATGATTAATTAATTAATCATATTTAATGAATTAGAGAATTTATATAAATAATGATAAAATAGTTTTATTATTATTTATTTCTACTACCGGCTTAATATTGAACCTACAGGGTCACACCATAAAAGAGAATGATTTAATGGTGGAGAAATTAATTAATAATGGCTGATAATTATTTATTTATGAAATAAATAATTAATTGGCAAATTTAATAATTGATTAAATGAGATTTAATTGATTATAAATTAATTAAGAAAAAGTTCTTAATATTATTAATTAAGAATTTAATTTTTGGAAATTAAATCAAGTGAGAGAATTATTTCTAAAGTGTTTAGAAAAAGGATTAATAATTAAAAGGTGTTTTAATTATTAGTGAGAATAATAAAGGGTTAATAATAATAATATTTTATGGGAACATTTTCAGCTGAAAATTTTGTCTATAAATATACTATTATAGACCCTATTTTTGCCTCAACCAAAAAGATTTACAAAACCCTAATTCTCTCCATCTCCTCCTCCTCCTTCATTACATCGTTTTCTTGGTGGATACCGGTGGAGTGCTTCACACTTGAGGAGCAGCTGCTATGGATCTCCGTTCATCGTTCTTGGATCGCTATTAAAGACCTCCATCTTTCCATTAACATAAAGCTTCTTAAGGTAAACATACTGAACTACGAATTAAATATTATTTTTCGCATGGATCCTGCAGAGGGTTTCGTTTTTTTTTAAGATTTAAATTTACGTTTTCGCTGCGTTTGTGTGCTAAAAACCCTTCAATGGCATCAGAGCTACTTGCGAAAAGTTTTTAATTCGTTTATGTGTTTAAATTTTTTCGATATATGAGCATGTACGTGATTCGCCATGATTTGATGTTGATATAATATGCTTATATATGTATGGTTTTGAATATATGATATTCATGTGAGTTGTATAATCATAAGATGATTATGTAATCTATATATATACTGATATATACATGATTTATGTTTGTTCTAATTATGAGAATCATATAAGATACAGATTCTGAATTGACTGCTGCAGATTTGCTGAAATCTAGGTCTGGTGTCCGATTTACGCAAATGAATACCCTATTCCATAGGTAAACGAGCGTCTGAACAAAACTAAGCTATCAGCGACTCGTCTGTAAGGCGTTTGACGTCGTTTATTGCTCGTAAACAGTGATTCTTGTTTTTCTGATTTGATTCTGATTTTTCTGATTTTTGTCATATTTTCTTTTTATGATTAGATCATGGATAATATGATATATTAAGATCAGATTATGTGTTTTAACATGCTTTTATGTGTTGTATGAGCATGGTGGATGGTTATGGCCTTTCAACCTTAGTGTAATGGTTTTGGTTTTGGTTTTAAATACGACTTGCATGTCGTTAATCTTTGTAATCATAAATCTCGAATATAACTCGAGTTATTCTTGTAAGTTCATTAGATTAGTTTTACTTTCAATCATGTAATGTAATTGAAGACTCAAGAAGGCTATCCAATGGAGGTGATACAAAGAAGAAGACGAGGCATACAAGAAGTCTAAACAAAGAAGAAGACTTATGTAATAAGTAGGTGTATTTATTTCCATCACCATATTAGATTGACCTTGATCTTTATCATGAGCTTGATAAAGATCACATAGGATGGGGCCATAACCAAACATATTTACTTTATTGCACTTTACATTTACTTGTTTATTTAATTTTATATATGAGATATATGCCTATGTTTACCATGCGATGATAGATTTAGGTGAACTTAAATCAATATAAGGCGTGCTCTAGAAAATCTAGAATAGGAATCATTTCTTTCCTCAACAATAAATATCATGAATACGATCATGAGATTCTTGTGTTTATGAAACACGTAATTGAATATGAATTTTCAATATTGAGAGAAAGGATGATTCTGTCAACAACAGATTTCTATCTGTAAGAAAGGGTTATTAAGTGACACCTCTTGACAATGCTCCACCCGATCTGTGAATCATCTGATTATCAATTATTGATTTGAAATATTTAATTTAAAAGGAAGAATCTCTTTATAATATGATTATGATTGTAACGTAATATAATCCCTCTAAAATTGAATAATATCAAGTAGTAATTGGCCAATGACACAATGGGCTTGTGTCGGTCATAGCCTTCCAACATGGTAGAAAGTGGTTTTTATTTTTAAATCATTATCGTTTCGTGCTACAGCCGAGGGCTTTGATTTCGAAATAAGAAATACTTGTCTATTACATAGAGATGTGTACATTGAATTAGAATCTAAAGGTCGGTACGTGCTACAGCCGTGGGCCTTTGGAGACTGATTCAATTGTACGAAATATTGGGTTAGACTTGACTTAGAATATTGAGTTTGTCGTGCCACAGCCGTGACTCAATTATTCAAGAGGCTAAACTTATATTAGGGAATAACATAAGATGTAATTGACAAGAGTCGTCTGCCTATTGAACATCACATGACGTTTCGTGCCACAGCCGATGTTGTGTGATGGAATGTAGGATCCCTATTCCCACTAGCATTATGAATGCTTAATTTTCACTTAGGGGGTTGAAAAAATTAGATAAACTAGTGGGAGACACTTATGAATAAAGACCCGATTCATATAGTATTTTGAAATGAAATTGAATATTTGCTAAATTTTGTTATGTGTTTATCATTTACAGATTTACTATATTCGTCATGTCTTCTGCACTATCACTCCGGAGCATACTCTCACAAGTTGACTGGTCCTAATTTAGCTATTTGTTTTCACTGTAACAAGTTGGGGCACTGGAAGAGGAACTGCAAGGTTTACCTTGCAAAATTGAAGAAGAAGAAGGGTAGTAAGACTACCGCTTCTGATTCAGGCATGTTCATGATCGAAGTTAATATGTCACTAGGTCAAATTTCTACTTGGGTATTAGATACCGCCTGTGGTTCTCATATTTGCAATTCGTTGTAAGGACTAAAGGGAAGTAGGACTCTTGAAAAAGATGAGGAGATTCTACGTATGGGCAATGGAGCAAGGGTTGCGGCCATATCTGTAGGATCATTTAGTTTACATATGCCTACGGGCAAGACTATTATTTTGAATAATTGTTATTACGTTCCCTCTATTGTGAGGAATATTGTTTCTATTCCTATGTTGGATGTGGATGGTTTTTCATTTATTATTAATAATAATGAATTTTCTATCCTTAGAGATAATGTTCTTTTTGGACGTGGCATTTTAAATAATGGTCTGAATGTATGTGACGTAGAGCAAGATTTACTTCAGATTGAACAAACTAATAAAAGAAAACGAGATGATGAAAATCTGACCTATTTATGGCACTGTAGGCTAGGTCATATTAATGAAAATAGACTGCGGATATTGCATAAGGAAGGGTTACTTGACCCCTTTGATTTTGAATCATATCCTACATGCGAGTCTTGTCTATTGGGTAAAATGACCAAATCTCCATTTAGTGGACATGGAGAGAGGGCTGCAGATTTGCTAGGATTGGTACACACAGATGTATGTGGACCAATGTCTACGCAAGCCATGGGTGGATTTTCGTACTTCATTACTTTCATATATGATAGATCTAGATTCGGATATGTGTATTTGATGAAACACAAGTCTGAAGCCTTTGAAAAGTTCAAAGAATATAAACATGAAGTGGAGAAACAAACCAAACACAGTATTATAACTCTTCGATCAGATCGAGGTGGTGAATACTTGAATGGAGAGTTTCTAGATTATCTCAAAGAAAATGGTATAGTCACCCAGTAGACTCCTCCATATACTCCACAGTTAAATGGGGTATCTGAAAGGAGAAATCGAACTTTGTTAGTCATGGTTCGGTCCATGATGAGCTATGCGAATCTTTCAGTATTCCTATAGGGTTATGCATTGGAAACCTCAGCATATTTACTGAATAAGGTGCCTTCCAAATCTGTTCCTCAAACACCATATGAGATATGGAAAGAAAGGAAACCGAGTCTTAAACACGTTAAGATTTGGGGATGTCCAACTTATGTCAAGAAAGTTGACCCAGATAAGCTGGAATCTCGATCCGTAAAATATAATTTTGTGGGATATCCTAAAGAGACTTTGGGGTATTACTTTTATACCGATCATCGGGTATTTGTCTCCAGACATGCTACCTTATTGGAAAAGGAGTTTATCCTTGAAGGAAACAGTGGGAGCAAAATTGAACTTGATGAAGTTCAAGAAGCACAAACTACTATGGATCAAGTGGAAACACCTGTTCATACTAAACAACCTTCTGTGGAACAGCCCATTTGTTGGATAGGGAGAGTATCTCGCCAACCTGAGAGGTATTATGGCCTTGTCATTGAGAATGACAATGAGTTGTCAATCATTGATGATGACAACCTTGTGACCTATAATGAGGCTATGAGTAGTGTTGACTCAGAGAAATGGCATAGTGCCATGAAATCCGAAATGGAATCTATGTATACCAACCAAGTATGGACTCTGGTTGAGGCGCCTGAAGGTGTTAAGCCTATTAGGTGCAAGTGGGTATACAAAAGAAAGATTGGAGCAGATGGCCAGGTGGAGACCTATAAGGCTAGGCTCGTGGCAAAAGGATTCAAACAAAGGCAAGGGATTGACTTTGATGAAACTTTTTCGCCTGTAGCCCTGTTAAAATCAATTCGGATTTTGCTTGCGATTGATGCTTACTACGACTATGAGATTTGGCAAATGGACGTGAAAACGACCTTCCTCAATGGGGAACTTGAGGAGGAAGTGTATATGACACGGCCAGAGGGTTTTCTTTCCAAGGGAAATGAACACCTAGTGTGTAAGCTGCTGCGAACCATATATGGTTTAAGGCAAGCTTCTCGTAGATGGAACATCTGTTTTGATGAGACAATCAAAGAGTTTGGTTTTATCAAAAACATAGATGAACCATGTGTCTACAAGAAGGTTAGTGGGAGCGCGGTAACATTTCTTGTATTGTATGTGGATGACATACTTCTTATAGAAAATGATATACCGATGCTACAATCAGTCAAAGTATGGCTAAAAGGTTTAGCATGGAAAACTCCAAAAGAGGTCTCATACCGATGAGCCATGGAGTGTCCCTTTCCGAAAAAATGTCTCCTAAGACACCTGAGGAAAGAGAGCGTATGAGTAAGATTCCTTATGCTTCATCAATAGGATCTATCATGTACGCGATGTTGTGTACAAGGCCTGATGTTGCTTATTTAATTAGTGTGACGAGCAGATATCAGTCCAATCCAGGTAAAGACCACTGGAAAGCAGTGAAAAACATCCTTAAGTACTTGCGAAGGACACAGGACATTTTTCTTATTTTTGGTGGTGAATCTGAGTTGAAAATAGAGGAGATGTCAACGTCAAAAGAGTTGACACACATAACAACGTAGCAGACCCACTCACAAAGCCACTTTCTCAGAGTCACTTTGATTGTCATAAAGACAAGATGGGTATTAGATACCAGAGTGATTGGCTTTAGTACAAGTGGGAGATTGAAAGAGATATGTCCTAAGTCCAATCATGTATGAGGATTTAGGAATAACTTTTATGTAATCTGTTTTGATTTCATTGATATTAATAAAAGGCTTGTTTTGTTTTTATTGCGGGCTCTATCTATTTAAATGTTTAAATAAGATATACCACAGTTTAAAGTAAAGCTTTTTATGGATTGTGATGAGATCATAATAATGAGACCTAAAAGATGATAACTCTAAACTTAAATAGTTCCTGGTCGTAAGATTACTAACTGGTAATTAATAATCCGCAAAGATCGATACATACTATGCTTGCTTCATTATGAAGGATGTCTGTTCTCATAGACATTTGTGTGGTGATACTATAGCTAGTATGTAGGTGCTTATTATAGAATAAGTTCACTGAACATGACTCACACAGCTGAACAACTGCTGGAGTTCACTCACGTGTCAGCAGTTGTTCACATAGTGATAGTTGTACAAGTATTTTTAGACTTGAGGTCATCATAGTCATCTTGTGTATAGTGAAATATGCTTTGGTTTAGTTCTTAGTCTCAAGGGACAATTATAACAGCTCTACTGGGTATAGGAATCTATACACGAAGATAGTGTATGATCAATAAAGGATCTACCCCTTCCAGTGTAGGAAGAGAATGTTCAATGCTGATCCACTTATGTTAGTTCAGGAATCTCTGGCCAGAGTGAATGAAATTAGAAAGGAGTTTCTAATTTACATTAAATAGAACTAAGCATAGTGAATGGGAAAGCAAGTGATTAAATAAGATAGGCTTGACACAAGTTCCATGCCTTATATTTAATCGTGACATTGCAGGGTAGAAGGAATTAATTGTACGGTAACTACTCACTGAATAGGTTCTTGGTATTCTAAGCAGTGAATTCGTATTATCCGGATAGTCGCGATATGCTGAGAAGTATCCCCCACGATGTAGAATAAATATGATTAATTAATTAATCATATTTAATGAATTAGAGAATTTATATAAATAATGATAAAATAGTTTTATTATTATTTATTTCTACTACCGGCTTAATATTGAACCTACAGGGTCATACCATAAAAGAGAATGATTTAATGGTGGAGAAATTAATTAATAATGGCTGATAATTATTTATTTATGAAATAAATAATTAATTGGCAAATTTAATAATTGATTAAATGAGATTTAATTGATTATAAATTAATTAAGAAAAAGTTCTTAATATTATTAATTAAGAATTTAATTTTTGGAAATTAAATCAAGTGAGAGAATTATTTCTAAAGTGTTTAGAAAAAGGATTAATAATTAAAAGGTGTTTTAATTATTAGTGAGAATAATAAATGGTTAATAATAATAATATTTTATGGGAAAATTTTTAGCTGAAAATTTTGTCTATAAATATACTATTATAGACCCTATTTTTGCCTCAACCAAAAAGATTTACAAAACCCTAATTCTCTCCATCTTTTCCTCCTTCATTACATCGTTTTCTTGGTGGATACCGGTGGAGTGCTTCACACTTGAGGAGCAGCTGCTAAGGATTTCCGTTCATCGTTCTTGGATCTCTATTAAAGACCTCCATCTTTCCATTAACGTAAAGCTTCTTAAGGTAAACATACTGAACTACGAATTAAATATTATTTTTTGCATGGATCCTGCGGAGGGTTTCATTTTTTTTTTTAAGATTTAAATTTACGTTTTCGCTGCGTTTATGTGCTAAAAACCCTTCAGGTACAACAGTTGATGTCTCAAATTACAGAGGTATTATTGGTTCTCTTTTGTACCTAATAGCTAGTAGGCCAAACCTTATATTTGCCACCTGTCTATGTGCAAAATTTCAGGCAAATCCAAGGGAGCCACATCTTATTGCAGTAAAGAGAATCTTCAGATACCTCAAGGGTACTGTATCACTTGGTCTCTGGTATGCAAGGGAAGCTGATTTTGCATTATGTGATTATTCAGATGCTGACTTTGCTGGCTGCAAAATACACATGAAGAGTACATCAGGGAGCTGTCAGTTTTTGGGAGGCAAATTAGTCTCATAGTTCAGTAAGAAGCAGAAATCTATTTCTACTTCGACTGCTGAGGCTGAATATATTGCAGCTGGGAGTTGCTGTGCTCAGTTGTTATGGATGAGAAATCAGCTCATGGACTATGGATTATCATTTTCAAATATTCCTATTTATTGTGATAATCAAATTGTTATTGCTATGACAGGAAACCCAGTGTAATACTCTCTTACTAAATATATCAGCATTAGATATCACTTTATAAGAGGCATGTTATGGAAGGAACAATTGAGCTTCATTTTATTCCTACTGATCAGCAGCTGGCTGATATCTTCACGAAGCCATTACCTGAAGCAACACTTACAAAACTTGTCAATGAACTTGATCGCCTGCCTGTGATGGTGCTCCGGACAATTACACAACTGAGCAGTTGTTTGATATGCTTAGAACCCTGAACTACAAAGGTGAGATCACAACAATTAGGAAATTGACAAGAACAAAGTTAAAAAGAGAATGGAATTTCTTCTTTGATTGCATCAGCAGATGTTTCTTGAATAAGATAACAAATTTTGATGCTCTTCCCTCCACTTCACTGAAAATTGGGTATTCTCTTTTTTATTCTGGTAATTTTGACTATGGTAACACAATTCTTCAATTCATAATTGCTAGAAGAACAGATGCATCAGGTGTCATAGGGTATACTAGATTTCTTCAAGTGATTTTTAATTATCTATGCCCTAATATTAATTTTGATAATGATGAATTGCTTCTTGTATTTTAAATTTCTGAAAAAGCTATTACAGATCATATCAAAAGAGATGAAAAGAATAAGTTTTCAGGATTTCTCTTCCTGCCTCAAGAGGTCAAGCAATTTCTATTGAGAAATAGACCTACTATTGTACAAGTGCCTGCAAATCCTGATGTTGGCACCTCTATTACAATTCCTGATGGTTTGGAACAAGACACTACCCATCTTGTTTCTAACCCAAACATTTCTTCTACCAAACAGAAATCTAATCCAGCTCCTAAATTAATCTCCTCTGATGTCTCCCAAAAGACATTAGTTGTAATAAAGAAAAGGCTGGTTAAGAAATCTGTTCAATCTCAACAGAGAGCTCAACAAGCCTCACTGAGTGAGAGTGAGAAGAAAGAAGAATGATTTCTAGTAAGGAAATGAAGGCTGATCATGTGAGATGATTCTAACTCTGATGATCAGATGCCCATTGGACCAAGAATGAAGACAGAGAAATTAACAGTAGCAACTCCTGATGACACTGTTGACACAACTGGACCTAATGAGCCAACTAATAATGCTAGTGCTTTGATCAAAAAGGTTTTAGTGAACAAAGAAACTGATGAACCCAAGTACACTACCAAGAGTATGAAGAAAAGAAAAGCTGAAGATGTGGTTAGGTACATCAGAAAGAAGAAAAAGTCTCAGTCCTCTGCTATGGATGTTAGTCCACAAGAACCTAAGTCTCAAAGGGATTTAGACACTGAGAAACATCCAGTCACACAAGAACCATATTCTCATAGGGAAGATGCAGACAAAGAGGCTGCACAAATAATTGTTGATTTTGCTCAAGGTGATATCCTTGTTGATTCTGAAAAACTGCTGCAAGAAAATAAGGCTCATCAGGATGTATTGTCAAAGGTGGATGCAGTTATTAATGATCTTATGTTCGAGGAGAGTACACAAGAACCTTCACCAATCATTGCTGAAGCAGCTCATAGTCCTCCGACCCCACAAGAACCATCAGTGCATTCTCATGACAAATCCAATCCTGACACTACAACAACTCCTGATGCTGACCAATTGACAATTCGAGCAGTTTCTACTGATGACTCATTGTTGAGAGCTAGTTTGTTACAATATCCTGATACCGTGTTTGTTCCTCCACTGACATCACTGCCACTTGAGGATTCATCTTCAGGTATTGCTTATTTCTCTCTGCTGTTCTCAATATTTGTATGATTATAAATAGTCTCTTATTTGAGGTTACCTCTATTTATATGAAAAGCATACTACTCTTCTCAGCCACCTCTTATTTCTTTGCAAAATGCGTGATTGTGCCTTTCTGTGAGATTGTGTGAAAAGATTTTATGAGAACATTCAATTTTGAGTGGCAGTCTCCTGTACTGGCAAAAGGAGAGGTAGTTTTGAGAAAAGAATTTTATAAGTTTTTTTTTGCTTATAAACTTTCTTATATGAGAATCATATTACTATTAAAAATAATATATTATGTGAGAAGTGATGAGATCACTTGAAAAGAAAATAGAGATTTAGGTGTTACAATGTTTTCAATTTCAAGATCTCATCAGAAACATATGGTTATTGCTAAGGATCCTCTCAAAGGCAAAGCAATTTTACCAAACTCTGCAAATGCTTCTAAGAGTCTGTCTTGCTCTAATTTTGATGAAGATAGTAATTCTGATGATCCTGACACCGCTCAACTGAAGACTGCTATTGATGCATCTAAGAAGTCAAATATTGGTTCTTATTCTCATTTCAATGTTGATCCCTCTTATTACAGTGATGATGCTGAGCATTTTCGAAAAGATGAATGGGATTTTGCATGGAGAGATGCACATACTTCTATCTCTTCAGCTATTGGTATGCAACATGTACACATGGCATATGATGGACTTCAAAACCCTGATCTCAAATTGTATCTCAAGGTTTCTACCATCTCCGTGAAAGGAATTCTCTCTGAACTTACTGCTATGAAGACATCTCATACCACTTTACAGAACAAAATTGATGCTTTTATGGTTAATCCACTTACTTCAGCTGAACTCATAAGTGTGAAGAAAGCTGTTAAATCTGTGGTTCAATCTCAACAAAGAATGGATACTCGATTTTCTTCCTTGGAAGATAAAGTGTCTTCCATGGCTGATAAACTGGATGCTATATTTTCTCTTCTTTCAAATTCTGATGCCAAAACAGGGGAGAAGATAGTTGTCACAAAATGTACACCTGACTCTATTCAATTGAAAGATAAAGATACTGATGATGATGGTGATAAGAATCCAGTTACTAATGTTCAAATTGCTTCTGTTGCTCAACAACCTCAACATTCTAAAAGATCTGGTTCAGGACAAGGAAAGACTACTGGTGCTCATGAAGTTAAGCACAAGACTAATGTTGATTCTCCTGAAACTGGTGATGATACAATCTCTAACTTAGAATATGCTAAATGATTATTCTTTCCTTATAGACACAAGGAAATAGGTGAATAGATTGTTTAATATTACAAAGATAAGATGTTTGAGCAAAAGAATACCAGAAATGCTCTTGGGTTGATAACTGAAGAATTTCCTGATCTAACAACTGAAGAAGCAGTTATGCAACAGAAAGAGTTAATGGCTCAAATTGAAGCTGAAGCAAACACCTCCAAAGGAAGAGGAAAAAGCGGTGGAAGAACTATAAGAGCTAGAGGAAGAAGAGAAAGAGGAAGAATTTCCAATTCAAGTAGAGATTCTGTAATTGATTCTGCATTTCTGAATGTTCTATTCAGAGAAGGTTTTGTTCATGTACAAGGAAATGATGTAAAAGAAGAAGCTGAGGATACTGAAGAATTGATTGTCCCCAGAAAGAAGAAGTCAACCGCTGACTTTGCTCAAGTTGATGTAACTAATGCAAATGTGTCTCTTGAAGCAGACACAAATCCTGAGGAAAAGGCAAATACTGATGCTGTGAATCTAAAAGCTGACTTTGATACTGATGAAAAGATGATCAAAGTATTGGATGAATCAATTCTTGATGCATAAGAAAAAATTGACAGAAGGGAGGCTGATCAAGCTTGTAATGACTATGTGCAAAGAATTCTAAATTCAAAAAGAGAGTAATGGCAGAAATCAAAGGGGAAGATTCATGATTTGTCTAAAAGTTATGCTTCTCTCAGCAAGAAGGATAAAATATCGAAAGATATTTATTCATTTAGTTATCCTAAAGAATTCAAGCATATTGATTTTGTGTTAGCAGGACTAGGGGATCCTACTCCAGAACATAAGAATTTTGATAAGTCCATCAAGAAACCTTCTTGGGTGGAATATAATGAAAAACTAAAGATTATCAAAACTCGTACGAAAGGAGGTATTGGTCATTCTGGAATGGAAACTCTGAGATCTGATTTACTTGACATAAATACTCTGACTGACAATCTTGGTGAGAAAATTACTCATTCACATCTTGAGAAAGTTGAAGCTGTGAAGATTGTATACAGAAAGATAAATGATAATGATGTTAGAGAGGAGATTTTGTACTTCCTGAGAGATGGCAAAGTAAAAATCTTTACTCTGCAGCAACTCTTGATGAAGACTGTGACAGAGTTGAAATATAATCAATATCTTCTTAGAGTTGAGGACAATGTCACCAGAAACTGGTCTTCTATGATACTTGAGAGTATCAGAAGAAGAGTCATGACCAGAGAAGACAAATACAATGGTGATTATATATGTACAGAACTTACACTGGTCAAGAAATGCAGATGGAAAAGGGAGCTGTGGTTCTGAAAGTTTTTCTCAACAATCCTCAGTTATCTTTCAGTCTCGATCATGAAGATGTCAGTTTAAGCTTTATGTTAATTGGTGAACTTGAAATAACTAGGAGATCAATTTCTAAATTAAGATCAGCCATTTATCAACTTGGGGAAGATACTGAAGAAAAGAAAGAGTTGAAGAAAAAGCTTGTCAAAGTCCTTCAAGACAAGGTGGAAGAAAGGTTAAACAAATTTCTGGAAACAACTGTCAGTTATCTTAGGATACTGAAGTAAACCTTATTCCTCGTACATTTTATAACTTGGTTTTGGCATCATTGAGAATGGAATTTATGCTTCATTACATTAAGTATAAATTGGGGGTGATTGTTACGTGCTGATTCTCAATGATCAGGAGAAGCTCAGGATCTGGCTGTTCTGGATGTCATCAGGATTTGATGTGCCATCAGAATTTGATGCCCATCAGTATCTGCAGAAGCATCAGTATTTGAAGAGCAGTCTGTTGTGAAGATTGAGTATGTTCCTTATTTTGAGGGATGGATATCTGTTCGTTCTGAGTGATAGGACTTTGCATATTCAGTTAGAGATATGTATCATTTTCTGTTAGTATTTGATAATGCATATCCTAAACTGATTTTTAGTAGCTGTGTATTATATAAACACAGTTTAGGTCATCACATTGTGATAAACTCGAGCATTGTACGACTTAGCAGCTCTCAAGAACATCAGTATTTCTTGAGAGAGTTTGTAACAATTTTTATCAGAAATATAAAGAAATGTTATATTTTTATACTTGTTCGAAACATTTATACAATTATATCCAACCCCCCTTAAACAATTGTATCTTTACTGGGCAACAAAATTCTATTAAGGCAAGGCCCAAATAGAAAGCCCATGAAATAGACAAATCTAGAACAATCTAGAAGGTTCGAGGACGGTCAAAAAAATAAAAATTTATCAGAATCCTGGTCAATTGAGGATAGAATTCTGGTCGAATTTTCATTCAACATGAGTAATCAAAAAGACTAAAAATCGATCAGAGTGTTAGTCGATGTATGTTGAATACCTCGTCGATTTGTCACTCGACAAGAGTGTCAAAATTAGCCAAAAGTCGACTAGAATCCTGGTCGATTAAGGTAGAATCCCGGTCGAATTTTCATTCGACAAGGGTGTTAAAAAGGTCTATATATTGATAAAAACCCTGGTCGAAAGAAGGGAGAATCCTGCTCGAATTTTCGTTCGACAAAGATGTTAGAACGTCCAAAAAGTCAACCAAAATCCTGGTTGAAAGAAGGCAGAATCCTGGTCAAAAATGCAATCGACCAGAGTGTCAAAATCAGCTATAAGTCGACCAAACCCTGGTCGAAATCGATCAGAAATCCTGGTTGATTAATGGTGTACCTGGTCGAAAAGGGGTAGAATCCTAGTTAAAGATTCATTCGACCAAAGTGTCAAAATCAGCTATAAGTCGACCAGAATCCTGGTCGAAACTGATCAGGAATGCTAGTCGATTAGTGTTGTACCCTGGCCAAAATAAAAAATGAATGAATAAATGAATGATTGGAAATTTTTCATAAAATTAAGGAAAAATATAGAAAATCAAGGAAAAATCCTGAAAAGTTATGGAAAAATCATGAAAATTAAGTAAAATACCAGAAAATTTCTGAAAACAGGAATAAGGTGAGAAAATGAGCGTGAAAAATTATGAAATTCCAGAAAATATCTTGTAGCCTTGGATAAGAAACTTAACTTCTACGAAATCTTGCACGATTTCCTAGAAGTTAGGGGCAAATGATATGGAATAAAATAAACCATATCGCGCAATTAATATCGCGTTAATTATATAGGGTTGGGCTACAAATAAGGCTCATTTAAAGGGGCCCAAACCCTGAATATTAATTAATTTTGTAATTAATTAATATGGGTAAAATCAGCTGACAAATAGAGTCCAAATAAGGATATAATCCCTTGAATATTGGCCTTTAAGAAATCTCATGGGACAAGGAATCAATTTTCTACATTTTAGGACTTCAAAGTCCACTCTAAATCAGGGACTTGTCCACCAATTATCCCAATACTTATCCAATTTAAGGCATCTCATGCCTATAAAAGGGGCCTCACTCCGCAAATTAGAACTACATTTTTTTATTTGATCATTGGCACACAGCAAGGTACGTAGACATCTTGTAAAGGCAGATTGAGTCACGAAACACGAGAGAAGTCAAATAGAGCCTTGTAGTTCACGAACCTTAGCAATAAATACACCCTAATATTTTATCCATAATAGTATTTGATATTTAATAATATAATTTTTTTAAAAATAGTTATATAATTATATAGTTAGTAACAAAATTTGATATTTTAATATTTTTATACCAAATAAAATTTAATTTTGATTATTAATAAAGAATATAGAATAAGTTGCTATTATTTGATATGCATGTATTTCTTCACTTTATCTTTACATACATTTATTGTTAGCATATAACATTAGAATGCATTTGGACATAAGGAGGTTTCCCCTACAAGGAAAACAGGCTTTAATAACGGTTTATGTCCGTTGTCTGATACTCTATTTTTCCATTGACTATTGAGCCGCCGTCTATTAGTTGGATCAGACAACGTGTATAAGATGTTGTGTGAGATTGTACACACAATGATTGTGTATTAAGCCCATCGTATTACATCCAGAAAAGACAACATTTTTTGCTTGTTTTTGTCTTAACAGGCGGCATTACTCAAGGGTTCTCACAAACTCATAAAACCGTTGTGTAGGCTGTCACTGAGAGTATAACATTAAAAACAATCCTACAACACTTATTGTTGTATAAACTTCGTTGTGTACCCACATAGACAACAAAAATGAAAATGAGCTCATAGAACTCTTGTAATAAATTTCTACACACAACAATTTTGTATATTAATGTATGGCATGATCGGATGCATACAACTGTATACTTGTCCCAACGTGTTGTATGAATACCTTTGATACAATATATTAAAATTTTATAGACAATGGTTTGATGGTGGTGTTGTATGAGTTAATTTTGCACCAAGATTTTGTTTACGAAAGCATTATTTTACAATTAAGGATATAATATTTTTAATGAAGCTTGGTTATTAAAAGCGTTTTCTTTCTCAAAATGTAACAAGTAATTAAATAAATGTAAGTTTGTAAATCTAAAAAAAGTTCTAAATTTAATCCATGATTCAAAATCATGGCAACATAGTTATACAAAAGCTAAAACATATTCATACCCTTACCTTCATGAGTCTAAGATTTCTACTACAACTTAAAGAAAATATAGAGTCTATATTTTCTAAATATAGACTACTTCAATAATGGTGCTTTCCCCTTATTAGATTACTTCATTAAATGATGGTTATGCGACTCTTATCCAAAATAACACAAAAGTAGCCAAGTAGGTATCAGAATCACCAAAATTTGCTCAAAAAAAGTTTAAGAAAAAGGAAGCAAAGATAATACAGGGGATGCAACTTGCAAGCAATTCTCTTACACAGTTTCTAAATCCAAAGATTTCTAAAACCCAGAACCCACATTCTGAAAAACTAAGAGCTCGCAAATAAAGCACCGAAGAACAAAGCTGGGAAAGTAAAGGCACTACATTTGATAAGATGACGGGTCAAAAGAAGTTTATTACAAATTTTGGAGAAGCTCGTTGAAGAAGCAGCAGTTCATTAACCGTGTCCCTTATTCATAATCTCATATGTACTTCTTCATGATTAGTTGAAACACTCATCATCTCAAGAAAAGGAAAATGTTCAAGCATAAATTTGAGAAATTTCAAGTCATGTCTGCTGCATATTTCCAACATTTTTAATATTAAGGTGCTCGAATGTGAAATCAACAGGGCATATTTCCTCCCAAAAACCAAAACCAGCAGTTTGATGATAATCACATGACCAGACTGGTGCAACCTATGAGATCGAAATATAGACATCATTACATCAATATAACAAAAGGATTATTAGATAATACGAAACAAAACCCAAAGTCTGTAACAATGAACCATTAATAGGTTATCATTTACAAAAACAATTTGGACATGTAACTTACTGAGATATGCAGTTTTTCCAGATAGAAGACTGCAAAATCAAGTATAAAACATACACCCATTCACTCTGTACATGATTGATTCTCTCAATATTAATAAACTTTAGACAATCATAGGTAACCGAGATTTTCTTAACAATTTTACCATTCCAAACCTGAGCAGAAGACACAACAGAAAAAAAAGTGAACGTGCAAAAACGATCGCAGACATTATCAAGGAAGACAAAAAATGGTATTCATCCGTTTGGGTGATTAAATGGAATGGAAATAAAAAGATAATTGTACATCTACAACAAACATTATAAAAATATGTAAATTTAAACGTACAATTAAAATCAAAATTATACATCAGAAGCTATATAGTAATCATACAAATTAAATTCTTATCCCTCATCTTAGTTCCTAATGGAGTGCATAAGATAATCAGGAACAAGTAGAATGATGCGTACTAGTTTCTTTTGGCATTTAAATATAAATGCCTCTCCCCAATTTATTCTATACGTCAAATGCATCTTCAGATAAAAGAATAGTGCACAAACATCTCTTGCTTGACATTCGAGTTAATTTGAAATTTTTTAATACTTTTTTCATGTGACTAAAATAAGTATATCAAAACATCCGTACGGTTGGATCGTCGAAAAAATCATTTAAAAAATTTATCTTGTTCATCGGGAACGAATCTCGTGTTGGGAAGTAGTGGTTTTACCATATTTTTCTATTCCTGACATTCGAGATGAATTTGAAATTTTTTAATTCTTATTTCATGTGACTAAAATAAGTATATCTTAACATCCATACGGTTGGATTGTCAAAAAAATCGTTTAAAAAATTTATCTTGTTCATCGGGAACGAATCCCATGTTGGGAAATAGTGGTTTTACCAGATTTTTCTATTCCTGACATTCGTGATAAATTTGAAATTTTTTAATACTTTTTTCATGTGACTAAAATAAGTATATCTTAACATCCTTACGGTTGGATCGTCGAAAAAATAATTTAAAACATTTATCTTGTTCGTCGGGAACGAATCTCGTATTGGGAAGTAGTATTTTTACCAGATTTTTCTATTCCTGATATTTGAGATGAATTTAAAATTATTTAATACTTTTTTTATGTGACTAAAATAATTATATCTTAACATATGTACAGTTGGATCGTCGAAAAAATTATTAAAAAAATTTATCTTGTTCATCGGGAACGAATCTCGTGTTGGGAAGTAGTGTTTTTACCATATTTTTCTATTTTTGACATTCGAGATGAATTTGAAATTTTTTAATACTTTTTTCATGTGACTAAAATAAGTATTTTTAACATCCGTACGGTTGGATCGTCTAAAAAATCATTTATAAAATTTATCTTTTTTATCGGGAACGAATTCAGTGTTGGGAAGTAGTGCTTTTACCAGATTTTTCTATTCCTGACATTCGAGATGATTTTGAAATTTTTTTAATACTTTTTTCATGTGACTAAAATAAGTATTTCTTAACATCCGTACGGTTGGATCGTCTAAAATATCATTTAAAAAAATTATCTTTTTCATCTGAACAAATCTCGTGTTGGGAAGTAGTGCTTTTACCAGATTTTTCTATTCCTGACATTCGAGATGAATTTGAAATTTTTTAATACTTTTTTATGTGACTAAAATAATTATTTCTTAACATCTGTACGGTTGGATCGTCTAAAAAATTATTGAAAAATTTATCTTTTTCATCGGGAACAAATCCGTGTTGGGAAGATAGTGCTTTTACCAGATTTTTATATTTCTGACATTCGAGATGAATTTGAAATTTTTTAATACTTTTTTTATGTGACTAAAGTAAGTATTTTTTAACATCCATACGGTGGGATCGTCTAAAAAATCATTTAAAAAATTTATCTTCTTCATCGGGTATGAAAAAAAATCTAGTACGAGACAACATCCAACGGTTTTCTATGAAAATGTCCTGTCTGAAATAAATTGTGACAACAGTTTTTTTGACAAAAACCATTGTCTTAGTTGATCAACTTTTTTTAAATCTTACGACTGATATTAAATCTACTTTTAAACAACGGCTCAAATTACACCAACTTAACAATCCAAGTAAAAAAAAATTCACCACTCACATGGTGCCACCTCATCACAAGCAACGCTTCAGAAATTTCAAGAACCAGACTTTCAGACAATGGTTTTCTATGAAAAAAGGTTGTCTTAGATGAACATTGACAACATTTATTTGAACAAAAGTTGTTGTGTAAACGTAGCAACGTTTTTTAATTTAATGGCTGATATTAAATATACTTTTAATCAACTGCTCTTATTACACCAACTCAACAATCCAAGTGAATATTTTTTCACCAATCACATGGTGCCACCTCATCACAAACAATGCTTCAGAAATTTCTAGAATCAGACTTGTAGACAATGATTTTTATGAAAAAACTAAAAAGGTTGTCTTAGATAAACATTGACAATACTTCTTTTAAACAAATAAGGTTGTGTAAGCATAACAATGTTTTTTAATATAACGGCTGATATAAAATCTCCTCTCAATGAACGTCTCTCATTACACCAGCTCACCAATACAAGTGACAATGGTTTTATGAGCAAAACGTTTGTGTGATGTCGTGATATACAACAGAAGAAAAACACTTGTATGTCAATTGATATTCAGACAACACAACGGAAGTACGTTGTTTGATTCCAACTTAACTAATCCATTGAGAAAACATTTGTCTCATTCCAACAACAGTGTTTCACAACGTTGTATCCATTACTTTCAAACAATGCAAAATTAAATTGTTGTACAAACTACCTCATTTACACAATATCGCTTTAGAAAGGTTTGTCTGTGTCGATTACCTAGACAATAGTTTTTGAAGCATTGTAGGAATGATGAAATCTTTTGATTTAAACAACACATTATCTCATAAAACCGTTGTTTGATACGATCTGCTACACAACAGTTTTAAATCTATTGTAGTAAAAGGATTCACACAACACCTGTTTTCTGATTTTTAAAAATCTGTTGTGTAAAATTTCTGGGCAACACTTTTTTGGTCAAACGTTGTCTGATGGGTGTTGTCTGATGACATTTTTCTTGTAGTGTTCACTTGTCTGAGGTTGACTATCTATTAAAGATTTTAGGGTGGCAATCAATCTAGAGATTTTTGACAAATTTTGGTATCCACCTAAAATAAAAATAATATTATATATGTTATTAAAGATATACGTGTACCTTAATATTTATTTTTAGTTATAATTGTATATTAATAATTTGGCATTTTAAGGGCTAATTATGGGACTAAATTTTAATAACAATGTGTCAAAAGTACAATTGAAAAAAGAAATAATCTTTTTTTATTATTATTAGCGAATTGACAGTTTTGACAAATTTAATTTGGCACCTCATTGAAAATACTCGTAGTGGTTCCTCGTCTAGAATAGCACCCCATAATATGGGAAGCTAAAGAGAAAATTTTCGATTAAGCCTTGTTATCTTTTGTTTAATTTCTCTTTTTATTTTTTGATAAAATGTTTAATCTCTTAATGGGCACGTTAGATTATCAATTACAAATTCTTTGCTTTACGCGTTGAACATACTATTGCCTATTTGCCTTGGGGGCACATACCCGTTGGCAACCTTTTGTACAACTCCTATTGGAGATGTTCTAAGAACCACTTGGAACTAGTGGTGGCCAGTTGGACGGTCCGGGCGGTTCGGGCCGGGCCGCCGGCGGGTTCGGTTCACTGATCCCAGGCACTGAACCGGCACTATCAGGTAACGAATCGGGCTCGGGCCGGGTTTGAACCGTGAAAAGGAGAACCGGATTCGACTCGTGAGTCGTCAATGAGCTCGCGAGCCCGCGAGCCTGGGCGGGTTTGATTCTATATGTTCGGGACTTTAATTACCCATATAGCACGTTGAATTTGGTTCTGTTGTTATGCAAATCGAATTTCGCCGGAAAAAGCTTGAACATCGCCGGATTCCATGGCGACATGGCTCGAACTCGCGAGTTATCGCATGAATACAGTCGTGGTTAGCTTAATCGGGTGGTTGGGGGCATGTTGTTGTTGATTAGACGAAATAAACGAGTTCAAACGACTCGTTTTGGTCCCGATTGGACGGTTGGAGTTGTGCCGGAATCTCACCGGAGTCGAAGAAACCACCGGTGTACTTGACGAGCCTGTTCGGGCTATGCGGGCTGGTCCCGGTCCCGGTTCTCCAGTATTATATTCGTAACCGGCTCGATTGATCTAACGAATTGTGCGGGTTTGAACCGGCCCGGTTCGGGCCAAATAATTACGGGTTTCCGTACGAACCGGTCCCGAATGTGCGGTTTAAACCCGCACATTTGGCCAGCTCTACTTGGAACAGTTGCTAATCTGACAGCTTAAAAGTGCTTGACATACTGATTAATTTTAGTAATTCCAATTGTTTCTTGTTGATTTCTGCAGGTAACAAACATTAATAAATCAAGCTTTAAATCTTCTGTAACTTTTAGTATTAACATGTTCTGAGTAGGTTTGCAAGATCAAGCTGGATAGCGAGAGTGTCTGGAACAGGATCTACAGGCGCCATCGTGTTGTCCTAATCAAATAACATCAATTCTCTCCGATTAAAACTTCTTTCCATATTGGTATGCTTTATAATTGAAGTTCTTGTCATAGTTGTAGTGATTAATTGTGTACCTGTGTGGCTGTGTATAACTGAGTCGCACAACGCGCACACGACATACCTTTGTATACATTATCTACTTGAGTTTTATATATATGTATTTGTTTGCGAAAGTAATCAATCTTTACTAGAAATAATAATTTGGAACTGTAAATCACGTATGCATGCAGATAACACAGATGAAAAAAAAAGAGAAAGGGGGATATATGAAGATTAGATAAGATATATCCAGTGAAGCTACTGGTTGTGGTGTAAGCACCTCACATAGTGCAAGGGGCACTAAAGCTTTTCCACCATAACTCTATCCGTTTAGAGGCCCAGAAAAAACAAAATAAATAATGATCTACATACAACTCAATTACATGATCTACAAACAATTCTACAATAAAGTCTATTAATTAAAAACTCTCTTGAATATGAAGTGTTGGTACTATTGGCACCAATCATGCATCTTCAGTTCAGATAGGTTTACAGTAAAAAAAAACATTGAATATGCATGATAATAAGGTAGTGCAGTTCTTAGTTGACAATAACGTCATATATAGGCTTAAACGGATCAGTATCGTCCAAAATCAAAAGTAACGATCGATGAAATATAATTTTTTAGGGACATTTGATCGATGACTATGTTATGATATGTTATAAAAATCGTTTGTGCTTACGCATACTTTCTATTTACACCATTTATCCAGCTTTTAAGATAAACCACAAAACATATGTTTGGAAACCACTACTGCAATTACGTACATTGCTTTTCTAGCTAGCCACACTTATATTTAAGGGCTCCTTTTCATTTGTTTATCACGATCAGTGTTTCTTATGGTGTTACTACGACGATGAAGTGGATGTCTGAGTTATTTGTTTTATCTACATGATCAACAAGTGAAAGGGATTTTGAGTTGTCCTTTCTCTTGCTTTCTCTTTAGTGCAATCAACTCGAATTATTCAATGCATCCTGTTTGTAAAGGTAGATAAATTTACAAATTCAGGCATCATCTCATGACAGAGTCCCAGCTGGTTGATTCTTCTGTCATGCTTTTGAGTTTTCACAGTAATAAATTTTAATCATCGCAACTACACTCCCAGAAAAATATCATTTTTAGTTGAAAATTTATCTGAAATTAACATATTCTTTTTATAAAAAAAACCCTCTTTTGTAGTATTACAACGTAAAATTGTTTATATGAAAATTTAATTTAATTTTGCCGACATCAGCTGTTGGCGTTCGATGCTCAGTTCATGTCAAAAGCTCATGAGTTCGACTATCTTTTCTTTTGCTAGTTAAACATACTCTCACGTTCCTCTCTAAGAAGGTTCGAACTCTCAACATTTCCGTAAAGAGATTAAAGAAGATACCGTTAGTCCAACATTTCGAGCATGACGTAGACGTGCTTAGAGATGCACAAAAGGCCCACCAGGCCGGGTTTTGACCGGGCCTTAAAAGCCCGGGTTTTGACCGGGTCGGGTTTTTCGGGCTTTGACTTTGACCGGGCCGGGCCGGGCCGGGCTTTCCGAAAATATCAGAGCCCGGTTTGGGCCCTTGAGGCGGGCCTTACCGGGCTTTTTTCGGGCCGGACCGGATCGGGCCGGGCTTTTTCTAATTTAAATTGGATCGAGTTTTACTAGAGATTCCGAAGACTGCTTATGTTAGCAACTAGATCATCGTAAAAATGTATTAGTTTACATGGAATATTTTATGAAAACATTACTTCGTTGAAAATATTTAAGTTCGGCAAAAAATAAAGATGTGTATAGAATAATATGTTTTATCATTATTATCCAAATATATATAATGTATTTACTATATCTTCTTTCATTATTTATGCAATGAAGTATATAAATAATATTATTAATCACAAATATGTAAATATATATGTGTTTAAAGTATTATTTATATTTATAGTAAATGTGAATTCATAAATATATAAGAAAATATATTAGAATAATCAGATTTTAACCGTGCTTTTTCGAGCTTTTAATCGGGCCGGGCCGGGCCGAAACCCTGGTTTTTAACCGGGCCGGGCCAGGTTTTGCCTAAAAATATAGGGCCCATCAAGGCCCTAAGCCCGGGCCGGGACCGGGCCGGGTTTTGACCGGGCTTTTGACCGGATAAGATCAGGCCAGATTTTCGGGCCCGGCTTTTTATGCATCTGTAGACGTGCTGAGTGGTTAATGGGCTTCATTTGAGTCCATGTGGCCATAGCCCGCCCAGGTTAGAGACTTGCGGTTGACGATTCTTAATGTTTCATGATCACTTTCTTGTCCTCCTCTATAAATTGACCAGAAGAATGAAGAGTTCCTTCCCTTTTCTCTTTCTTTTTCCTTTTCTCTCTTTTTCCTTCCCCTTTGCTCACCATATTGTGTCTTCTCATTCTTGACATCCAAACCGGATATTTCTGTGCGACTGTTCTTAGGACCACACAATTCCCAACGGCGCCACACGGTGTGTACACAGATGCATGATGCTCGCAGGCTCCCATACTTATGTATATACCTAAGATTTTATACAATTATAGAGGTACATATGGCTGTTTTTTATATTAAGGAAGTAGCAGGATCAAAGTTGGTTAACTGTTTGAGCTGATTGTTCTAGTTAGGCTTGCTCAATCAAATTTTCAGTAACGCACAAACTATATATTTTTACCAATACTTTCACATTAAATCTTGAAATCTTACGTTAAACTGAACCTATTTTTTGTGTTCAACTTGTACTTGTCTGCGAACCTTGATCTTATCCAGAACAAGGAAGCACACAGAAAAAATTATATTAAAAATATCTAATTAGGTGTCTCTTTTGTGTATGTTATTCACTTGATAGTTTTATATTATCTTATGGCTATTTCCTTTAGTTAGAGGAGAACTGGAAGCATCTAAGAGATTGCGGAGGTCAATACAAACGTGCGTGTGTCCTTATGTGAATCAGTTATTTATAAAAGCCTGCAGAGGCAAAATTGAATGAACTTCAGAGGAATAAGCTAAAACAGCCAACGGAAAGACGAATTGGTAGATAATTTTAAATTTTTGATGGAAGTGAATTTTAATTTATTAACATATATGGCTGAAAAAAACTCAGTTCCAGGCACACCAAATTCTCTGGCAGCTTAATTTGGCTTTAACTTGAAAGACAATATAGCATCAAATGAGGACCTAATCAGAAGTTAATCCATTAAAACATTAACTATTCAAGTTTTTGTCCGATAAATCAGAAGATAACCCCATATTTTCACAAGTTGAGTGTAAACTATATGCTTGATTTGATACTATTATTTGCTTACAATTTTTTTGGCTGTTTTAAATTGCTTATATCTTATATGGGACCTTAAGTTTTCTTCTTCCTTCCGTACACACATTGATAGTTGCTGGACGGAATCATTAGAGTGCATAAGGTCTCTTGTCTCTTAGGACTCACAAGGTTCCTCATTAACAAAAGCAGTATAGCACACCAAAAAAACCTGAATAATTTTCAGTAGATCCTGTCATATATCTTACGTATTATCGTCTCTTAAGTCTTAATATAAGTGCTATTGGAAAATCCAGTACTAACTTATTCCTAGTTTTATGTGTTCAACACGATGTTGCCTTGCTAATTGAAATTGTGTCTTTTTAAGTTCTCCAAGTAACAAACTGTTACAATTCAAGAAACTAAAAAGAGTTGATCTACTTTTCATTAGAAGAATGCAGAAACTGAATTACAATCTTTCATTACATCTACTTTCTCAATAATATCTATGAATAGCTGAAGCTAACTAGAGAAAGATATTAAGAGAGATCAGAGAGAGAGTAAGATCAGAGAGAGAGAGATATCATGATTCTCTGGATACATTTTTGTTACTTACTCACTAATCTATCTAAGAAAGACTATATACAGAGTTTTTGTCTAACAGAGAGGATGTGGTCCTGGCACCAGCTGTCATGTGTATGTAACTAACTCTGCTAGAGCTACTGGTATGGTTGCTGGTGTAGTGTGACTGCATTTGCTGTTTTGGCATTCCGTGATGTCACACCTTCATCATCTTTTTCTTCATTATATGTAACAGCCCCCCGCAAACTGGAATGGCAATTTGTCATGCCAAGTTTGGAAATCAATGTCTGAAACTGTCCGGAAGGAAGGACCTTAGTAAAGATGTCAGCAAGCTGAGCATTTGTAGGTACATAGTTGAGTTGAAGCAAGCCTTCTAGTACTTTATCCCTGGTGAAGTGCACATCAATCTCAATGTGCTTTGTACGTTCATGATGAGCGGGATTCTTTGCAATATGAATTGCACTCTGATTGTCACAATGTAATATGACAGGTTTCAGATTTGTCACACCTAATTCAGCAAGTACTCTTACCATCCAAGTAATTTCTGAGGCTGCAGAAGACATTGATCTGTACTCGGCTTCCGAAGAACTTCTAGAGACAATACTTTGTTTCTTAGATTTCCAGCTTACTGGAGACTTTCCTAACAGCAAGATGTAACCTGATATGGATCTTCTAGTATCAAGACATGCTCCCCAATCAGAGTCAGAATAGACCTGCAAGGTTAATTGCTCCCTTCCTGTCAGCAAGATTCCTTGTCCAGATGTAGATGCCACATAATGAAGGACATGTAAAAGAGCCCTATAATGAGGGACTCTAGGACTATGTAAATACTGACTCAAATGTTGTACAGTGTATGATAAGTTTGGTCTTGTATGTGTGAGAAAATTTAATTTTCCTACCAGACACCTGTAATTGCTAGGATCTGCATAAAGGTCTCCATCATCAGCACTTAGTTTCAAATTCAATGGAAGTGGTGTAACTTTAGATGAACAATTTGTAATTCCAGCTTCCTTGTGTGAATTTCTTTTGAGTTAGTGTTTTTCTTCATTATATGTAACACAAACGTTAATAATTTTGTTGTAAGATGATTAGCTTCAATAATAGATATACTGCGAGTAGGTTTGCAAGCAAGGTGGAAAGCAAGAGTATCTGGATCAGATTTGCAGGGCCACTAAGTTGTCTTAGTCCATGGAATCAATAATGCACTCTTAGTGGAACTTGTTTACATGGTAATGCCGTAATGTGTTCTAAATTCGGAATTCCTGCTGTAGTTTTAGTGGCTGTGTAACTGTTTATGATGTAAGAACTAAGAAGGTTGGCTCTCATTGTTATAATGATATGGAGAGCTGGACCAATCTGATTTATCTTATTTAGTAAGATGATAGAGCAAGGTTGTAGATTAGGAACAAATAGTGGCAGGGAGGGGTTAACCTAAACTAATCAAACTTTATTTGGCCTGAAATATGAAAAGTTATAGCTTTTGTCCTCGACAAGCCTTTGCAAATTACTTGAATATAAATATTCAACTCCGAGTGCTTTTAAAGAATTAGCGGAAATTATATATTGAAATCGAGATCATTCATTTACGGAGGGTGAAAATAAACTATTCTTGTAATTGTGGTGATTGCAACAAAATTACTCCGAGATTAGTTTTTAATCTGAGGTCCTGACGATGTAGGATAAAATGTGCCGGTGTCCATTGCAAAGTTTAGGCGATAAAGGTCTTAAATCACAATAATTTGGTAAACACTTGAACTCTGATGAGTTTTAGCACTTGGTAACCATTTACTTTAAGAATCTGAAACTTCAAACTACCACCGGAAGTTTTATCTTTTCGGACAATAAATGTGGAATTGCTTGATGTTAGTACATTGTCTATTAGGATATGCACTCGCATGCAGTACATTTTGTTTATTACCGAACCAAAAGGTTTCTTTTTAACCACTACTGTCATTTTGTAAAATAAACAACAGAAAAAGACGATCCCTCTCCATTCATTTGGAGATTTCATGACACCTCTTTCATCATTATATATTCAGCTCCCAGATGAATCATATTTGTCAATCTTTTAATCCTATGTATTCCGATTAAACTCAACCTGAAACTGTTTATAAACAACTACTTTCAATTTTATCATTTTCTTGGTAGATTAAGAAGACCGAGATAGGGATAGGTGCATGCAGATATTATTAGCGACAAGAAAGGAAAAGAGAGATGTGGGATGAGATTAGATTAGATTAGATTAGTAATAATACATCGAAGCTACTGGGTTTCTGGTGTGTCAAGTGCATGGCACTATTGTTTTCCCACCATAACAGTATCGGTTTAAAGTGCCAGAGAGAAGCAAAGCAAATCACTCAATTCTCTTCAAAACATCAATTATGCCTACTCAAATTGAAGTGTCCACTTTATTTTAATTTAATTACTGGCACAACTCATGTACTTTATTATCTTTGAGATCATCAAAGATAACAAAGTAACCCCCCCCCCCCCCCCCACTCTTAGTTGACAATAATAAAAATGTCATAGGTTTGAAAGATTATCGTCCTAGGAACAAAAATAATTGACAAAAGTTAAGTTTTCTATTAAGGACAGATGTATTGAGTAACCAGCTCATTTAAAATTTTAAGGTGTCAGAGGAAAATACCAATAGGATCATATAATTAACAAGACAATGACTCAATGATTTAAACGAATTTGGTGAATGGGACATACATTTCGTCACCCCTTGTACCCCAGCAAGCAATACTAGCGAACCTAAATGTCACCACGTCCTTCTATTACGTGAAACATATTAATACAAATAATGATATATCTGATCATGTCTCTGCATTGGTGAACCTAAAGCCACAGCATAAGGCTGTTATTGGTCGAGCTTTGAAGTCTCAAATAAGCACAGCCTTGGTTGCAGCTACATGGACTTGAGGCAGGGTTGCTAATATGCCAGTTGTATTCCAGCTAGGCAATTCAGTTAGTTTGTTAGAATGAGTTTAGAATGAGTCAACTGTAGTTGACCATACTTATATAAGTACTCAGACTTACAGTTCATTGAAAACAAGATATTTTGAATAGATATATTTCATCTCTCTTCTTTCTTCATCAATCCACCATAGCTATACACTGTGTTTCATAGCTTAGTATTACAATTCTATTACATATATATCTACCCTTTCTCCTTTCTATATATTTGCTTTCGAGATTATACACCACAAGTATATAAATTTGATATAGAGAGCGCTAAATTATATATTGATGGTTGTTTTTAAGTTGTGTATCATGATCAGTGTTTATTATCGCTTTACATGTCCGGGGGGTGTATGTGTGATTTATTTGCTTAATTTGCCAACACCATGCAATGCCACAAACAAGTGAAAGGGATTTTGTATTTGAGTTGTCCTTTTTCGTAATTATTCGTTCGTTCAATCTGTAATAGTTCCTGAATCCGTAACACACAGAATCGTGTACGTGTATTGATCATCAATACTGATAGATTCAAAAAAAACATGCATGATTGAGCTCTCAGGTTAAATGTATATCACTTTTGCTCCACCTTACCATTTTAACAATCAAAACTTTGTGTTTCAATTATCATGCAATGGCACTTCCGGAGACCATGACATATACACATATTAATATCAAAAAAGGGCTAAATATAACTGTTTTTTAAATACAACCGATAACATATGAATTTAACTATGAATTTAACTGCTCCTAAATTCAATCAAAAACGGTTGAATTTCATCTCGGTTGTATTAACATAATACTTATTTTCTTCCGGTAATACAAATATAACATAAAATTATATCTTAAACATCAAATTTCGGTATACTAAACACCAAAACCTATGAATGCAAAATTACTCAACCAGATGTCGAGTTTTAAAATCTGGTTCTTGCCAAAGTAAGTGAAAGAAATACCTAACTACTTCTAATTGAAATATAAGTTAATAATGAATATAATGGTAAATTATGTTTAAGACCCTTAATATTCTATAACTGCACAGTTATAACTACACAGTATTGATAAATATAAGATTTGTTGGGACATTTTTCTAACACCTTAAAATTTTAATGTCATCGATTACATGATATCAGAGAGCTCAGTTTAATAAGTGATCTCGGTTTCGAGACCTCTCACCTTCATTTATTTAATTTAAATATTTGTACCGGTATTGATAATTGTTATTATCTTATTGGTATTGGTAATGTATATGTTATTGGTACTGGTTATGTATGTTATTTTGTCAATCGATACGAAGAATATTGTACAATTGGGGAAGTGTTGAAGAGTGTAGAATTCTGCATATTAAGATTTTAGAGCGAATGATTATTAATTAATACATAGCTCGATCCAGGGCTCTTTCTATAAATAAGCAGGAGCATAGACGAGTTCCTCCCCTTTTCTTCCTTTTCCTGTTAGCTCGTGTTACTTCTATATGGTTTATCTTGGAGCCAGATATATATGTAAATATAAAGAAACACAAATAGCTGTGTTGCTATTAGCTGCTTTTCACATCTGCGTTTTCAATATTGCTTGCTGGGGTACAAGGGGTGACGAAATGTATGTCCCATTCACTAGATTCGTTTCAATCATTAAATCATCAATTGTATTAAATACTTGATTTTCATAAATCACTTGATTTGTTCTTGGACGATAATCTGTACAACTTATGACGTTATTGTCAACTAATTAAGATTAGTACTTTATTATCATCATTCATGATTCAAAACATATCTTAACATGATTAGTGCCACTAAAATTAATCATACACATCCAAATTAAATTAATGGAGATCACTTCATTCTCAGCATGCACACAATCTCTTAAAATGATAAGTTTCGGAATATATTTAAATTTTATATTAATAATGTTCAATGATTTGTTCTATTCTGACCTTCTAAACGGATAATGTTATAGTGGGAAAGCTATAGTGCCATTCACGTACATCTGATCCTTGTCGGTATTGGTACTATTTTTATTTGCATATATCCATAGTTGATATTTGAATTGAATTATATATTTTTTCATAGATACATGAGTTGAAGAAATCAATTACTAATAGTACAAAAAGTAGGTTATACAACAATTATTTTTGGGTAGATTCATGTTATTATCACGAGAAAAGCTTGAAGCATTTAATATATATATACTAGCCTATAACAACCCTCAATTCATGAGAGCAGTTTAAATATTAATATAATAATATTTTATTATTGCATTCAACGATTCTCATCTTTCTGATTTTAATCTGACGGTTGTTATTTATCGTACCAAACAAGTGTAATTAACAACTGACTATCATAGTATAGTATAGATATAGATATATAATGCAAATGCGATGACAAATAAATTTACCAGATCATGCAGCCCTTCTATATATACTGAATCTGCAGATATTAAACGCGTGAAACAGATGGACCAGTCAACTCATTTAAGCAACCTAGATAGGAGTTTTAGGTTTAATTAGCTAGGAGGCAAGGAAAGATTTACAAATTAAACTTTCACAAATACCCTGCAGAGGATATAATTACAGTGGTCAAGGCTTATTACAGTACTTAAAACAAACTTATGTTTTACATGGCCTTGTATCTAATTTTTTTTTGACAAACAATTATTTATTAGAGATACTTATCAGTTGATTAGATTAAGGCATTAAGCAAATACATTAGCAAAGAAATATATAGTTATAAAGGAATGGAGCAAGTGAAATTGTGAAGATTACAAGACTGGATGGTTCTCTGCAATTAAAAATGGTAAGATTACTACAAAATTATTTTAAGTTTAATCAATTCTCATATTCTCTCACATTAGACTTTGGTAGTTCTCTAATAAATTTTGGAGAGCAGAAATCTATTTATTGAACTGGAATACATATATGACAGAGATATTTATAATAAAAAAATTCCTCATAATTAATGTTAATTTAAAGTAAAATCTTACTGAATAGTGAATATAAAATATAACTTTGAAAGCTCAAGTTTCATTCCATAGCTTTCTAGCTGGCTACTCTAAAATTTTAATGGCTCCCTTTCATTTATTTATCATGATCTATCAGTGTCTGCCTCTTATCGCGTTACTTGTCTAAAGTGGATGCCTGGTTTTTTGGTTTTTGTTTTTCGTACATGTGCCAAAACCATGCCATTCCACCATGAAGCCAAAGGGATTTTGAGTTAGACTTCATGTCAAGACACGGCATATAAAAAATTTACTTTGAAATTTTATGAATTGGTAAATTAAGTATGTGCAATCAATTTGCAGGAATAACTTCGTCTTCCTCCATGTACCGTGTTTGTATGTGTGTATATATAGTTGAACTAATTAATAATGGTTCTTGAATTTTTCTGTTAATACATATTTGGCGATAATGCACGTTATACATGGTGCGAAATCATCTGATTCCTTTACTACTACTATTATATCAGTACTGCGCAAGTAGCTACTAAGACATTGATATGGTGGGGGCTATATATGTTCGAATTGAAATATGTTTATCGTTTCTGTCACTTTTACATGCACTACGTACTGACCCATGCATGCATAATTGTAATCTAATGGGCTCATCTAAAATCTTAAGGTGTTAGAAGAAGACCCCAATAGGATCATATATTTAACACTCCTCCTCACTCGAAAGCCCATTTATGGGTCGAAGAGTGGAACACCGGCACCCATCTTTGGGGTATCAATTGCCTTTAGTGTCCATATTAAATTGTGAGAATGTTGGGGGTGGCTGGGAATCGAACCTTAGTCCTCCCGCCAGTCTAAGCTCTGATACCATGTTGAGTAATCAGCTCATCTAAAACCTTAAGGTGTTAGAGGAAGGCCCCAATAGGATTATATATTTAACATCATTCTGAAATCTATAAATTTACGAAGCACTTTCTCTTCGCCTGTGATGCACTTCTCACCACCATCAATTTTGATGCACTATCTCATCAAAAACACTTTGGAGCACTTTCTCTAATGGAGAAAAAGTGCTCCAAAGTGTTTTTGATGAGATAGTGCATCAAAATTGATGGTGGTGAGAAGTGCATCACAGGCGAAGAGAAAGTGTTTCGTAAATTTATAGATTTCAGAATGATGTTAAATATATGATCATTGAGACCTTCCTCTAACACCTTAAGGTTTAAGATGAGCTGGTTACTCAACATGGTATCAGAGCTCATCTAAAACCTTAAGGTGTTAGAGGAAGGCCCCAATAGAATCATATATTTAACAGCCACTTTTTACTTCTTTTTACTTCAACCTTATTAGTGAAATTACCATGTCAAATAGCATTGGTGCATGCAATGCATGTATGTATAGACGTCCTCTACAAGTGATCAGATAGACATGAGCTTTTCAGTGTTTCTTATGAATCTTCCATTTCGAGCTTTAACAATTTATACAAGTTGTATTAGTTGGACTATACAGGAGCCAAGGTAGCAAACGAATACTACCTAGAAAGTAGAAATTTTATCTTCAAACCAGTAAATGTATTTCTGAAATGATGTTTAGTTTAATTTTAGGACTCAGTGCACTCAAAATTTTGAAATATACCGTACGAGCATGTGTGACGTGCGCCATAGCTAATTTTTACATATTTTTTATTATTTCGAATCTCATACTTAGTAAGCAGGGTGACCGTGACTAGAGGCCAGCAAGACTCATGTTTGCGCCCCCTACAGTACTTAAGGCCCCAAAAATTTCAACTCATATAATTAAAAATATAAGAATTTTATTTAGCAAAAAAAAAAAATATAAGAATTTAGATGATTTGTATATATTAGAGCCCCATTAACTATTTTCTGACTTGGACCCCTGGAATTTCAGGGCTGCAAGGGGTGTTCCTCTTGTTGGATTTTTTGGTTTAAAAAGAGGAGGGAGTAATAATCACGAACAAAAGCAACAATAATGAAGAAATGGATGAGTGGAGTTTTGAGATTGCAAGAGACATACAGAAGAGGTGTGTGGTATATAATTTATAAATGCAAGTTATTTGCACGATTAAATGATGTGCTGTATGGCCGTTTAAAGACAACTTTTATAGTCGGGCTTTATCTTTTGGGTACCATCCCGTCCCGAGCCATAAGCTAGGAATTGTAATCTTTATATCCAAGGTCTTTTCTGATGTTAATAAAAAGTGTTACAGATAGATAGAAATATGGAGCCAGTAACTTTTTCATTTCATTTCGCACAAAGCAGTACTTCAACTTGTTTCCTCGATTGATTAGGATTTAGGCCCCTATGGCCCTGAATACACGCCACTTTTCTTTTCTTTTTTTTAGTTTTGTGATATCCGTAATGTAGTATTCCCTTTATTTAGAACGGGGGGGATGACGGGACAAGTGTACTGCATTGGCTCTCGAATGGTAGCTAGCTAGGGCATTTGATCTTTATCCAAGAGAATGCTGAGTCATAATTAATGATTGATAGATATTATTGATTGGACCCGGCAAATAATACTAACCAGGCAGCGGCCTTTGAGCATCCATTGCAGCGATTAGTCCCAATATAGAGAAGATAATCAAGTCATCCATTTGCAGCAGTAACTAGAGCAATATGTAGAAGATGATGTTATATATATACATAGGTAGAAAGAGTACGGCAACATGAAAATTGAGAATTGATAGTTTGTTTGTTTTAAATTGATAATAATCTGTTTACAAATTTTTAGTATCTTTTGTGCCGATCTGTACTCAAATCACTAACGATGCTTACCCAAGTGAAAACCGGTTATTCTGGTTCTAGATCATTTCCGACCATTCAAAGGAATTTGAAATCGAAGTGGTCGAATTTGATACATTCCTGACTTATTCCAATCAACAACTGTTACATTCAGTCGGAAATGAGAGCAAATAGACCTGCACTTTTACTGATTGCAGCCAGTGTGTTTGATCGGGCGACTAGAAATGATTCCGCAGCTAGCTAGCTCTGGGGACGTGGTTATAGGGTTTTAATATGATTGTATAAACTGAGGAATCAATTTCGGGGAAAGTCTGATATTTTTAAAGGATGAATACAGGGTTACATATATAGGCTAACCAATATGTGGTAGCTTGCTCACCAAGATGTGAAGCCTTAAAACTAGGGATTACAGCAGATTTCCTACCATTACACAATTACTGAAAATATACTCCTACAATCTCTCCACGCCTAGATAATCAAATCACATACACAGAATAATCCTCACCACCTGCTACAAATAGAACTACTAATATTGTAGTAAAACATATAATTAAATTTAGATTATAATTCCAACAAATTCCCCCTTAATCTAAATTACTTTAATTTCTTCTAGACTTTTTACTCCCAGCAACATACGCATCCGTTCGAATTTAACTGTGGACAAAGCTTTCGTTAGCACATCAGCACGCTGCATCTCTGAACTTATATGCTTGACAACTATTTCCTTCCTTTCGACACACTCACGAATGAAATGGTAACGGGTATCAATGTGCTTGCTTCTACCATGAAACACCGGGTTTTTTGCTAGATCAATCGCCGACTTATTATCAATATATAGAATGACTGGTCCTGTAGGCTCACTTGTTATCTGACTCAATAGTTTACGCAACCAGATTGCCTGACAAGCAGCTGCTGTTGCAGCCATAAATTCTGCCTCGCATGAAGATAGAGCGACACATTTTTGTTTCTGAGATACCCATGTGATGACACTTTCATCCAGGTAGAAGGCCATACCACCCGTACTCTTCCTATCCTCAATGTTTCCAGCAAAATCACTATCTGAATAGCCTGTTAACACATTATTTCCACTCGACTTTGAATACAACAGACCAAAATCTATCGTGCCCTTTACATACCTTAATATACGGTTCACAGCATTCATGTGCATCTCTGTGGGTCGTTCCATATGTCTGCTTACGATGCCCACAGCATACGCTATGTCTGGACGCGTATGCACGAGGTAACGAAGCCCACCTACAATGCTTTTGTACTGACTTGGATCCACAGGATTTCCTCTTTCATCCTTGGTGATCTGTTCCTGCGGTTCCATAGGATACTTCACTGCTTTACACTCGAACATACCTGCCTTCTGCAGCACTTTCTTGGCATATGCCTTCTGTTTTAACTCAATGTAGCCAGTACCCTGTATGACCTCCATTCCCAAGTAGTGAGATAGTCTTCCCAAGTCACTCATTTCGAACTTATCATTCATCTCCTTCTTGAACTTGTTAATAGCTGAGATGTTTGTTCCGGTAACTAGTAAATCATCAACATACACTCCTATTATCAATGTATCACTTCCTTCCTTTCGAGTATACACGGCATGTTCATACGGGCAACGAATGAAACCCAAACTTTCAAGATACTTGCTTAGTTTTGAATACCAAGCACGTGGAGCTTGGCGTAGCCCATAAAGTGCTTTTACTAAACGATAAACCAAATGTTCCTGATTTTCTTTCACAAAACCCTCCGGTTGAGAAACATATACCTCCGCTTGTAAGTCTCCATTAAGAAATGCAGATTTGACGTCCAAATGATGTACGTCCCAGCTGTTTTTGGCCGCCAATGCAAGTAACAATCTCACTGTCTCTAGCCTGGTGACAGGTGCAAAGATTTCTTCGAAATCTACTCCATGTTGTTGTACATATCCCTTTGCCACTAAGCGGGCTTTATGTTTCACAATCTTCCCAGCTGGATCCTTCTTCAGTTTAAATACCCATTTTAGCCCAATAGGTTTACAGCCAGGAGGCAGAACTGACAACTTCCAAGTTTCATTTTTCTCAATTGCTGCAATTTCATCCTTCATCGCCTTTTCCCATTCAGGTTCAATTGCTGCCTGTTTATAGTTTACAGGCTCTTCGATGCCCATCAAAAATAACTCATCACCAGGTTCTATTGCTTCTGTTTCGTTGTAGATATCCACCAAAGGTCTATATCGCTTTGGCTCACTGCTGAAACTTGATGACCCAGAGCTGGAGTCAGACTCTGAGTTTTGACTTGGCCCAGTACGTGTCACGGGTGTAACTTCTCCTGAATGAGTTTCACCATCATGTGTGCTCCCGGGTGTAACTTCACCTGAGTGGGTACCATCACCATGTCTACTTTCAGAATGCGATGTATGAGATTCACCAGCACTTGAATGATCTTCTTCCCTCTCTGAATCAAGACTTGTGATTATAAAGGACCCACTAGATTGATTAGAACCTTCATCTTGCTGATTCCACAACCACTCTTTCGTCTCGTCGAAGACAACATCTCTACTTATATGTAATTTTCCACTCCTCGGATCATACAACCGAGAGGCTTTGGTGCCAGATTCACGACCAAGATACACAACTGCTTTACTTCGATCGTTCAATTTTGTAGTATGCACACTTGGTATTTTCATGTATGCTATACACCCAAACACACGTACATGCTCCAAGCTCGGTTTCTTGCCTTTCCAAGCTTCGTAAGGTGTCTTTCCTGACAAGGCTCGTGTTGGTAGACGATTAAGAATATACACAGAATGTCGTACAGCTTCTCCCCATAGTGTAGATGGTAGTTGCTTCTCTTTTAATATACTTCTTGCCATTGCTACAACAGTTCTGTTTCGTCTTTCCACAACTCCGTTTTGTTGTGGGGAGTAAGGTGCTGTAAAGTGTCTAACAATGCCTGCTTCTTCACAATATGTTTTAAAATCATTTGACAAGAACTCTCCACCACGATCTGTCCGGAACACTTTGATCTTGTTTTCAGTCTCTTTCTCAACCATAATTCGGAATTTTTTAAACATATTTAAGGCCTCATCTTTATTTTCCAGCATGTATGTCCACATCTTTCGACTGTAGTCATCTACTAACAACAGAAAATACCTGTTACCAGCCGTAGTAGGAGGTGAAATTGGTCCACACAAGTCTCCATGAATTAATTCCAACTTCTTAGCAGCCTTGAAATCAGATTGACGAGGGAACGGCTTTCTCGCTTGCTTTGTCATTAAGCAGCCTGAACATGCTTCCTTGGGTTGAACAAAACTTGGTAATCCATGTGCCATCTCATTCACATTCATTAGTTTCATAGCTTGGTAGTTTACATGACCAAGACGAGCGTGCCACAACCTAGTTACTTCTTCAATTTTAGATAGTAGGCAATTCGGTTTATTTGTTTCGATGATAATTTTGTACAGCCGATTCACGGACTTTTTAACCTTCATGAGTAGCTTCCCTTGTTTATCACGCACCCACAAGAAATCACCACTTAGTGTCACCTGATTTCCTTCCTCGGAGAGTTGTCCAAGGCTTATGATGTTGTTACATAGTTTAGGAATATAATACACCTCGCTTAGAGTCCTTTCTTCTCCATTTTTGCATTGCAGTACAATAGAACCTCTCCCTTTAATTTCTACCAAAGATCCATCTCCAAATTTCACTTGCCCCTGGATTTTTTCATCTAAGCTTGAAAATTTTGATCTCTGGCCTGTCATATGGTTACTCGCGCCATTATCCAGATACCATACATTCGATTCATCTCCAGTTGTCTTTTGTGCATTTAATTGAGGTTTGATCTCTTCATTCATCAGTACTACATTGCTCTTTTTCTCTCCACATTTTTCAACCAACAACAACGCTGGCTCATCATCTTGAGTCTGAACCAGGTTTGCTTCTGCACTCTGTTCTTTCTCTCTCCTTGGCTTGCGACATTCAGCAGCATAATGCCCAAAGTTACTACAGTTAAAGCATCTGATCGTGCGTCTGTCTCTGCCTCCGCGTGTATTTTCTCTGCCTCGATATCTAGAGTTCTGGGGCTCCGTTCCCCCTTTGTTTGATCTCTTCATCCACTCTTCCCTAGTGAGTAGGAGTTGCCCGTCCTTGTTTTCCCTCTTCGACCATTCTTGCTCTGTGAGTAAGAGTTGTTCTCCCGTGTTTTCTACATGTCCACGGAGTCGTTCCTCATGGGCCTTCAATGAACCTACTGCCTCTTCCACCGACATTTCCTCCACATTGCCAAATTGCTCAATTGTGGACGCAATTTGCAAAAATTTTGAAGGAACTGCGCGAAGCAGTTTCTTTACCACATATGATTCCTCGATCGTCTCCCCAAGTGCCCTGATATTAGTTACCAGGCCATTGAGTTTCATACAAAAATCATCCAATTTCTCTGAATCTTTCATATTCAATCCCTCGAATTCAGCCTTCAGAGTTTGTGCGCGTGCCTTCTTGACTCTATCCGCTCCCAGACATAAGGTTTTAATAGCAGCCCAGGCTTCTTTTGCAGTGCTCTTGTCCGCCACCGATAATAGTATATCTTCAGGGATTCCTTGGTATATAGCAGCCAAAGCTGTTTTGTCAGTTTTTTCTTCGATCACCGCTTTGTCGTCTTTAGTTTCAACAGCCGTCCATACTCCATGTGCCTGCATAAAAACCTTCATCTTCAGGGCCCATACGGTGTAGTTACTTTTTGTTAACATAGGGTACGTTAAACCAACTGTGTTGTCCTTAGTCTTGCTCATCTCCATGGCGTTTGGCTCGTGTTAGAACTGGTGGCTCTGATACCAGATATAGGGTTTTAATATGATTGTATAAACTGAGGAATCAATTTCGGGGAAAGTCTGATATTTTTAAAGGATGAATACAGGGTTACATATATAGGCTAACCAATATGTGGTAGCTTGCTCACCAAGATGTGAAGCCTTAAAACTAGGGATTACAGCAGATTTCCTACCATTACACAATTACTGAAAATATACTCCTACAATCTCTCCACGCCTAGATAATCAAATCACATACACAGAATAATCCTCACCACCTGCTACAAATAGAACTACTAATATTGTAGTAAAACATATAATTAAATTTAGATTATAATTCCAACAGTGGTCAGGGTTGCATGCATGGCCTGATGGAGGATAATCAAGAATTAAAGAGTGTTCAATGTTGCAGACATATGAGATATCAGATAATGTGTGTTTAATATTGCAGATATATGAGATATCAAATAATGTGTGTGATTAATGTGTTTAATATTGCAGACATATGAGATATCAGATAATTTGTTCAACGCCCTATATTTATAAAAATACCCCTATTATGACATATATTAGGAGTCTGACAACAATTTCAGGTACATCAATTCCTAAACAAGAGTTAAATAAACAAGAGTTAAACTAGTGTTCACGTATGAGATGTGTAACCGAAAGCGAATTTGAGATTAACTTGAATCAATAAATTTTTGAATTATGTACTCGATCGATAATACGTACGCACAACTAAAAATATTACTTTACAGGATATTATCTTCGTAAGTTGCTATGCACTTCTACTTTAGACGCTGATCCTTGCTACAAGTGGAACCTCACATTAATATGTTGTTTGAAAATTTTAATTTCTAAATATATTACATATACATTTTGTAATTATCCTTTATGAATTGTACATGCTTGATAACATAATGTAAGCAGTGCGATTACCTTTTATTTGAATTATGGTATTAGAAAATAACGATTATACTGCGTATTTGTTAGAAAACAGTAGTTAAATAATGCACTTTTTGTTTGCGTGCTAAATAATTTAATTAATTATGGATCTGAGAAATATCCAAAAGACATAAATTGAAACAACAGGAACTTAAATACATAAAAAGTTGAAAATTTATTAATACTATAAACAGTAATTACAAGAGAAAATTAGATTGAGCGTGGTAAATTAAAGGCACTAGCTAGCTACAAAGGAGAAATGATAGTTGAAACCCTCACAACTTAAGCACAAGAAAATTAAGGGCCACAAAGCATAGCTGCGCATGTCAAATGCATGCATGGCTTATCAGTAAAAACGGCATTCCCACTCGATTTATGAACCTCGAGGTTCTAGTTAATGATCAAATCATGCAACAGCCACCGGTTGCATTGGCAGTGCTGGTGGAGGCACCACTACCGGAACTTGATTTTCGTGGTGCGTCGGGGTTGTTGTTGGAGTCGCCATTGGCTTCATCTCTGAACAAGCTAATGCACTCAGCTTCATTACATCAATAATCTGTTCCGCTAGCTCTGGGAATTTCTGATCATCTAGTACTATAATTTGGTCTTGATATTCTGGAAGCTTCTGTGATTCGGTTGTAATCTTCTTTGCATTTTTGTACATCATGTAAAGCACCATTTGAATTATACCGAAGGTGAATCCCAGAACATTGGGAACCTATAATATCGACATCAAACAAATCAATATATGCCAGCTAGCTCGACAGTCATGATTAAACAGAATCTTTTGTAAATTACAAGTACACACTTACGGCAATATTAACATCTTTGAGGAGGAGGCCGTAGAAGAACCACATAACAGCACTTAAAGTGAGGAATAAGGATAGGAGAAACGGCATGTACTCGACGCTTTTTGTTCGAATAACTTGTCTCTGTACGTGCAAGTTACATGCAACATAATTAGTATACATACATGCAACTAATAATTTGATACTTAATTATGTAATATACACAAAGAATTAAGGTATAATTACCACGACACAGAGAGGTGCAACGAACACACACAAGGAAAAAACAAGACAAATCCAGCCTACAATAGTGACACGGCTTGCTGTTCCTTTTGCCACGAATTGAGTCAGTCCAATTATCATTCCAAATCCAATAACATTCATTCCAACAAGTAGCTTTATGGTTTGAAGCTGCATTAACAAATTAAATACAATTATATCAAAGCTTTTAAACGAACAAGTATAAGTGCCGCAAATATATAAATATGTGATCCAAGTACCTTTGCGTTCTTGGTGGCATAGCAGAGGAAGATAACAATGTAAACTGTCTGAATGACGCAACCAACAGAGTTAATGGTGATGAGAAGGAATGCATTGGACTTGAGTAATGCATAGTATATCCAAAGCATGGCACTGAATAAACCAACCACGTACGGAACTGATTGGAACCCTTCGGTTGATTTCTTTTTGTAAACTTTATAAAATGTTGGGCTGCAATATCAAATAATTGAAATAAATTTGCGGTCATTTAAAAGACGTTGTGGAAAATGTAGTAGTGCACCGGAAATAGTGTACTTACATGGGTGCTAGGAACACCATGAAGGAGACCACATTGCCTATAACACCAAAAACATATGTAAATAGGAATTAGTTAAAGAATCATACAACAAGCCAATAGACTCAGTGTTATGGCTTGGTGACTTAGCATGGCTTGGTGACTTAGCAGTATATATATATATATATTTGTATATTTGCTTCTCTATATGGATGCATGTATATAACTTGACATGCATGGGATGTGTGTGTGACTGTGAGAGAGAGATACAAGGGGGGAGAGGAAGAGAGAGAGGGAGGGAGAGAGAGAGAGAGAGAGAGAGCTTAATACTATATAGTAACAGGTAATGAACTAATGACACACGCTCTTTTGATGAAGCGCCTTATAGTAAGGTTGCATGACACATTTGTGCTTAGTATTTCCCCCACCAAAACCAGCTAGCTAGTTGAACAAAATCAGAACAACAAATGAACAACCGACTGAAAAGAAAAACACGTACCAAGAAGGCCGAATGCAAGAGTCCAGTGGGGTGATAAAAGAGCCATCTGAATTCCAAAAGATAAACACTACTTTGTACTTGCGTCTCTCTAGTATAAGTATAGTGTTTCAATTAATGTCAAGAGCTATATACTTGGTTCTCTCTCTTGCAAGCACATCTATACAAGGATGGGCTGAAGCCCCTTATATAGGGGGTATATGAGGGGAAGTTCAAAGATTTTTTAAAATTTTGAATAAAACATAAAATAAATGAAAATGTGGAGGAGAGAGAACGAGTGATGAATTATTTTTAATAAAAGGGTAGGAGGTGGGAAAGTTATATATATCTTACTTTAACATTGGTTATGCACACCAGAGACTCTGCTTTCTGCTATAATGCTCCATTGAGCTTGTTCGTATTTAGATGTATTTGAATCCAGGCTAAGCATACCTATGCTACGCGTTAGCTCTATTTTGAGTTCTGCCTCGGCTTTTGACGTGTGAACCACTGATCCAATTGCATGTTTTAAAGATAACAACTTATCATTTCTTGACAATGATTTTTTGGTGTCTAAAATATATATAAGGATTAAGTTTATTACTGTTTTTGCACTATATTTTTTAATGTGATCCTGTATATATTAGACATTTGCTCTTATCTCAGATAAATGAACACGGTTATTTGATCTGTTCTACTATATAATACTCCAGTACTAGCAATTTTCTTTTTTTCCTTATATTTAAAGTTATCTTATTATTTGTAGTCCAAAGAATTACAAATTCAAACCTTGACGATGGCTATTCAATTAATTGTATTGCAGTGTTCTAAAATGTGTTTAGTATAGCTTGATGAACTATATTAGTAGTAAGTATTTATCCGTTATCATTATATAACCTCATTTTTAACATTTCTTGAACACTTTCCATGCAGGTGGCCTCATTTTTAACATTTCTTGAACTCTTTCTATGTAGGTGGCAGTTTTTCAATTATATCAACACCTTGAAAAACTTCACTAAACTAATGACCATTCTCTCAGCATAAATTTTATGAACGATTATCTGCAATTTTTGCATCTAACTAATCATGATCTTAGAACTCATCATCTTAAATTTAAGAAAGCAGCCAACAATCCACTTTTGTCGCAGCGGCCTCAATTTTATATTTATAATCAAATGACTCCCACAAACCCTTAATTGTTGGTTTCAAACTATACCCATTATACAATGAGTTAGGCAGTCAGCCAAACAATTAAGCACATATTTCCGAATTCCGATAGATATAGTCAAAGTGCTTCCAAGCATCAACATATACTATTAAGGTTGGCAGTCGGGTCGGATCGGTTATTGCAGAATCCATATCCAAACCCGAAAATTTTATCCATACCCGAACCCGACCCGAACACGAAAAATACCCGAACCCGATCCATTACCCGAAACCCAAAAAAATTTTAAATTGGATATCCATACCCGAACCCGAAATCTGAAAATTTGTATAATTAACATAACAAGTGCTTGGGATCAAACACGCGACTTACATAGAAATAGTTTTAACGTGTCATATTCAACCACTTCACCACACCATTAATTGTGTTATTATATATATAGTTAATATTGAAAAAATCAACTCAATTGATATCTAATTTTTTAGATTTATCACTAAAAGACGTTTTGTTAACCTTATAAACCTTATCACCCGTTTAAATGATTGAATAATTATATTTCATTAAACTTTATAATTAGTTAACTTTTAACATAAATATAAAAATATATGTTCTAAAAAATTATATAATAATATGTATAATGTATAATGTATTATACATTATATATATTATATTATATTGTGTAATATTCAATGAAAGTGTGTCCCATATGCACATGTCCTAAAGGAACATGTCCAACATGTATCTAGCCCTCATAAGATACTACGATCTATGCGTTAGGGTTAAGCACATGATGGTGAGGCTTATCAGATCCTACAATCTGTGTGTTGGGATCAGCTGTCGTGTTCATCACGTTACTAACATTTTGATTCTCCGTAAGTCTGTAACACAAACAAACAAGCAAACACATAATCATAAATCACATATGTAAATGAATAAATACTACGCTTTAAGATTGTTGTGCAGTCTGCAAAAAACCAAGTTATAATAACAATTGTGTTCGTGTGTGTGAATAACAAAATGGTGTATACAAATAGTAAATAAAATAAAAATAAGAACAAGGAAGCAAGAACCAAAAATCCGAGTTCAATCTGTAATTGTCTCTTTAAAAATGTAATAGCCCTCACCGTATGTGCGAGTGAATCGCTTCCCAGGATAAAACGAGTTGCAATAAAGCAGAATTTGAGACGAGCAGTAACTATCAAGTTTTCCTGAAAACAAAAATAACAACTTAAAACGAGTTTTTAAATAGAACTGAGGCAACAAAGACAGAGAGAAGAGAGAGACTAGAGTTTCAAATAAATAAAACCCTACGACTTAGTGATGAATATATAGGGATAAAAAGATTTGTGCGCTACTCCATTAATTAATTAAACTGCGTTAATTAATTAATTTCGGTAATTTTTATTCGTAATCGGCTTGAATTAATATTCTGTCAAATCAATTATATTTATCAGTATAAAAAATGAATTAATTATTTAAGGGCCCAAGCCCAGTGAAAATAAAAATTAACAAAATTAGTATGTGATTGGACGACTCAATTTTCTACTAAATTCGTATCCTCACGTCATACACGCGGCCTTTGCAAACTTCGTATTAGCCCCTAAATCCCATGATTTTCACCCCACGTAGAGTATGGAGCAATACCTTAGTAACATATTCACAGATACTGCTAGAGTGTTGTGCTACATAAAATAATAAAAACTTATTTTCCATTTCAAAGTGGGATATAAGCTTACTTAACTATATTTTCACTTATAAGATATGATCTTTAGATACACATATCTCATTCATTTTTAGTCATTTGAAGTAATTCAAAGTGCTTCGAATATTAATTTTATTTTAAATTTGTTGTAAATGTTTGGTGACCAAATAATTAGGCTTTTAAGAAATTTGTTCTTTTGAGTGGTTTATAATTCTCTCTCCGCCTTCTTGATTTACTCGATCAATATAAGTTCAATTAATTTGAACAAGGACGCAGTTTTAATAATTCAGCAGTTGATTAAAGACAGACATTATTATTAAATAATAGATTAACGGAGAGACGCAGCCGTTTGTTATAACAGTTTTGATATAAAGTTTAAATTTTGTGATATTATATGCAAGGTTGTGGCATTTAATTTCGTGGCATGATTTTGTTTAGTAAATATGTAATAAGTTAGACCAAAGCGGAAAAAATGTCATTGTATGTGGGTTGTTCACGAACCAAGTCGAGCCGAGTTTTGATTAACCCGAGTCGAGCTTTATTTTTTCAGACAAATCAAGCCAAACCGAGATTTCTTATTATAATATTCGGGGATTTCGTGACTTGTGTTTTTCAAATATTATATGAAATATGTAATTTTGTGTGAAAGTAGAAAATAAAAATATATTATTTTATATTCTCATATAATGAGTTACTATGTGTTATTTAAGTTAGCAATCAAAGAATTGAAAAATGACAATTTATAAGATTTAAAAGAGAAATAGTGAGTTATAATTTTTAAGGGTATATATGCGAGTACATGATTAAGTGACTTGTATGTGTTGATACAATAATGTTGATAAAGTGAAGATTTGACCGACAAAAGATATCGGATTTTTGTATATATAACGAATATGGAAAAATGAGAATATTTAAAATTTAATATAGAAATTAAGTGGAAGTATAAGGTTTAATTGTGGAATGTGTGATTACATGCGATACGAATTGTACATGTTGGATTATGTGTTTGATGCATTTTTAAAAGATTTTAAATATTTTATTATATGAAAATATTAGTATATGAACTTTTAAATATTGCTATAAAATAATTGGGATTATATAAAATCATGAGATTTGTTGTATCATCTCTAGAATATCCCAAGAGACTTTATAGTTAAATTTATTTTGGTGATATGGTATTTTTAAATAATTTTAAAATCGTTATTTTGATTTTTGAGTAATAACTTGCAAAATTCGTATAACATAATCTATATGCTCAAAAAATATTTTAAAAATATGGGGAAAAGCTAATTTTATTTTAACATCCCTAGCTAATCAGTTTTATTCTTATAATTAAATTTAAGTTTGCAACTCGGAATATAAATGAATTTACATGGTTTTTGTTGAAAAGAAAAGCAAAATAGAATTTATGTGTAATTATAAAATTAGCCATTTATCCATAGACCATAAAACCCCAAACCCATCCCATTTCTTGGTCATTCTCGGATGTTCTTCATCTCCCTTTCTCTGTCCTTCTCTCTTTATCCTTCGGATTGTTGCCCATAGACCATAAAACCCCAAACCCATCTCATTGTTGTTGTGTCAACTTGAGATCGATCGGGAGCTAACAAATAAAGGAAGTGTTGCCCAATTTTCTAAAATTAATAAAATAATAAATTATATTAAAATTATAAAAGAAGCAAATTTATATATTTTATTAACTTATCAGTTTATATTAAATTATTTTTGAAAATAGTTTCCTTACTTAAATCGAGTTGACTTAGTTGGTTTTGAATTACATTTAAATAATCTTTATTTGATTTAATTAATCGGTTTAAAAGAGTTAATCGGTTAATTATATTGACTAAGGATTTATTGTAGTATTTGATTCCAATTAAATTAAGTTATTTTTAAAAACTATTATACTTAACAATGTTTTATTAAGACAAATATTTCTCAAAACGTATTCGGATTGTTTCATGTGTGGTTGACATGTTACCTGCTAAGTGTTAATTGTACACGTATTGGAATGTTATGTGTGCGTAAAGTATGTGTAATATATGTAAAAAAAATTATGTAAAGCAAATGGTTAGAATAGTTTAAACGTTTAAGATGAACGACGATTGACTATAAGGATACTGAAATAGTGCATATATACGCGTAGATTAGGAAAGTGAGAACACCCGATTTAGGAAAGAAAAGGCCTCACTATGTGACGGGAAAGTAGGTTATGTGGTGAAGAAAGAAAGTGAATAAGGTAAGTAAGGTTTCAACCCTTACATCCTATGTTATGATTTTATGTTATTATTGACCTCTATCACCTTATAATTAACTTTACGTATTGGCATAGCCAGTTTCTTTCCTTTTGAATATTATATCTTATTTTAAATGCAAATACTTTAATATCTTTGATTCTCTGAATGATGTTTCGTTTGGTATACCCTACCCTTGCAATGTAATAAAGTTTATTGAAATTGAAATTAAGAATGATTTTAGACTTGAAAGAGTCTCAATGATTTCAAAGGGACAGTAAAGATTTCAAAATGAAAAGTATTTTGAAAATGAAGAATTTCAATGCAAATCATTTTTTATGGATTTCCATTGATTGGAAGTGTAAGTGGTCGAGTTAAGCCGGTTCATTATGAAGACCAGTGAGGGCTGGCATTTGAATGAAAGGCTGAATACATGGCCTTATGGGTACCATATTCACGTCCAGAGGGGTTGTAAAGTCCGGTATAGGGATTGTACGTGACTGATCACCCACGTAGTCCAGAGCGTCATACACTCCATTTGAGTAATAATATTTTATATAAAGAATGTCCAAATGATTAGACCGTTTTGAAAATGTGATGATTTTATGCAGGGTTGAGCAAACGGTCGGTTCGGTCTAGAACCGGGCCGAACTGAATGAACCAAAAGAACCGAAAATTGAATTTTTAAATTTTATGGAACTGGACCGAACACACAATAAAAATAAAATTTTAAAATGCAATGAATAGTATCAGTAGCAAAGATTAGCACAAAGTATGTCGAGGTGTCATTGGCTCATTACTATAATACATAATACTACTTCAAAAACCAAAAAAAATATGAAGTTTTAATAATATGTCAGCTTCTTTGCAAAAAAACCAAAATTCCATGGACTTGATTCTTGTGGTCGCTACATGCTCCAATTTGTTGCATGATTTTTCATTTAGACAAACAAAAAAGAGCTCGTTAGTAATCTTTAAGATCACGACTAGTTCCAATAAATAGAAAAATGCAATATAGGAAATAAATAAAATGCAACTATTGCCAAAAATAATGGAAATAAACTGTATTTATCATGTTAAATGAAGCACCAATTATGACATTTTTCCCTAATATGTTTATGTAAATCGGGAAAGTCGCAACAACATATTTTTATAAGCCTGGTTGATCAACTCGCATATCTACTGACATTAATTCACAAAAATAAGACCAGTAGTCCTCTATAATCAGCAACTCTACACCAGCATAATAGCACTGGAAAGACACTCAAAAGTAAACCTGGTAGCTTGGTTCTGGTGCACTATTAATCATAATAAACTAGGGCATAAACGAATGCTAACTTAAGAATTAAGATGTGCAATTCCTTCATGAGTTGCACTCAGATTCTTCCGTCCGTACTAAAAGCAGACTCCGATGCTATGGTGAAAATAGGGATAACTAGTACATAACGTGCAAGTTGTGAGAGGATTGGAAACCTATTTGAATTAACTTTCCACCAATTCAAAATATCAAAATCTTCACTTTTCGTAACATAGACACTCTCCTTAAGATAAATATCCAACTCACACTTGGATTTCAATTCTCCACTCTCCATTTTTTGTCTCATAATTCTTTTCCCCAATGCCGATTGTGTTCTTGAAGATGTAAGAAAGGATTTGCATGAAGTTGAAATAGATGATTGATCTTGTTGATTCACTTGAGCTTGAGTATTTATAGGTTGATATTTCTTCTTATACTCTTCAAACATCTCCTTTATGACTATTGTTTTTGTCATTTTCTTCAACAAGTGCAAACTCAATAAACTCTAATGTACCCAGAATCAACAACCACCGCTACATAGATGACTTTGTTCATTTTGTTTACATTACCCCAATACTTGTCATGTTTTTTTTTCATTTTTTCACCCATTAAACTCACCTCAATATCATCACTCTTCTTCCACTCCTTCAACAAGAGATTAATCGTGCTAATGTCATGATAGAATACATTAGATGTGACATACAAAGAACCCGAAATCCTCAAGATTTATTCATAAAAATAAACCAATGTGTCAACCATCCTTCTAACGTTACACCAATCTTATGGTGTAGGCACCCTACCATTCTCATTAAGCTCATGTACGAAATATGGATCCATGCCTTCAAATAATTTAAATGCTTTTTGACGTTTTTGGGCAACATTTATCATCAAATAAGTAGATTTTTCGTCTTGTTCTTACATCCATACACAACATAACTTTGCAATCAAAATTTTGTAATTCAATACACTCCTTGAATTTGGCTAGCATAGCCAGAGATTGTTTTACAAATCTAATCACCGTTCTCACTCTATTAACTGAAGCTTTCATATCAATAAGTCCAGCATTCACAATCAAATTAATTATGCATGCAATGCATCTCATGTGAATATATTTATCACTCAAAATAATCACACTCCCTAGAAGACAACCTATCTTTCAATTTTTGTATGCAAGTATAATTTGAACTTGCATTGTCAACCGTGATTGTGAACACATTTGCAATTCCCCATTCTTTCAAATACATATCAAGGTCCCTAGCTAGGAGCTCACCTTTATGACCCTCTATTAAACAAAACTTGATTATTTTCTTGTGCAAGTTCCAATTTTGATCAATATAATGAGTCGCAACACACATATAATTAATCTTTTGAATTGAAGTCCAAGTGTTTATAGTGATATTATTTGAAGTCAGTTTTTTCTTTTCATCCAAAAAACTTTGGTAACAATCTCGGACTACGGTAAAACAAGATGGTATCTTCAAAAGAGGTTGAGTAGTTTACATGAAATCCTTAAACCCCTCACCCTCAACAAACTTAAATGGAATTTTATCAATGATAATCATATCGGCTAACTTATGTCTAGAAACTTTTTGATCAAATAGCCATTTCTTAAGAGTGCTCTCATTCCCTCCAATTGATTGCAAAGATAATTGTGTTTGTTTTGATTCACCGCTAAGTGGAACTTTTTTACAAACATTTAAGTATTTCCAAAGTGAACTTGTGCCATTTGAACTAGTATCACTAAAATATTATTTACCACAATATTTGCACTTAGCTTTTTTGAGGCCCTCTGCATCCTTAAAGTGTCGAAATGATACCAAACATCTGATCTTGGTCTTTAGATTTTCTTTTCTTCTTTATTGTACTTGCTTGAGGTTGTGTATTAACATCATTAGAATATCCCATCTCTAGTTGTAAAGACATTGTTCAAACTAAAATTACAGATAAATAAAGGTCAATGAATAATAACAAAATTGTATATAATTAAGAAGAAAGACGAAGAAGGAAAAAATTACAACAACACCGATTCGATGAAGTATATTTAAATTAAATATCAACTCAAACCTAGCTAATTAGGAAATGATGAAAGTAATTGGATACCTAATAAACTGATATATAAGCCCTGGACAATAGTGAATTTCTCCCCAAGGTTTGAATCTTTGATTTAGCTACTTAAATCTAGGTTTAGAAGCGTATCACGTATGTATGATGTGTCTGTAGGTTAACCGCTGGTTCTGTTTGTGAAGTGTAGTCGCCCTCAGCCCTCAAGTATCGACAGAAGAGAGACTATTCAATATCTATAATAATTTAGTACAATTAATTAATAATGTAACATATGTACACATAGTATAATATATATATATATTTACAAATATATATATATATATTAATATAGCTAATTCGATCAGTTCGGTTCTAACCAAAAAATTTTATATGAGACCCGAACCGAAAGTAATTTTGGTCCAAACCAAAAAATTGAACTGACCAAATTTTAAAAAATTTTGGACCGAACTGAATAGAAATTTCATGGTTCGGTTCGGTTTCGGTTCGGTTTTGCTCATCATTAATTTCATGAATGAAAGTAAGGTTTTGATGAAAATAATTGATTCAAAAGGTATTATTTTGGTAAAGGAAAATTTTATGAAAGTTTTTAGAAAGGAAATGTTTTTATTAAGTAATGGTTATAAAATGACTACATTGGAATGAACCTGATCTTGAAACATCTTTTAAGACCCTTGTAACCTTGGCCTTTATCTTACTTTAAATAACTTAGCCAGTCTGTTTAACTTAGTTACTTGCTGAGCTTTTGTAGCTCACATTGTTATTTACCTAACCCTGATAGCTAAGCAAGATGAAGATGACCAGGCTTAGGCACGACCTGTAAGATTATCTATAGTGGTCCTCTCTATACGGTTAGAATCGTTATACCAGCTCAGGTAGGAGACACGCTAGAATAGTATTTGGAAGTAAGGTATGTCCATTTATATCTTTCTTATCAGTACTTTTGGGTTTATTTTGTATAAATCCAAGTCGAAGTTATAACCATGGCTATTTATTAAGGGTTTGTAATAATTTTATATTGTTCGTTAGTAGTTGTAACTTGTTTCATACCATAACCTGTTTAAGATCCTTGTGGTGTAAAGGGGTTGAATAATTATATTGTGATAATGTATCTTAATGGTGAGAAGTGACTCCCCAATTTAGACCCCGGATTGTGAGGGCGTCACACTTATCGAACAGAAACCTATGTTCGAACTCGAGCTCGTTAACTAACGAGTCGAACTCGAGTTTGGAGTTTGTTCACGAACAAATACGAGCCGAGCTCGAGCTGAAACCGAGCTGATCGTTAACAAATAAAAAAACAACTTTAATGGGCCAACTTAAGTGATTCAAGCCCAACCCGATTATCTAACTATTTAATTTAAAGCAAGCCCAGTTACGTAGGAGACTAAACCTATATTACCAAAGTCCAAATACCAATTCATCTCCCCGACAAAATAATAATAATACTAATTCCTTTGTTCTTGTTCTCATCCCTTTTTCTTATATATATTCTTATCCCCTTCAATTCTTTATAATGTTATTATAAGTATAACTCACACGCAATACAGATAATCGTCTCAATCAACTGCGGCTTCAGATTCGGGATTTTATCAACCAAGTAAGATATCAAATTCGGGGTTTTATCAAGAAGTGAAAGGGGTTATGTAAGCAGGTGTTTGATAATATTTGTTCGATTGGTTGTGTTTTAGTTTTGGTTGTAACTTGGATATGGCTGTGATTTAGAATTGATTGTAAATTGGTGTATTTTAGATTTCGATTTGGTTGTGATTCGGTGTGTTTTAGATTTGGTTTCCTCGACTTTGTTCATCTGTCTTGATATATCAATATATAAAAATGATGCAAGTATAATATAAAATATTCGAGTTCGAGCCGAACATACTAAAACTCGGCTCGAGCTTGTTTTGCTTAACGAACACATTTCGAACACATTTCGAGTTTGTAGCGGCACATTTGGAAAGAGGGTGATAAAAAGAAGACACTTAATTTGCTACTCTCTCCGTCCCACCCAATTTTTTATCTCAGTAGATGGGGGCTCGACATGCACGTTAAGCTTTTTATAAAATGTAGTTGTATAAAAAAATTAAAAAAAAAACTTTTAAACAAAAAATAATGTTTAAATTTTATATAGAAAAAAAAATATATGAAATTATATTTTATAATAGTTTTAAAATGTGTACCGGGCATGAGAAAAAAAAATTTAAAAAAATAAGTGGGATGAAGGAAGAATATATTAAGGGAGAGACAAGAGGGTTTACTACAAGAGCTTTGATTTCATCTCGGTTCTTTTTGCTTTAACATGCATAATAGTGATGCACAACTAGCATTGTAGGTTAGAGTGCCATAATAATTTGATCAATGCCCCCGTATAATATTTAACAATGTGCATTCCCCAGTGTTCATGGTTGTGAATAAATTATAAATCTTTTTATTTTTTTCTAATTTTGATGTTGTTTCGTTACTGTTATGCCCAAAATTTGGTATAAACCTTGTTCGGGTCAAAACCGGGTCAATTGGTCAGAATTGAAGAAGGAATGCCTAAAATTGAGGAACAGATAAGATAATCTTTCCATAAAAGGAAAGAGGGCGTGCCCTTTGCGTAATCAGGCTGCGCCCTATGATGAAAATGGTTGATGGACAGTTGCAAGTGTCCATGCATGGGAGGCGCGCCCTCAAACATAGTGAGGAGGCGCACCCAATTGCTGAAGAAATGGTGAGGAATTCCTTGATTGAATTTTTTCCTATGGTGAGCCTTAGGGCGCGCCCTAAGTGAGAAAGATAGCTTGGATGGGACTTCAACATGATTACTTGGATGGGCTCTGTGGAAGATTCAAGGAAGATGGAGATTATTATTACTAACTTATTTGATGCAGGAACTCTATTGAAGAACTCCTTCCTGTAGCATATCTACAGGAAAGGCAGTGTCCATGGTCAGAGACCTCCAGGGGTATGCCTGGACTGAAGGCCTCCTCCTATAGTCAATGGGTTTCCTCATTGGGGATGTGGGGTGAAATCTGGTGTGTGCTTTGGGAGCTCTGTCTCTGTAGTCACGGGTGTCCTCATTGGGAAACTTTGGAGTATCCTGTACTTTGTACCCAAAAGTTTGGGATCACTTGTCCTGCAATCTGGTAGGGGCTCCTTATCGGGGGGCAAGGATGCGTCCAATATTTGGGGTGAACCACGGCTATACCTGCGTCCACGGACTAGAGAAACAGTTGGTAGCGGAGGGTTATCCTTGGCTAGGGAGATGCCTCATCCGTGAAGTCTCGACGCCGCGGACGAGCCTTGGGCCTTTGTGGTTGGGCCTCATCGATGGACATTCCTAAAGCTAGTAGAAGACGGTTTATAATGGGTTTCCCATTAGGCCTCGGGATAAGAATTCTAAGCTCATTAGGTTTCTTGTTCCCCAAGAACTACGCGGGCTTGATTCCCTATAAATAGGGATACGTAGGCAAATTGCAAGGGGTGAGAAGCGAGAGCCTAAGGAGACACCACTAACCCTAAGCAATCTCAGCCCCCAATAATCACCACCACCAAACACTGTTCATCTTTTCCGATGAATACTGTTCATCGAATCCATCGATTACTGTTCACATTTCCGACAAAGAACCACCGTCACAGATCTTGTTTCCGGCTACGAACCTCAAATTTTGTTGTTACCAAATTCCTCCATCAACAAATTGGGGCTAGAAGGAGGGGCTAATCAAGATTAAAATTTCAGGAGGAAGAGATGTCTCGTCACGATGAAGGTTCTTTGACGCAAGAATTGAAGGATATCCGCCGAGGAGTTGCATACAACGGCCACGAAGGAGATCCGTGAATAACTGTTTTCGACAGGGGGGTCGAAGGAGATTTTAGTGTAGTATCCACGGCCAAGAGGGAGATCCATGGATGATGATATCCAGACATGGAGGTTGAAGTTTGCAGACATAGCCACGAAGGAGCGAAGTTGGATGGAAAATTCGGATTTAATGGATTAAGCGATTTGCTTACACTGTTTGGGCCATATCTCGAGTTCCGTAAGTCAGATTTGAACGATCTTACAGTCTAGGCGAAGCTTGTTAAATTCTCTTTAATTCGGAGATGATATGATTACGAGAATAAAAGTTGAGCAGTCCGAAAACAGAGGAAAACAGTAGCTGCGAATTTTTCCAAAAAATCCTATTTGGTTTAGAAGATTGGGAGAATCCTATTTGGTTTAGAAGATTGGGATAAACCTATTTGGTATTAAATATTGGAGTATCATATTCTAATTAGAAGATTGGAGTATCCTATTCTAATTAGAAGATTGAAGAATCTTATTCCATTAAGGAGATTGGAGAATCCTATTCCAACAAGAAGACTGAAAAATCCTATTTGATTTAGAATATTTGAGAATACTATTCAGTTCAGAGGACTTAACCGGGAGCAAATCTGAGGAGGATCGAGAGGAGAACGCCCCAAGAAGAAGGCATTACTACCATGAGCTAGTCATCGCTGTTAAGACGATTCCTCGAGGTAACACTCGACTAGTTTTGTTGTGTTTTCCGTTAATTGTTTCTGGGACTTGTGCAGGAAGAATATTGTGAAAGAGATTTAGCACGGAGGAGACCCCCACAAACACTTAGAACGCGCCTTGATGAAGACATCTGAGGCCCAGGAGACTTCCAACATATTTCAGGAGAGTTCACTGATTGGACACGTCTGTCCCTCTAGGACGCGTCCTCCAGGTAACATTTAAAGTTCCATATTAATTATATTTCTTGCAGGTAGGAAATCTTATCTGGGAAAAATCTCATGATTTGCGAAGCATAGTATCACAATCTATTAAGGCGCGCCCTCTGCATGTGAGACATTCAGTGGAAAATTGCCTTCCCAGGGCGCGCACTCAGAAGAAAAAGTCTATGGAAGTTTTCAATGAAGATGTGTTGATGATCAGATGAGTCATAGTCAGTACTTGAAGAATGGCTCGACTGGAACTAATTCCTTGTCGTTCAAGACGCGCCCTTTCTTTAAGGCGCACCCTCACAGAAATATTGAGAGTGAGATGCCATTTATTGGATGACACTTCGTGAGATGCCCAAGAGATGTTTCTACATGAGATAGTTTCGGCATCCCTTGAGCTTTGTAGAAGATAGAAGCCTTCAAAGAATATTGATCTTTAATTTGGTTTAATTACATGAAGATTCTGCAGATTACCCTTGACGAGGTGGATGCACCTCTTATAGAGAACGCGCCCTCGACAAGATAAGTTCCCTTGTCGAGGTGGATGCGTCTCTGATAGAGGACGCGTCCTCCAACGATGATTTCCCTTGTCGAGGTGGATGCGTCTATGACAGAGGACGTGCCCTCCAAGGATGATTTCCCTTGTCGAGGTGGATGCGTCTCTAATAGAGGACGCGCCCTCCAAGGATGATTTCCCTTGTCGATGTGGATGCGTCTCTAATAGGGGACGCGCCCTCCAAGGATGATTTTTCTTGTCGAGGTGGATGCATCTCTGACAGAGGACGCTCCCTCCAAGGATGATTTCCCTTGTCGAGGTGGATGCGTCTCTGACAGAGGACGCGCCCTTCAAGGATGATTTCCCTTGTCGAGGTGGAAGCGTCTCTAACAGAGGACGCGCCCTCCAAGGATGATTTTCCTTGTCGAGGTGGATGTGTCTCTGACAGAGGACGCGCCCTCCAAGGATGATTTCCCTTGTCGAGGTGGATGCGTCTTTGACAGAGGACGCGCCCTCCAAGGATGATTTTCCTTGTCCAGGTGGATGCGTCTCTTCCAGAAGACGCGCCCTCCAAGAATGAATACCCTTGTCGAGGTAGACGCACCTCTTACAGAGGAAGCTCCCTCCAAGGATGATTACCTTTATCAAGGTAGACGCGCCTTATATAAAGGACGCGCCCTCCAAGGATGAACACCTTTTTTTAGCAAAACACTCCTTGTAAAGAGGACGCGCCCTCTAATACACATATAATTTTATTTGAGGAAGACGCCGCCACTATAAAGGGCGCGCCCTCTAAAAGTATATGATTGTAGAAGATCGTAAAGGTTTTGACTTTGAGTTAAATAAATGAATCACACTATTTATGGAAAAGACGAGATCAACGATTTAGAGTTATGATTTGACAAGGAGCAAGAAATCAAATATGGAATGGTATTGTGTTGTTGACGGAAGGATCACTCTCACCAATAAAATACGTCCTCCATTCATCAAAGATTATTTATTATTTGAAGATCAGAGAACTGGTCTTTTATTATGGTTATGCCTTCCCTTAGAGAGCGCTCTCTAATGATGACCCTTTTTGTTTAAGGCGCGCCCATGAGAAATCAATATTAGGATGAAAAAGTTGGAGAAAACTCTCAAATCATTGTTAATGGATTATGCTTTTTCAAGGTATGTGAGGTGCACACTTTTGTACAACTTCTCTTATTTCTCACGCCGAGTTAGCTCATGTAAGCTTAGAGAAGTGGTGCATAAGTGGTAAACCACTCTAGATAAACCAATGTTATAGCTATAAAGAAGAGAAGTGGTAGAGGGTGACAGATGTTACGTTGTGGGGTGTGAAGTTGTATAGATTCATGAGATGCGCATTCATCCAAGGCGCACCCTATCATGTTCAAAGAAGAAATGGAGCAGGATGAAGAAAGAGGAATGAATAAGTTCGTAAGGGCATACCTTCAAATTGGTAGACGCTCATACAAATTTTTCAAGTTTGCTAGGGGGGTTGAAAATTCCAATCCCATTTTCAATAGCATATGGAATTTGGGGGGTAGTTGTTATGCCCAAAATTTGGTATAAACCTTGTTCGGGTCAAAACCGGGTCAATTGGTCAGAATTGAAGAAGGAATGCCTAAAATTGAAGAACAGATAAGATAATCTTTCCATAAAAGGAAAGAGGGTGTGCCCTTTGCGTAATCAGGATGCGCCCTATGATGAAAATAGTTGATGGACAGTTGCAAGTGTCCATACATGGGAGGCGCGCCCTCAAACATAGTGAAAATTCTTTGATTGAATTCTTTCCTATGGTGAGCCTTAGGGCGCACCCTAAGTGAGAAAGATAGCTTGGATGGGACTTCAACATGATTACTTGGATGGGCTATGTGGAAGATTCAAGGAAGATGGAAATTATTATTACTAACTTATTTGATGCAGGAACTCTATTGAATAACTCCTTCCTGTAGCATATCTACATGAAAGGCGGTGTCCGTGGTCAGAGACCTCCAGGGGTATGTCTGGACTGAAGGCCTCCTCCTGTAGTCAATGGGTGTCCTCATTTGGGATGTGGGGTGAAATATGGTGTGTGCTTTGGGAGCTCTGTCTCTGTAGTCAACGGGTGTCCTCGTTGGGAGACTTTGGAGTATCCTGTACTTTGCACCCAAAAGCTTGGGATCACTTGTCCTGCAATCTGGTAAGGGCTCCTTATCGGGGGGCAAGGATGCGTCCAACATTTGGGGTGAACCACGGCTATACCTGCGTCCACGGACTAGAGAAACAGCTGGTAGCGGAGGGTTATCCTTGGCCAGGGAGATGCCTCATCCGTGAAGTCTCGACGCCGCGGACGAGCCTTGGGCCTTTGTGGTTGGGCCTCATCGGCAGACAGCCAGTGGGTTTTCCATTAGGCCTCGGGATAAGAAATCTAAGCCCATTAGGTTTCTTGTTCCCCAAGAACTACATGGACTTGATTTCCTATAAATAGGGATACGTAGGCAAATTGCAAGGGGTGAGAAGCGAGAGCCTAAGGAGCCACCACTAACCCTAAGCAATCTCAGCCCCCAATAATCACCACCACCAAACACTGTTCATCTTTTCCGACGAATACTGTTCATCGAATCCATCGATTGCTGTTCACATTTCCGACAAAGAACCACCATCACAGATCTATTTTCCGGCTACGAACCTCAAATTTTGTAAGTATCTGATTTTTATGTTCTTGTATTATTTGTAGCGGGAGTGGTTCAGTAGTGAGGCTCCCCGTGTTATCTCAATTAGTATTTCAGGATCCTTAAAATGAAGCTTTATGTCAGTTTTATAATGGCTGCATTAATCAATCTTAATTTAACTTGTGCACATGTTTGTTAATCTACGAGTTTATGATGATTTTCAGATCGCAACATAACAAGAGTTTAGAGTCCAGAGATTGCAGTGATTCAGATTTTCCAGGAGACTATTTCTCAGGTTTAGGTTTGTTAGGGTTTTGTGTAAATCTTGTTTATCTGGATATATCTTATCTCAAACAAACCAACCCTATCTTATAAACCAAGTTTGAATCTTTCAAGACTTATCCTTTACTTGGATTATCTTTTTCAAATAACTAACAAATTAGTTTCTCATGTTTCATTTAAATATTTTCAAACAAACTTGCTTTCAAATCTTATCTATCTTATCCTTTGTCTGAAAATAAATCTGTTAGAACTTTGTCTATAAATACAACTCACTTTTTCAGATTTCAGCTAATGTTTTTCACGTCAATTCTTATCATCTGAAATATACCTTCTTGTTCTATACCCGAGATACATATCCAGTAAACAAGAAGCTTAGTTTGAGTTGTAAACTTTTACATTATATTCTTGTATCTGAAAGGTGTATTATATCACTTGTCCCGGGTTGTGGGAGTTTGATTACAAGAGGAAGGCCAAGTAGCTTTGTGTTAGGTAGCTGTATGCTAGGAAAAGGTTTCTTTCAAGTGGGCTAAGTTTGTAATCAAGGAAAGTTTGTAAGTACTTTATTTTAAGTGGATATAATACATTCTCTATGCTAGTTGGCATGGGGACTTGGATGTAGGCCATAGACTAGGTGTAGGGGCCGAACCAAGTGAAAATTTCTGGTATTTTTACTTTTCAGTTTTCAGCATTCTGCATTTTATTACTGTTTTTTACTTTCGGTAGTTAATTGAGACTGTCCCATTCATTGTCTCATTTGTAAATGGACTGTCCCATTTGCATAAGAGACTGTCCCATTTATCTTGACAGTTAGAATATTATATTATCTATCGAGCCATCGAATTTCAATTGGTATCAGAGCGGGTGCATTTAATTCTCTTTTTAGTATTTATTTTGCTAGCGATCCATGGCTCAACCAGATAGGTATTCGAACAATTATCCACCACTGCTTCATGGTGCTGAAAACTATAATGACTGGAAGTTCCGGATGAAAATCTTTCTCCAGCGTGATGCATTCGAATGGGATGCTATAGAAAATGGTTTTACAACTCCTATGAAAGATGGAAAGCCAAAATCCCTCAAGGATCTCTCTCCTGAAGAAGTGAATGCAATGAACTCCAATGTTAAAGCTATGAACTCACTTCTCAATGGCATGGTAGCTACAGAATTAAGAAAAGTATTAGCATGTACTACTGCCAAACAGATCTGGGATACGATCAAAGTCAGCCACGAAGGCAGGTCTAAGGTACGTGAAGTAAAATTAAGTATGCTCATGAGTGACTATGAAGGTTTCAGGTTGGAAAGAGATGAAAGCGTGCGAGATGCTCAAGGGCCTGACATTGATGAACTCTATCTCACTTCTGGAAAGGATCATTCCTCAATCTGAGATCAATAGGAAAATCCTCAGAGCAATGCCAAAGAAGTTTGCTCCAAAGGTTACCATTCTGCAGAATTCAACACTGCTTTCGACTATGGACACTCTAACACTGTTTAGTGAATTGGAAGAATTCGAAAATCAGCTACGCAGATATGATGGAGAAGATGAAGCTCCTCGTAAGAAAATTCTTGCACTTAATGCAGATGCAGACGAGTCTCCTGTTGATTCTAATGAAGAGATTGCTCTTCTAACAAAGAAGTTTCATAAATTTTTTGCCAAACGGAATGCCTCCAAATGACCTATGAAGTCACAGTTTTCAAAGAACGACTTCAAATCTAATCCGGGCAAGGAGATTAAAACGAATCAAAGCAAGGATACTTGTTTTGAGTGTGGAAAGAAAGGGCACTTCAATAAGGACTGCTACAAGCTGAAGAACAAAAAGAAGGCATTAATTACTTGGAGTGATGATGAATCTGACGTGGAGATCGATTCAGATGATGAAGTTACTCAACTTTATTTTGCAGGACTCGAGGACAACTCCAATGACAATGATGAGGTACAGAATATAAAGTATAATTCAATATATCGTCATCTATGTTAAATTTGCAGGTCCAGGTTAAGAAGTTAAAAGAAAAGAATGCTTATTTAAAACAAGCATTAAGTGAAGTTCTTAGTGAAATGGATGACCCCATGAAGAAAGAAGCCTTGGTTGTTGAGAACAAATCCTTGCTTGAGAGGGTTTCAAAACTTACTGAAGAAAATCAATATCTCAAAAATGAAATTGAGATGAAAGATGTATGTCTTGAAGGCTTGAAGAAAGGGTCAATATCTGTCGATCCAGAAACCGTTAAAGAAGACAGTGTTCCTGATCCCCTGGTTCCCGAATTAAAGCAGAAAGTTGAACAGCTTGAAAAGGATTTAGCTAAATGTTTCCATGGAGAAGGAACTTTGAATGCTCTTCTTGGTGAACAAAAATCTTCTCTTGATAAAGGAGGTTTAGGATGTGAATCAATCAAGAAACGTGCATTTCAAGGAGGGTATAAGCGAGCTCCTATGAAATATAAGATGCCTTATGAGAAATGTCGAGATTATGGCAAAGCTGGTCACCCTATATCTGAATCTAGATTATGTGGTATCAAGGGCCACTCCTCTAACTCATCTTATAAATCGTCTGTTAGATATAAATCTGCTAATACTTCCGTTAATATTGTTCATATGTGTATTAAGAAATCAGATAGACATTTATATAAGATTTGTGATACTAACCAACCAGGACCCAAGGTTAAGTGCGTACCTAAGAGATAAATCAATGTTTGCAGGTTTGCTTGAAGGTCCATGTTCCGTGAAATAAATGGATCATCGACAGTGGTTGTTCACGTCATATGACAGGTGATAAATCCAAGTTTCTATCTCTAGTTGCCAAGGAAGGTGGCTTAGTTACTTTTGGAGATTCAAACACCGTCAGAATAATTGGAAAAGGTACCATTGGTAATGATAGGTTTGCTATTTCTAACGTTCGTTTAGTTGATGGTTTGAAATATAATCTTATTAGTGTAAGTCAACTTACTGATGTTGGTCACAAGGTTAAGTTCGATAAAGATGTATGTTATATCGGTACTAAGACTAACGAGTTTGCTTTAGTTGCCAAAAGGAAAGGAAATATTTTTATATTAGATTTTGATGAACAGCAGGAGGAAATTTATCTTGCTACTGTTCAAGATCAGCAGAATCTTTGGCATCAACGTCTAGGTCATGTTCACATGGATCTTCTCATGATCTGGTACGAGGTCTACCAAAGCTGAAGTACAAGAAAACAGAACCTTGTATAGCTTGTCAACTTGGAAAACAGGTGAAAACTTCCTTTACTGCTAAGAATAAAGTATCAACTTATGTTCCTTTGCAGCTTCTTCATTTAGATCTTTTTGGTCCAGAGAGGTATGTAAGTTTGGGAGGTAAGAATTATGTTTTTGTTATAGTTGATGATTATTCTCGTTTTACTTGGGTATTATTTTTACGAACTAAGGATGAAGCTTTTGTTGAGTTTAAGGATCTTATTACTAACCTTGAGACTAAGTATTCATTTAAGCTCAAGACTATCCGTAGTGACCATGAAGGTGAATTCGAGAAGGATTTCATAACCTTCTGCAAATCGAGAGGAATCACTCATGAATTCTCAGCTCCTCTGACACTTCCTGCCATCCCTCCACCTTCGGTCTTCGGCATGACCAGAGAAGAATACAAAGCGAAGATTTTTGATTGGCTAAGGGAACGGGACGGAAAAGCCCCAGCTCAAGATGCTTTTGACAAGCTCTTTTCAGAGTATGGCTCAGCTCCGGTGTTTCCTTCATCCCAGAACAAGGCTTCTGGTTTAGGCAAAGGCAAAGCTCCAGTTTACGTTGATGATGATTTCGATTGAGGCCCTTTTATGATGAAGGGGGAGAAATTTTATATTTTTAAGACGTTGTTTCATTTGGTTTCAAGACTATGTTTATGTTGTTGGTGTTTGAACTTCGTTTTTGGATGGTTTTGTGTGTTTAACTGATATATTCTGGATTGGATTGATTATGTGATGTGTTTAGATAACAACTGGACATCCTGGTTTATGGATGGGTTGTTATTAAGTGATTATGATTTTTGAATGGTTTATTTTGTGATTAAATGTTTGAGACTGTTTCATTCATGCATAATTATCCAGTGTCTCATTCTTATTACTATCTCTTTCATACCTTAATTGTCTCATTCAAATATCTGTTGCACATATAATATAAACTGCAATATATTATGTTTTATCTAACTCTGTTTTACAGGCCTTTAGTGTTTTTGATAGGGGGAGCATTTATGTTCTCTTTGTCATCATCATAAAAGGGGGAGAATGTTAATCTACAAATTTATGATGATTTTCAGATCGCAACATAATAGGAGTTTAGAGTCCAGAGATTGCAGTGATTCAGATTTTTCAGGAGACTATTTCTCAAGTTTAGGTTTGTTAGGGTTTTGTGTAAATCTTGTTTATCTGGATAAATCTTATCTCAAACAAACCAACCCTATCTTATAAACCAAGTTTGAATCTTTCAAAACTTATCATTTACTTGGTTTATCTTTTTCAAATAACTAACAGATTAGTTTCTCAAGTTTCATTCAAATATTTTCAAACAAACTTGCTTTCAAATCTTATCTATCTTATCCTTTGTTTGAAAATAAATCTGTTAGAATTTTGTCTATAAATACAACTCACTTTTTCAGATTTCAGCTAATGTTTTTCACGTTAATTCTTATCATCTGAAATATACCTTCTTGTTCTATACCCGAGATACATATCCAGTAAACAAGAAGCTTAGTTTGAGTTGTAAACTTTCACATTGTATTCTTGTATCTGAAAGGTGTATTATATCACTTGTCCCGGGTTGTGGGAGTTTGATTACAAGTAGAAGGCCAAGTAGCTTTGTGCTAGGGAAAAGTTTCTTTCAAGAGGGCCAAGTTTGTAATCAAGGAAAGTTTGTAAGTACTTTGTTTTAAATGGATATAATACATTCTTTATGCTAGTTGGCATAGGGACTTGGATGTAGGTCATAGACTAGGTGTAGGGGCCGAACCAAGTGAAAACTTCTGGTGTTTTTACTTTTCAATTTTCAACATTCTGTATTTTATTACTATTTTTACTTTCGGCAGTTAGTTGAGATTGTCTCATTCATTGTCTCATTTGTAAAGAGATTGTCCCATTTGCATAAGAGACTGTCTCATTTGCCTTAACAATTAGAATATTATATTATATATCGAGCCATCGAATTTCAATGTTTTGTTCTGGCATTTTTTTTGTCATGTAAAAATTCGCAACCTGAGTGAATGCTGATAAGAAAGTATGGATTGTATGTAATTACTAATTAGAGATAGGTGAGCGATTGAGAGAGGCGGAAGAAAGAGATATACAGGGAGGCAGATAGATAAAGTGAGAAAGACAAGAGATATGTGAGCAATTGAGCAGGGAGATTTCCGGAGAAACAAAAAATTTGTGTAAGTACTACAAATCTTTTGTTATAAAAGAGGGGAAATAATTCCTCATATTTTTTTTCATTTTTTCAAAAACTCTAATAGACAACTATTAAGTAAAGCACTGATATAAAAAATTATGTTAACACTGGGATATGACAAAAATGAGAAGTGCTATATGCATAAAATCAGGATATGATAAATGAGATTGGATACTTTTATCGGTGTTATTCACCTGATACGGTAACCGGTAACCGACAAGTAAAAGACTCTTGACAATGCTGATTTTTAAAACCTCTCCAGTTAAGTTTTTCAAATAGTGGCACTAACCATCAAATTACAGAAAACGAAGTTGTGATTCCATATATAAGTACATCAAGTTACAGTACAAAAACAGATAACATATATACATATATAAATATTATCAAAGCTACCTAAGGACTCTCATGTCCCGGAGCTTATACAAGAGTTAAACATCAAGTTACAGTGAGTTAAACTTAAACTTGGTCAGAAGCATCCATTTTCTTGTCTTTCGTATCCTCATCTTTCTTGTTCTCATCAGTATCATCATCTTCACTTGCAGGAAAGCTGTTAACCGGATATATCTCCGGAGTTCCCTTCACGATTTCAGTAAGTTTGAGCTCTTCCACTGGTTTGCTTGCGCAGTTCTTGTAAATGGCATACAATACCATTTGGATTATTCCGAAAAAAAATCCTAGTATATTGGGGACCTGTAATTTTCAAATCCCAAAATGACAGAAGAAACTATTAGTACTATTTTATTTACAGGACGTCCTATAATCATTATATTGATCATTAGCACGCAAACTGATTAAAACAGGGGGTGGAGCACTTACAGCAACATAAACATCTTTTGAGAGAAAACCATAAAAGAACCACATAACAGCGCTCAATGAGAGGAAAAATGATAACCAGAATGGCATGAACTCCACACTCCTTGTTTGTATAACTTTTTTCTGCAACATACACAAAATTATATCATGTATAGATACAGCTAATGAAATTACTAACAAGTAGCGGCTAATTTTATACATTAATTTAAATTTCTATGTTTACGCGTATACTCACGATGATACTCAGAGGTGCAACAAAAACAATGAAGGAAAGTAGAAGATTGATCCCTCCAAGAACATGTTCTCTTTTGGGTGGTTGGATGAAGAAGTAAGTGACACCAACTATCAACACATATGACACTATATTTAAGACCACAACTAGTTTTATAGTTGAAACCTGCAGCAATGCCAATCAAAATGTAAGTTAATCAACTTAGCAGGCCCTGTGTACCAAGAAGAAAATAAAAAAAAAATAGAAATAAAGTTGATAGATGTACCCTTGTTTTCTTTGGTGCATAAGCAATGAAAAGGGAGATATAGATGGTCTCGATAACAATACCGAAGGAGTTGATGGTGATGAGAAGAGTTGCATTATCAGTTTTGTTCAATGCGTAATAGATCATGAGCATCGCACTGTATAATGCAATCACATATGGGATCGAGTGGAACCCTTCGGTTGATTTTTTCTTCACAATCCGATAAAATGTTGGTCTGCATCAATACAAATTACAGTTATAGGTATCGTTATTATTACATGGTTCAACCAAAAGAGAAAACTCCGAACTTACATAGGGGAAAGGTACACCAAGAAGGAGACCAAGTTTCCTGTATACCAAAGTAAAGGGAAACGAGGAAATATATCAATATATATAACATACATGAATTGTATGATGAAGAGAGGAAGTGAAAAGAAGAGCGCAATATAAACTAGAATCACCTAAGATGCCGAAAGCCATAAGCTCAGGACTAGCAAAGTAAAAAAGAGCCATTTCTGCAATCCTTTTCCTTCTCTTCTTCTCTTTAGAGAAAGAAGACTCAAGGAGCAGAGACTCTAACACAAGAACTTGTTATGTTGTTATGTGCTCAATCAGCCGAATGAAGAACTTGACAGCAGTTTGGTGTGGTATTTATAGGGAAGCTGGTGATGGGAAATGTGCTTAGGTTGCTGCATGCATGCGGATTTTATGGTACAACTACAAAGCACCTGGCGGATGTGGGGTCAATATAGCATTCACAATGTGACAATTATTATAAAACTTCTAAAATTTCTTATTGAGTAAAAGGTTAGTAACGTAACTATATACTAGAATGCGAAGCAGAAGTGACACCGAGGACTTATTGTTTTTTAGGGAGTAATGGAGTCCAAGAAATTAAAATATTAACTAAAATATTGTAAAAATATATTATTTTGTAAATTATTTTTTTATAAATATTATTATTTAAATTAAAATATTACAAATCTCGTATATTTTGTAAATATATATATAACTAACACTACAAGAAAACAGGACAAAACCGACCGTCCCGTCAAAAACGGTCGGTTAAGAGGCAACACGGTCGGTTAAAATAGTCATAACCGACCACAGGGCATGGTCGGTTTTAGCCTAGTCGGTTTTAGCCTGGTCGGTTATGACTTTTGGTCGGGTTTAACCCTCATAACCGACCAACATAGTGGTCGGTTAAGTGCCTTCGCATTTTATTCAAATGTGGGGTCACTGTGTACACGTGCCAACACGTGTGCACACGTGTTTCCACGTCACTGAGTCATAACCGACCGTAGGTGGTCGGTTATGTCTATTTTTAAAAAGTTGACTGGAACTCATAACCGACCGTGGTCAAAGTGTGCACATCGGTTGGTTTTATTTCAGAAGCTAACTTAAATGTCATAACCGACCGTTTTAAAACCGACAACCCTCTAAAGGAGACGGTCAGTTTTATGAACAAGGTGGTCGGTTATGTCCCTTGGCGGTCGGTTTTCTGGGTTTTGTAATGGTCAAAAGTGGTCGGTTATGCCTATTGTCGGTCGGTTTTTAAGGTCTGATTTAAAAAAAAAATTGCAGGTTTTTCTGCAGTCCCTGTATACCAAACCAAATCAATACACAAACCAATCACAAATCCAATCCAATCACAACCAAACAACCAAACCAAAGAACAATGATAATCATTAAACTATACTACTCAAAATCATTCGCAAAAACTAGTAAATTTCACAATTAAATCATAGTTTTAAATCCAACGCAAACATTCACAAACTCCGATAACCGGAGGATTAAACCGTATCATTACATCATTATAAGCAATCTTAAATAACCGACAAAGTATCAAACCATCACAACATATTATATTACATCCCATAACCATCAAATTACAATAGTCTTAAAACCGATCAATGTAAACTAATCCGACAAATCAACATCGGACGATCCACCGCCATCACCGCCGCCATCATCAAAGTCCTCGTCATTGGAGGCCTCATCCTCGGACGTGTAATCCTTATCGACTTCCATAGCACGCCGATTTTTTTCCTAGATACACAAGTTTAATTAAACTAGTTAAAAAGAAGAAACAAAATTTACATGTGAATGAAAACAAATAAATAAACAAGAAGGTCAAAAATTATACCTCCGTAACACGATCTTCCGTCTTTTGAACGATATCTTCAATTAAGGAGCCCACGATATGCACGATCTCGCCACCGATAAGTTTATTCCATTGCAACCTTTGGCTAGGATCGGAGGATGGATCTGAGGCCTCGAGAGCGGTACGTGCGAATGTAGCTATCTCCGCATCGGAAAGTTGGCGAGCAAACCGATTTGGATTAGCACGGATCTTCGTAAGCACATTCCTCACGATGGCAAGATATACATTGTCGGGGATGGCTTCACGTTGTCTCAGAGCGGATGAGGATGAGCCGGCTTCATTCCGTGTGGAATCTCGGTACCGGGTAGAAAGTGTAGGCAAGAGATCGGTGACCCGAGCATTGGGAAACCCCACCACATAATTCTTTTTCGGCCTTGTACCTTGGGGGACCTCCAAGGCTTCCATCCACCAATCCCACGGCTCATCTCGATCACCCGTTTGTGTAACCTCCACGGGCATGCGCTCGAGAATGGCGGCATATCGTTCCTACAAATTCATTTAAAACAATTAACGATCCATTTAAAATCAAATAAAAATACATATAAAAATGCATTTAAAATTACATAAATACATATAAAATCACATATTAATGATGCATTTAAAATCACATAAAAATGCATATAAAATCACATATAAAAATGCATTTAAAATCACATAAATACATATAAAATCACATATTAACGATGCATTTAAAATCACATAAAATGCATATAAAATCACATAAAAATGCATTTAAAATCACATTAAAATACATATAAAATCACATATTAAAGATGCATTTAAAATCACATAAAAATGCATATAAAATCACATAAAAATGCATTTAAAATCACATGAAAATACATATAAATTCACTTGTTAAAGATGCATTTAAAATCACATAAAATGGTCATAAAATCACATAAAAATGAATTTAAAATCACATGAAAATACATATAAATTCACTTATTAAAGATGCATTTAAAATCACATAAAATGGTCATAAAATCACATAAAAATTACCGCAATACGCATGGCGGCCGGTGTAGTGTAGACGGGATTTTCTGGATCGGATCCAACTTTCCTATGACATTTATCCCACACCTCGAGTCTCGTCGGCTTTTTCTTGTTTTCGTTCGTCATTACCTTTCAAAATATTAAACAACTTATATTAGCACGTCTTAATAATTAGTTGATTATATTAAATATGGTGAACGTGTATGTATGTGTGTGTGATGGAATATAATAATATTACATCCCGAACTTTATTGAATGACCTTGCACCAGCACTATGCAATCTTTCAACTTGTTGTCGGTTGGCGGATCCAACCGATGACCGGTGCAAGTGTCCTTCGTTCTTCTCCCAATACTCCAAAAGGTCCTTTCAAAAAGGAACGGACCAATAAGGCGACTTCAAAGACAACTTTGAAATGCCCCCCTCCCTTGCTTTTCGCTCCGCCCTCTTCTTAAGCTCGTTCAAAGTCCTTTTTATCGTCACTTTAATGTGATCTTCCATAATTTTTCGGGCCTTTGAACGGCTTTGCCCCTTAAGATGCCTATAATATTTCTAAAATTGCAAAAAAAAGAAAACGAGGATAAATGCATCATAAAATCAAGAAACAAATGACAATTACAAAAAAAATTGATTTTTAACTTACTTGAAACTCTTCTACTCTTGCATTCAACCAACCCGGGTTATGTTCTTCGATATCGGTATAAGTGTAACGCCCAAGAGGCCACTTCTCCCAAAAGCATTTTCTTAGTTGTATCATCTTCAATACTATATTTAAACAAAAGAAAATAATAACATTAACAATTCACATAATAATATTGAGCAATGAACAAAAAAATAAACATATAGGAATAATGCAATTTAAAAACTTTTTAACTTACTGTCCATCGGAGATATCAATGTGATATGGCTTCAATGGAGGTTTCTCTCCATGTATGCTACTCGAATGTGATCGAGGTCGCCTTCCTTGACATTCTTGCTCCTCCATATTTGTCATGTGCCGAGTTGGATCATTCGGGTCCGAATCCGAATCCGTCGGCTCATCACGCAAATGCAAATTCCCTCATTTTCCCTTTGCACCCTTGCCCTTGCCCTTGGCCTTCTTACTCGCGACTTTGGCATTTTCCTTGGCCTTTTCCTTCCCCTTATCTTTTTTCGGCTCCTAGTCTTTCCCCTTCCCTTTTCTCGCCATCGCCAACACCAAAAAACTTATCATAACCAATGTCAACATCCAAGCAAAAAGATCCTAAAATAGACAATAAAAATATATTAGCCAATATGAAAATAAACAAATTGATGAAACGACTTGCATTAGTAAAGCACATTACATAAAAATACATTTAAAATCACTTAGAAATACATATAAATTCACATATTAACGATATATTTAAAATCACATAAAAAATGCATATAAAATCACATAAAATGCATATTAAATCACATTACATATAAAACATATGCTAGTAAATCACATTACATGAAAATGATTTTAAAATCACATAAAAAAGCATTTAAAATCGCATAAAATGTATATAAAATGCATATAAACGTATCCATTTTACAAATTAACGATAAAAATAAACACAACTAATTAGAGCATTGTTTAATTACGCAAATTAAACCATTAAATCAACTTAATCTATATATACAACAAATTAAAGTTCCAAACTCATATATAAAGTGCAATATTTATCCATTTTCGAGTACGGATCATGTTTACAAGAGCAAATCCCTACAAATTAACCCTAAAAATACATTTATACTTCTACTTAAACGTAAACAAACTGACAAAAAATCTAAAATTTATACTTATACATATATTCAACAAATTGACAAAACCGACGAATCTTTTACATGCAAAATTTTACATTAAAACTGAAAAATCATATGAACTTCAATTGGAAGTGAAAAAATTCAATTTAAGTGAGAATCATATATTAACAAACACAAAAAACAAATTACTAACTTCGAATCATATATACACACACATAAAATATATACACATACACACTTATATAATCGAGTAAAAAAAAGTACATAATCGAGTGAAAATCTTACATCGAGAGTTAAACCGGAGGCAATGAGAGATGATTTGCGGGTATTTCGTGGATTAAACGTTATTAATTTGAGTTTGGGGATGATTTTAGTGTATATTTGAGAGAGAGAAAATAAAGAGAATAGAGAGAATAGAGAAAAGAAAGAACTGAACGGGTTTTTTTATTTATAACAGACTTAAAACCGACCGCCTAGTCGGTCGGTTTTGTCCTTGGACCCTGTGTAACATGCAAAACGACGTCGTTTTGTAAAAGGCGGGGTTTTAAATTTTTCACCAAAAAAACCCGCATTTTTGTAAGCGGTCGGTTTTAACATAGGGTGGTCGGTTTTATGCAATTAAATTTTTTAATTTTAGGGTTTAGGTTTTAGGGTTTAGGGGTTAAAAACCCCTAAATTTAAAAAAAATCTTTTAAAAACATGGTTATTATTATTTAAATAGCCTAATTTCTGGTACATTTGCTCGTTTTCCATCCGTACGGTTCGATCATGTGTATTTCATAATTTTTATTTTTTATTAATTATTTCACTTTTTTAATCAAAATTGTTAATTTTCTTATAAAAACGTACTTGTGATCGTTCAAATGTGCTAATTTTTTGTGCGTTAACATATTTTGACATGAAGTCAACATCATCAATACGGTTCGATCATTAAAAATAAATTTTAAAATTATACTTATAGTATCGAATGGTAAGTTCAACTTATTCTGTCTACAGAATGCCGACATACTTTTGAAATAATTATATTTCATAAGATTTTGATTATAATATTTTTTAAATAGCCTAATTTTTGGTATATTTGTTCATTTTCACCGCGTTAGTCCATCCATACGGTTCGATCATGTGTATTTTATATTTTTCCTTTTTTTTAATTTTTAATTAAATTTGATAATTTACTTATAAAAACGTAATGATACTCGTTAAAATGTGCTAATTTTTTGTGCATAAGCATATTTTGACATGAATTTAACATCCGTACGGTTCGATCGTTAAAAATACCTTTTAAAATTATACTTTTCACATCAAATTCATTATTTTTTCATTTTTAATTAAATTTGTTAATTTACTTATAAAAACGTAATGGTACTCGTTCAAAAGTGCTATTTTTTTGTGCATAAGCATATTTTGACATGAAGTTAACATCCGTACGGTTCGATCGTTGAAAATAAGTATTAAAAATGTACTTTGACCAAGACTACTAAAACCGACCGAGGTCGAATGTGCAAAGTGGTCGGTTTTATTTCAGAAGCCAATTTAATTCTTATAACTGACCACCCCTTTAAGGAGACGGTCGGTTTTATCAAGAAGGTGGTTGGGTTTTAGGCAAGGAGGCAATCGGTTTTCTAGGAAATATTGTGGTCAAATATTAAAATTTTTTGGCCCTAACCGAACGTAAACGCATAAAATTTTTGCATTAAAACCAAAAATTCACAAACCCATTAAAAATTTACTATAACTTATAAATAAAGTATCCTAATCATTATAAATTTATTAAAAATCATCTTTAAAATACAAATGACGTTATTCAAAATCATCAAAACCATCATCATCTTCGTCATCATCATCATTCTCATTGTCACCTTCACTTATTTCTTCTTCTCCTTCATTTTTATCTTCGTCATCCTTCAAATCATCTTCTCCGTCTTCTTCGTCTTCTTCTTCTTCACGCTGAATAAACGGTATTTGTCCATATTGTGCAAAATCAACAAAGAACGAAAACAAGATCGATGCATTAGATCTATCTTCTTGAAAAGCGTCCTCTATATCATTTTGCGCAATGATAGATTCATCAATTGGGCGACTTTTAAATTTGACCACCGTATATATTTTTGCTTTCGGATCCAATACACTAGGAGCATAATATACTTGTGAGGCTTGACTAGCTAAAATAAAAATCTCATTTGACTTCAATCTTGAAGTCATATCAATTGTAATCACACGATTCTTATCAATCCTCACACCATTACCAACACTATCAAACCATATACATTTGAACAAATATACATGATTGCATCCTTGATAAATAAGTCTAATAATTTCTTGTAGTTGATCATAATAATCAAGATTATTTCCGTGCAAATTTTCTTTAACAACAATACCAGAACCGGATGCAGATTTTGTTGAAAATTTATATCCATTAACTTGACAAGTCTCAAAAGTCATAACTTTTAATACCGGCCCTTCAAGTAAGTCCCTAAAACGAGGTCCTTCCACCTCATCTTTATCAACCTAAAAATAATTTAAATCGATGAGACGTTGTAATTATAAGAATTTAAAAAAAACAAATCATGCAAATTAAAAATAGATAAATACCTTTTGTTTAAACCAATCGACTTTTGACAATACGATCTAAATCTTGAGGTGTTGTTTCCGGGCGTTGTCGCATAACACGATCTTGGTACTTCCTAAAATATAAACAAAAATCATGCATGTGTCATTAACAAAAATTATTACGCATATTTTTAAAGTAAGATTTTGGTACCTTATATAAGGTTGAACTTCAAGAGAGTTTAAAAGAACATATTCTTCCTCTAACTCTCGTTCATCATCACTCATGTATCGAGTTCCTTCCTTTCCAATAGATTGAATTGGATATTTGAACACTTCTAAATTCTCGGAATTTTGCACATCAAACAAAACCTCGTTACGACGTACCTTATTATGGATCGTGTCAGAGGAAAAATAAAAGGAACAAATATTAAGAATCTCCTCCTCCATATATCGTTCGGTAATTGACCCCTCAACCCTTGCTTTATTACCGACTTTTTATTTTAATTTGCCCAACAAACGCTCAATCGGATACATCCAATGCCAATAAGCAGGTCCAGCAAGTCTAATTTCTTTGTCTAAATGTAAAACCAAGTGTTCCATCAAATCAAACCAACTTTGAGGAAAAATCATTTCCAACAAACACAACGCTTTGATAACCGATTTTTCCATTATTTCCAAGTCGGTTTTTATAACCACGGATGAGTAGGGGTGATCACCAAACCGCACAAACCGCTCGCACCGCCCCAATCCGCACCGCAAAATGCAGTTTTTAATATTGTGTGGTGCGGTTGCGGTTTAAGTTTTTTACAAACCGCGCGGTGCGGCGCGGTTTGCGGTTTGATATTTTAACAATGTGGTTCAAACCGCACCGCACCGCAATTTTATATACATATAAATTTATTCATAATTTATAAAATATATAAATAATGTACATATATATATATTATAGATTCATTTCTTGTTTACTATTGTTTTGTGTTATAAATATTAGCTTACATATTACAAATTACCGACATATTTTTATTTTTAATCAAAAAATATTTTTTTAGATTTCTTCTTAGCGAAATTATTATTATATTTGTATGTAAATATTACTTTTTTTGATTAACTAAACCGCACAAACCGCACCACACCGCACCGCTTTTCGTGGTGTGGTTTATGCGGTTTTTGAGGTTACGCGGTGCGGTTGCGGTTTGAAAATTTGATCAAACCACACGTGCGGTTTGGTTTGCGGTTTGAGGAAAAAACCGCACTGCCCGCACCGCGATCACCCCTACGGATGAGCATAAATCTTGGAAAAAAATAGAAATTATCGTGATTGCATCGGCAATAGGCGCCGGTAGAAGTTCACGAATTGCGAGAGGCAATAAGTTTTGAAGAAAAATGTGACAATCGTGCGATTTGAATCCATAAAATCTACACTCCTCAACATTGCAACAACGTGATATATTTGAGGAATAACCATCCGGAAGTTTTAGTGAACTAATCCATTCACACAAAAGTTTACGTTGTTTACTAGTAAGGGAATAAAGTGCTTTAGGTGACTTTGTGGTAACACCCCAAAATGCTTGCAATTCGCTATTGCTTTTTTATGATCTTTTGACTTTTCCGCATTGACAATAGTAAAAAAATGTTTTCAAAAACATTTTTTCCGTATGGATGATGTCATTGAATATCGTAAACTATGTGATAACCAATAAGGGAGTTCGTAAAAGATTGGGACATGAGTCCAATGATACTCTTCCCCGTATCCAACACTCCTTGCCTTCGAATTAGTCTTTCCGGGTGGTGGAAAAACTAAACCATCAAGCAATTCCTTAACACCCTCACCGGACAAACGACCACGAAACAATCTTCTTTCTTCGTTATCAAACAAATTACTTTTTTGACGGAGTGGATCATTTGATTCAAGAAATATTCGGTTCGTGCCATAGAAACTATATTTTCCATAATATTTTAATTGAAACCCTTGCACGCTTCCAAGACACACTTGACATCCTATCTTTCCTTTGCCCGACCACCCACTTATCATACTCATAGCGGGATAGTCACTAATTGTCCACACAATAGCCGCTCTCATTGTAAAATTTTTGTTTCAAAGATTGGTCGTATGTCTTCGCCCCGGTATTCCACAATATCTTCAATTCATCAATGAGAGGCCTTAGACAAACGTTAATATCTTTTCCAATACTATTTGGACCCGGAACTATATCAGTCATGAACATATAAGGCTTTCTCATACATATCGATGGTGGAAGATTGTAGACAACTATCACCACGGGCCACACACTATATATTTTTTCCCGGTAAGGCCAAAAGGGTTGAAACCATCGGTCGCAAGACCGAGCTTTATGTTATGAATCTCTTGAGCAAATGAAGGATAATTTTTCCACTCTTCTCCATCCACGGGATGATTTATTTCTCCATCTTTCACATCTCTATTTTTGTACCATCTCATGTGATCGGATGTATGTGCCGACATATATAAGCGTTGTAATCGAGGGATCAAAGGAAAGTATCTTAAGATTTTTTTTGCTATTTTTTTACCATCTTTCCTAGAAACATCTCGATAACGATCTTCACCACATATATCACACACAACTTTATCCTTGTCATCTCCATAAAATAACATACAATCATTCTCACATAAATCAATTTTTTCATATTCAACCCTCACATCCTTCATAATTTTTTTCATTGCATAATAACTTTCGGGTAATGTATGTTTTTTTGGTAACACGTCTGTAAGAAGTTTAAGCAAACTATCAAAAGCTTTATTACTACAATGCGAGTTATTTTTGAATTCCAATAATTTGGTGGTAAAGCTTAATCTAGTGTACTTTGTATTTCCGGGATAAATAGGTGCTCCATTTTTAACAATAACCTCGTACAATTTTTTAGCACTATCATTTGGAGCTTCTTCTACATTCATAGTTCCCGTATCCGTAGTTTCATAAAATTGATAATTTTCACCGGCTAAATCATGTAACATCGCATTCAAATCTACAGGTTCTTCTACTCTCGAAGGTTCCCGAACACAATAACGGTGATGTGATGTTCAACTACGTTTTCTTCCTATTTTTTTACCGTGCGACGTCCACACGGTATAACCCTCAAGCATCCCTTTAGCGAGCAAATGAAATCTAACATCATCAATCTTTAACCAATTCAAATTTTTACAACGTTTACACGGACACTTCATTGTACCATCTTCCATTCCATTTTCGCTAGCAAATTTTAAAAAAAATTCTACACCAATTCTATATTCCGGGGTCAATGAAATTTTATCGCTTTGCAATTGATTACCAATCCAACTTCGATCAATGGTTTCCATCTACAATAATATTTTTTAAAATTAAAAAAAACTTATTTAACAAATAATTTATCATTAATCTCATAATTATTCATGTATTTCATAAAACACACACACACACGCTATAATTATAATAAATGAAACTAACTTACAAATTATCTACTACCAAACTTCAATTCTAACAACAAATATTATATAATAAAATAAAAATATTAAATACATACAACAACATTTAATACATACACCAACATAAACACACACACACAATAATTACAAAATATCGAAAGAACTTACAATTTTCTAAAACTCCTCCACTTCAATCCTCAATCACTTGTGTCTTTTTAATTTTTTGCCCAAAATAAAGAAATGAGGGATATAACAAAAAAATTAAAAAAAATAGGTTAAAACTGACCGTCATCGGTCGGTTTTAGGCAGAAGAATAAAACGACACCGTTTTCTCTGTAACGGATACTTTTTTTATACTTTAAATTAATTTTTTATTATTCTACAAAACCGACCACCAAATATGGTCGGTTTTAACCTGCAGAATTTGTGGATATAACCGGCCACATATAGGTGGTCGGTTTTAAAAGTGACACATCAGCAAAACAGTGTCGTTTTTTTCAGTAAAACCGACCACCAGTGGATGGTCGGTTTTATGTGTGACACGTAATCGATACGGTGTCGTTTAGTTGGCATATAACCGACCACTGACGTCGGTCGGTTTTAAGGTGACCAAATCGACGTCGGGCAGTTATGTGCGATCGGTTTTAGCCTGTTTTCTTGTAGTGTAAACATGTCTTGTACAAATAATATGTTTTGTAATTTTATACTATATGTATTTTTCATAATTTTTATTTCATTATAATAGTAATTTTTATGCAAGATGTAGCAATATTTTACGTTTTAATTATAATTACAGAATGTATATGAGTACACCATAAAATAATATGTTTAGTATATTTTATATAATATTATAAATTAAAGAATGCATGTGAACACCACAAAAAAAGACTCCACTGCACTGTTATATTATATATTAGTGAAGTAGTATTGTGTGATTTATCACCGGATGGAGAGAGCTCTGAGAAATTTGTATATATATTAGTTTTGATCTTTTTCACTTGTACCATCATTTTGATTGGCACATTTTTATAAGAAAATACTCAAATGTTTGGCATCTCAAAATCACTTACATGATCATACCTTGCATCTTTATCTTAATTTATACATACTAATCTTCATGTTGTATTCCTTTCATTCAGATTTATTACAATTAAATTTAGTTTGTTTTAGTTTATACATATTGCATTTTCATTAATTTTGATCATGAGTATTAGTCAAAATCAAGGTATATTAGTTATTAATTATTAGACAATAATTCTTTTAACAAAAAAAAACATAGCCTAAAAATTATAAAAAAATTATAAAAAAAATAAAGGAAAGACCCATGAAACATATTTTGAAAAGATTCAAATTCATAAAATATTTTAAAAATACTTTAAAATTATAATAATCATATTTGAACAATACTAGAGTTTTAGAATTATATTCTTTTAAATATTTTGAAAATCTAAAAAATATAAATTATATTTCAAAAATCAGTAATTAATCGATAAAATATTTTCTAAATATTTTTTAAAAGTCAAATATTTTTTAAATCTAAATCAAAATATATTTTGGTAAAATCAAAATTATGTTATGCAAATACAAAAATGCACTTCTACTTCATAATTAAGGAATTGCGGGTGTTTTTGAAGTTAAGGAGGTGAGGTTTAAAAAAAATATAAATATTACGATTCTTTCCGGTATATGAGTTACAAGTTACAATTGCAATAACCTTTGTTATCACTTTAGTCATGAAGTTAACACATATTAACTGTGAACCATTTAAATTATCATAAAATAACTAGCATTTTCTCTAAGTTTTGTATGAGTAATCATAAAATCTCTACGGTTATGCCAGATTATTTAGTTAGGTTTATGATTTTGAGTTCGCTGATGGAATACAGGGAGGAACTAGGGGATCAAAGGGAACCCGATCCCAGCCAACTCCTAATAACCCAAAAATTTTAATATAAAATTTTAAAAATTTATTAAGAATTTTTCTTTTGATCCTCCTAAATATAAAAAAATATTAAAAATGAGGATTGGTTAAAAAAGTTTATTCATTTTGTTAAATATTTTATCTAAAATAATATGGGTTAGAAGAAAATTAGTGAATTCATTCATTTAATCTTAATTACTTAATAGTAAATAAAATAAACATGTAAGATAGTGCAATTTGACACAAAAAAAACATATTGATTAAATATCAAAAAAACATCTGTTTTGGATCCCAAAAATCTCTAATAGACACGTATTTACAATCCCTAATTTAGTCTTTTTATCTCTTCTATTCCTTTGAATCTCATCAATAAATATGAGAAAGAGAAAAGAAATTGATAGGGAATAAATAAATCCTGATTACGTAATTAGATATAACATTAATTACACATGATTTGGGCTACAAGGCCCAATAAAAAGATGTATGACATTCAGACCAAAAAGGTTAACACATTGATCAGGCCTGATGGAACAAAAAAGGCCCAAAACCCTGAATATTAATTAATTTCGTAATTAATTAATAAGGGAAAAATCAGCTATTAAGAAGAGTCCCGATAAGGACATAAATCCTAATGGTTTAGCCTCACAGGGACCTAGAAGGATAAGGAATCAGTTTCCTACCACTTAAGACTCCAAAGTCCATTCTAATTCTGAGACTTGACCACTAAGTCTCCTATACCAAGTCCAATTCAAGGACTCTCAATATCTATATAAGGGGCCTCACCCCACAAATCAGAACTACGTTTTTTGACTTGATCCTTGGAAATCAGCAAGGTACGTAGGCATCTTGTTAAGGCAGATTGAGTCATGAAACACAAGAGCAGTCAGATCGAGCCTTGAAGCTCACGTTCCCTAGTAATAAATACGGCAATTATTATACTTTAGTTTTCGATCCATAATATTTGGCGCCGTCTGTTGGAAAGCACAACAACAACCATGGCGAGAACACAGAGAACAATTAGAGCCCTTGAAGGAGGAACACCAGCGGGGACAACCCAAGTGATTTCGTCAACCGTGGAGGTAGCTCCTCATTCAACTTATACAGCCACACAAGCAGAAGCCCAGATAGGGGGAACTGAACCTCAGCCACAAGGGACGATTCCCTCGGCTACTCAAGGTACGAATCCCTAAGTTCAACAACTACATGCACATGTGAATTCTCGACCCATTGGGTATGAGTATTCAACTATTGTGACTACTAACCCCCTATATGAGATGCCCCTTTACCCAGAGATTGGAGGAAGCGGACATGCTGGGCGGAGTGAAACACGAGGGCGATCACCCCCTATATACAAGGTTTGGCTCCTATCCCTGAGGATCAGGAATTTTCTGGTCCTTACACTGAGAGAGACTCCGAATCTTCAGATGATGAATTGGCCCCAAAAGATGGTTGATAGTCGTCAACGTCCTAGGAGCACCCAAGGGACGAATTCCCAAGAAGTGCAGGAAAGGATCAGGGCTCATGAAGCTGAGATTCAAAGGCTGAAACACGACTTGGAGGTGCACCAGAACACCAGACCCCCACTACCTCCGAGGGGGAGGAATCTTCCCCCCATCATAGACCTGTACGGTCCAACACAGAGAAGGGCTGTTATCCCAAGGGCTGATCCAAGCAATCTCTTTCCCCTTGGAGATCCTGATGATCTTACCCCACCATTCACTGAAGAAATAATGAATGCCCATATCTCAAGAAAGTTCAAGATGCCCACTATCAAAGCTTATATTGGCACTGGAGATCCCGTCAATCATGTCAGGACATTCTCTAATGCACTATTGCTACAGCCCGTGAATGACGCTATTAAGTGTCGGGCCTTTCCTCAAACCCTGTCGGGTATGGCTCAAAGATGGTATAGTCGTTTGCCCCCAAACTCTATTGGGTCCTTCAGAGAATTAGGTCAGGCTTTTATTAAGCAGTTCATCAGTGGGAGAGTGCATGAGAAAAGTTCAGAATCCCTCATGAGCATTGTGCAGGGAGCAAAGGAATCCTTAAGAGGCTACCTGAATCGTTTCACGAAGGAAGCTTAAAAGTCCTGGACCTTGATGACAAGGTAGCCATGATAGCACTGCAATAGGGAACTAGGGATGAGTTTTTCAAGATGTCCTTGGCCAAACGCCCCCCTGAAAGCATGTTGCAGCTCCAAGATAGGGCAGGAAAGTACATCAAGGTGGAAGAGAGTATGAGGACGACAGTCGTGAGCAACGATCCCGCTGGAGGCAAGAAGCGGAAGACCGATCTGGAATACATCGCTAAGGACAAGTATCCAAGAACTGAGCAAAACCCTGACTCAACTCCGAAGAGAGGAGGACCTGGACAAAAATTCACTGAGTATGCTAAGCTGAATGCTCCAAGGAGCCAAATTTTAATGGAAATTGAGAAAGATCGAGATATTCGCTGGCCTAAGCCCTTGAAGGCCGATCCTGCCAAGTTAGATAAGATCAAGTATTGTAGATTTCACAAGGATGTTGGTCATGACACCGATGAGTGTAGGAAACTGAAAGATGAAATTGAGTTCTTTATTAGAAAAGAGAGATTGAACAAGTACACTGGAGATGGAGGAGACAGGAGCAACAATGTGAGAAAAAACTTTGACGATCGAAAAAGAGATCAAGAAGATCCGGGGCGAAATCCCCAGCCTAGGAGACCAGTGATAAATACAATCTTCGGAGGACCGCGACCCCAAGGACCTGTGATAAACATAATTTTTGGAAGACCAACTGCTGCTGGATTATCTAAGAACTCCAGTAAAGCGTATGCCCGAGAAGTTATGCATATTGTTGGGGAAGCCCCGAAGAGGGCGGGCCAGGACAGGAGTAACAATATCTTTTGATGATTCTGATCTGGAGGGTGTGAAATTTCCCAATGACGACCCGCTGGTCATAACCCCGATAATAGGGAACAGCCCGGTGAGGAGGGTCCTTGTGGATAATGGTGCTTCAGTGGATATCTCGCTCCATGACACCTTTTAAGGATGGGATATAAAGACCCCAATTGACCCCAACCGACATGCCGATATATGGATTTGCGGGAGTGGAGTGCCCCGTGGAAGGGATAATCAAGTTGCCAACAACAATAGGACAGGAACCAAGACAAGCAACTGAAATGTTGGACTTTGTGGTGGTGAAGGCTAGTTTGACTTACAACGCTATCATGGGAAGAACAGGGATACACGCCTTCAAGGCAGTCCCTTCTTCCTACCATTCAGTTATGAAGTTTCCCACCCGGGATGGGATCGTAGAAGAGAGAGGAAATCAAAAAATGGCTAGAAGTTGTTATGTGGCCTCTTTGAGGGCAGATGGAGTTGGGGGGGCAGGTTCTTCCTATTGAAGATCTGGATATCCGAGAGAATGATGAGAAAAGAGGAAAGCCAGAGACTTGGTTTCAATTCCTTTAGCCCCTGAGGATCCTGAGAAGGTGACTTTCATTGGGGCCACACTCGAGGAGCCCCTTAGAGGGAAGTTGGTAAAATTTTTGCAAGAAAATAGTGACATGTTTGCATGGTCAGCAACTGATATGCCAGGTATAGACCCGGAGCTGATTACTCACAAGCTGAATGTGGACCCAAATCGGAAGACAGTGAAGCAAAAGAAAAGAAGTTTTTCTCCAGAGAGGCAGGAAGCTATAAAACAGGAAGTAGAGAAGCTCTTAGAGGCTGGTTTCATTGAGGAGATTCAATTTCCGGAATGGTTATCAAACCCTGTAATGGTGAAGAAGGCCAATGGAAAATGGAGGATGTGTGTGGACTTCACTGATCTGAATGATGCCTGTCCTAAGGACTGTTTCCCATTACCATGGATTGATACTTTGATAGATGCCACTGCTGGGCATGAGATGTTGAGCTTTATGGATGGGTTTAGTGAATACAATCAGATCAAGATGCACGAGGACGACATTCCAAAGGTATCATTCATCACTGACTTTGGTGTTTATTGTTATCTTGTTATGGCACTTGGTCTCAAGAATGCAGGAGCCACCTATCAAAGGTTGGTAAATAAAATTTTTAAGGATCTTATTGGCAAAATTATGGAAGTCTATGTTGATGACATGTTAGTTAAAAGTCTAGTAAAGACTGATCATATAACCCATTTGAGGGAAGCTTTCGAGGTCATGAGGTACCACAAGATGATGTTAAATCCTACAAAGTGTGCTTTTAGAGTAGGATCTGGAAAATTTTTGGGATTGATGCGGAAAAACCATCAAAAAATGACGATTGTTCGTCTCCAAGAGAGGAATCGAGGCCAATCCTGATAAAATAATGGCAATCCTGGACATGGAACCACCAAAAACTATCAAAGATGTTCAGAAGCTCACAGGAAGGGTTGTTGCGCTGGGACGATTCATCTCCAAGTCTGGAGATAAGTGTTTGTCATTCTTCAAGGCTTTAAAGAAGGTTAAGGATTTTGTATGGAGTGAGGAAAGCCAGAAGACATTTGAGGAATTAAAGAAATATATGGCCCAGGCCCCGTTATTGGCCAAGCCAGCTTTGAATGAAGTTTTATACTTGTACTTGGCCGTTTCAGAGAATGCCTTGAGCGTTGTATTGGTTAAGGAGGAGCTGAAAATCCAGAAACCCGTATACTTGTCAGCAAAATTCTACATGAGGTTGAGTTAAATTATTCAACTATTGAGAGATTTTCTTTAACTTTGGTAATGGCTTCAAGAAAGTTAAGTCCTTATTTTCAGGCTCATCAGATTGAGGTGCTAACAAATTAGCCCTTGAGAAATATAATTCACAGTCCCAAGGCTAGTGGGAGACTGATCAAATGGGAAATAGAGCTGGGAGAATTCGACATCAAATACAAGCCACGAATGGCAATAAAAGCCCAGGCATTGGCTGACTTCGTGATGGAATGTACCATACCCAACCAAGAAGTCGGGGGGCAGGAAGATACCATACCCGATCAAGAAGTCGGGGGGCAAGAAGATATCATACCTCAAGATAAGGAAGTTGATAAGGAGAAGGAATATTGGGTCCTCTATTTTGATGGAGCATCAAAAACAAATTCAAGTGGAGCAGTTTTGGTTTTGTAAAGCCCTGATGTGTTCTTGATTGAGTATGCCATGAAGTTAGACTTCCGAACCACAAACAATGAGGCAGAATATGAAGCTCTGATAGCTGGTCTTGGTTTAGCAGGGACACTTAGAGTCAAGAACTTAAAATTCTGTGGAGACTCGAAGCTAGTCATATACCAGGTAAAGGGAGAGTTTGAGGTAAGGGATGATACGATGGCTAAGTATGTCCGCCTAGTAAGGACTGTGATGACCCAATTCGATGAATGCCATGTTGAGCACATTCTGATGGAGGAAAATGCTAAGGCAGATGCATTATCAAAGTTTGCTTCATCTAAGATAGAGGAAAGTTCAGGAAGTGTATACTTCCGCCATCTGAAGACACGAAGCATTGATGTTAAGCTTGTAGCTCCTATAGGTCTGAGGACGTTATGGATAGATCCCATTAAGACTCATATTCAAACCGGATGGTTGCCAAACGATGCTACTGAAGCATAGAAGTTGGTTGTTCGAGCACTAAGGTACTCTTTGATAGATGGGATTTTGTATAAAAGATCTTTTGTGGTTCCTTACTTAAGGTGTCTTGGGCCTGATGAGGCATGCTTGGCTCTTGAAGAAGTACATGAAGGCATATGTGGGCAACACTTGGGGGGCAGAGTGCTAGCTCATAAGATAACCCGTTTAGGCTTCTATTGGCCGGAGATGATGGCCGATGCCAAAGAATATATGAAGAAATGTGACCGCTGCCAAAAGCATGCACCTGTCGTTAGACAACCTCCCGAGATGCTGACCTCCATCAACTCACCTATCCCCTTTGCTATGTGGGGAATGGATATACTTGGGCCTTTCCCCATGGCCACGGCACAAAGGAAGTTCCTGATTGTAGCCATTAATTATTTTACTAAGTGGATTGAAGCCAAGCCTTTGGCCAAAATCACAACTAAGCAGGTTGCACAATTCCTGTGGGAAAATATCATGTGTTGGTATGGAATTCCTCGCATCCTGGTCACTGACAATGGAACACAGTTCAACAATGAGGAATTCAAGAAGTATTATGAGGAGAATGAAATTGAATTGCGATTCACCTCTGTGGCTCACCCGCAAGCCAATGGGAAAGCGGAAGTTGCGAATTGGATAATCCTGGATGGACTTAAGAAGAGGATCGAGAAGTCGAGGAATAACTGGGTGGATGAAATACTCCCAATACTATGGGCCTATAGGACTACCTGTAGAGTCACGACTGGAGCAACTCCCTTCATGTTAGCATATGGGGCAGAAGCAGTTGTTCCTGTAGAGATATCACATTCCTCCCCCAAGCTTTCAATGCTGAGAAAAATGAGGAAGGGCAAAGTTTAGCCCTGGATCTAATTGATGAAGTGCGAGATGAGGCACATGCGAAGATAGTGGAATATCAGAAAAAGGCTTCATTGTACTACAACCTAAGGGTTAAAGAAAGGTTCTTCAAACAAGGTGACTTAGTCTTGAGGAAGGTGGAAGCTTCTGGTGTAGGGCGGAAAGGGAAACTTGCCCCACATTGGGAAGGGCCGTACAAGGTTAAGAGCGTTCAAGGTAGAGGAACCTACAAGCTGGAGACTATGGATGGTTTTGAAGTCCCGAGAACTTGGCATGCACAAAACCTGAAGGTTTACTATGTGTAAAACAGTTAAAGCACGATTCTCACTTTTCAGAGTGACAGGTAGGTTTAAAAGCACCTTGAAGCTTTGCTTGCTTAGGATTTTTATATAAAAGATATGTTTAGATTTTATCAGGGTTGAACCCATCTCATGTAAGGTATCAAGAATACCAAGTTATAATAAAAAGAGTTCAGCTTAATCTAGCCTATTAGATTGATACACTGTGAAGGATAAAACCAAGTTATAAACTTGAGCTTGAAAAATTCGGAAAAATGTGATAATACTTGGACAATACAAGTAAAAATAGCAAAAAGTCAATTACAAAGTTCGATATTGTCTAAAAAAGAAAAGTACATAATAATGCAAAGAACGTAGGCCTTAGAAGGCTCAGATTCTTCAGAACCACTATCTGAAGTCTCCTCGGACGTCTCTTCATTCGGTCCCTCGGAAGTCTCTTCAGAAGTCTCCGCAGAGATTTCTTCGGAACTATCCTTGGACGCTTTGGATGCCACAGGGGACGCTGGTTTTGGAGGCTCTTCTACCCTGGCCTTCTTTATAATAGGCTCGGTCTCCTCCTCAGAAGAAGATTCCTCCAAGCTGGATTCAAGCTCCTTCCTTTTTTGGCCTTGGCCCTGGCTTCCTGATGGCGCTCTAGTCGGGGACACTGATGGGCCATCATTAATCAGATTGGCGAGTTTATCTGCAATGCCCCCAAGTGCTGGGACTTGCACAGGGGAAGGGAAGGAAGATTGTTCAAGGACCTCAGGAAACTCGTCCTGGATAGCCTCTACAGCAGCGTCCCAGCCTTCCTTATAATTGACTGGATGGGGGAGGGCATCGTGTTCTACCATTAAATTCTTGAATTCTTGAGTATCCATCCAGCCGTTAAAGGCTTTGTCTTTTTGAGCCTTGAGGATAACAATCTCAGCCCTAGCCGTTTTAAGATCAGAAGTTGAGGAGGCAAGTTGGGCTTTAAGAGCCTCTATACGCTGGTTAGCCTCCTCCAGCTTCTTGTTTGTGTCTTCCAGACCAATTTTCCAAGCCTTTGCTTGGTGAATTGCCCCTTGAAAGTGGACGTTCTCCTGCAAGAGACAAAGGGAAAGTAAGAAACAAGAAAAATTACGGTAAGAAGCTATAGATATCAAAAGAAAAAGACGTGCCGTAGCCAAGGCCTGAGCTCCGAAAAGGTCGTTAGCCTCCGAGTCCTGTTGAAGAACAAGATCATGATAGTCTACAGGGGAAATGGAATGCATAGACCATTCCTTGTTAAGCGTTGTATTGCCAACAATCGAATCCTTTCCCTGGATTCCCCAAGCGGGTTGGAAGAAAGCCCCTGGTTTTTGTTTTGTACGTAAAGGTTGGCTGGGGCCATCCTCGTTTGCTTCCTTCGCCTGAAGGAGGAATTCTGGGAAGCGATCCCCAAGGCGCGGGTCCTTGAAGACTTTCCCGGCGCGTTTCATCCTGGTTGTTTCCAGGTCTTTAGGCTTTGTAGCCTCTTCGATCTTCTCAGCCACTGCAACGAATAAGATAAGAGAATTGAGAAATTATCAAAGTAAAAAGTGGGAGAAATGAATGCAACTAGAGAAGGAAGAAAACATACTTTTTTTAGAAACGGGAGAAAGGCCACGTTCTACAAGAACGGTCTCCCTGATAAGATCCCAAGAGTGGGAAGTCCCATTATCTTGAGTAAGGAGGTTGAAGGCTCTGGTCTCCTCCTCAGATAAGACTATGTCATTCGGGCTCCTATCCACAGCTAGCCCAAAAGACGAACGAAAGAGGGTGCCCCAATCGCCGCCCTCCCAAAGGACGTACAGAATTCCTTCTTCAACCCCAAGTTATTGTCAGGGATGGACTTCCCATTCACTATGTGGGGAATGGTGGGGCATTGGTTCAAAGAAACCCACCACGGATTCTTGTCGGGGTTGTTCTTGAACTGAAAGATCTTCCTGAACACAGCAACCGAGGTAGGGACATTGTGCTTGGCGCATTGCGACAAGTAGTAAAGAATCAACCTCCAAGAGTTTGGAGGGAGTTGGCAAGGGCTGATGCCCACATCAGCTAGCAGAACAGGGATAAATGGGTGAAACGGGAGTCTGATACCTGCCCTTAGAGTGTCCTTGTAGATGCATAGAGCGTCTTTCTTCCATTGACAAGCCCTGTCGGCTGGACCCGCAAGAACCAGCTTCAAGGGTTCCTTGATTTTGAAACAAGTACTCAACTTGTCCAGCTCCTTTGGATCCCAGAAGACACTGATGTGGTCGTGCGCGTCCATATGCGCGTCAGATGGGTACTCATCCCCTCGGGTGTTGATCATATCAATCAAGGAAGTGTACCTTGATTAAATGGGGAACTCACTGGACTTTTTGGCCACGTTCATCTTGGCCAAACGAGTCATTCTCTTATCAGCCATCTACAAAAAGGAGCGCAAAAGAAGACAATTTTAAAACACAAGCTATGCAAAAATGAGCAAAAGAAAAGAAGAGAGAAAGGTATTTTACCTGAAGTTACGCTGCAATAAGGGGATGGCTTGTTAAGCGAAGGTTTTGGGACTCAAAAAACTCCGACCTACAATTTTTTCTCTGAGATCTTTAGAAGAAGAAAAGAGGAAGGAAATTCAGAAATAAGAATGTGAGGAATGAGTGACCCTAGTTACTCCTTTATATAGGCGGAAAAGGGAAGATGAAAAGGCAGAAAAGCCCATTAAGCTGAAAGCTTAAAGAAAAAGCCCAAATTCTGGAATGTTCCAGAATATCTTTAGAGTTATTAAATTGTGGAACCTTCCAGAATATCTTCAGGCACAAATGAGGCCCAAATCCAAAAAGGATTTGGAAAAGAGAAGGCCCAAATGAGGCCCAAAAAGGATTTGGAAGGCCCAAACGAGGCCCAAATTCAAAAAGTATTTGGAAAAGTGAAGGCCCAAATGAGGCCCAAAAAGGATTTGGAAAAGTAAAGGCCCAAACGAGGCCCAAATCCAAAAAGGATTTGGAAAAATAAAGATCCAAACAAGGCCCAATTCAAGTTGGATTAGGAAAAGCCCCACTAATACCAGGATTGAGGTCGAATTTGAGGTCGTAAATCCTATTCGAATTCTTTCGAACAGGCGCCCAAAAAACACGGGTTAAAAAGACCAGGATGGAGGTCGAAGTTGAAGTCGTGGGTCCAGTTCAAATTCTTTCGAACAGAAGCCAGAAAAGCACTTATCAATAAGACCAGGATTGAGGTCGAAATTCTGGTCATAAATCAAGCACGAAACTTTTTTGAGAAAGAGGACCAAGATCCAGGTCGTAGGTTCGACTAGGATCCAGGTCGAAACCCTGGTTGTGATTCCTAGTCAAAACCTTACGAACAGGAGTCAAAAAGGGACCAAACCTTCGACCAAGATCCAGGTCGTAGGTTCGACTAGGATCCAGGTCGAAACCCTGGTCGTGATTCCTAGTCAAAACCTTGCGAACATGATACAAATAAGGACAGAAATTTCGACCAAAATCCAGGTTGAAGGTTCGACTAGGATCCTGGTCGAAATCCAGGTCGTGGAACCTAGTCGAAATCCTTCGACCATGAATCAAACAAGGACAGAAATTTCGACCAAAATCCAGGTTGAAGGTTCGACTAGGATCCTGGTCGAAATCCAGGTCATGGAACCTAGTCGAAATCCTTCGACCAGGATTAAAAGGCTAGCCCAAAATTCGACTAGGATCCAGGTCGAATTTTCGACTAGGATCCTGGTCGAAAAAGGGCTGAAAATTAGAAAATATTTTTGGAAAATTGCAGAAAATTTGGAAATCTCGGAAGTAAAGGGAAAATTCCTAAAAAATACCAGAAAATTCCTGAAAAAGAGGGAAAAAGGTAAGAAAATAATAGGGAAGTTTTAATAACCCTGAAGCCGTGTACAAGGCAAATCGTTATAAATGTGTAGGTCGCTCCACACTTTACACAAAACGATACCCTGTAAGGGAATGAGTGAACTTAACTTTTGCAAAATCTTATACGATTTCCCAAAAGTTGGGGGGCAAATGATAGGGAATAAATAAATCCTGACTACGTAATTAGATATTACATTAATTACACATGATTTGGGCTACAAGGCCCAATAAGAAGATGTATGACATTCAGACCAAAAAGGTTAACACATTGATCAGGCCTGATGGACCAGATCAGGCCTGATGGAACAAAAAAGGCCCAAAACCCTGAATATTAATTAATTTCGTAATTAATTAATAAGGAAAAAATCAGCTATTAAGAAGAGTCCCGATAAGGACATAAATCCTAGTGGTTTAGCCTCCCAGGGACCTAGAAGGATAAGGAATCAGTTTCCTACGACTTAAGACTCCAAAGTCCATTCTAATTCTGAGACTTGACCACCAAGTCTCCTATACCAAGTTCAATTCAAGGACTCCCAATATCTATATAAGGGGCCTCACCCCACAAATCAGAACTACGTTTTTTGACTTGATCATTGGCAATCAGCAAGGTACGTAGGCATCTTGTTAAGGCAGATTGAGTCACGAAACACAAGAGCAGTCAGATCAAGCCTCGATGCTCACGTTCCCTAGTAATAAATACAGCAATTATTATACTTTAGTTTTAGATCCATAACAGAAATTGTTTATAAAGGTATTGACTCTAAGAATATTGATGAAAATATTGATTTTAGTTCATTGATACGTGATCCTGGTTTGCGAAAATAAAGTGAGACTTATGATCCAAATAAAAAGATTTAGTTAATAGGGCATACATTGATCTTGGTCCATATCAACCTGTGCAAGTTTATCCATTCTCAGATCAAGAATATCATCCCCGTCGTTTTCAAAAATGTTGGTTTGAGAAATTTTCTTGGTTAGAGTACTCACTAGAAAAAGATGCAGCATACTGTTTTTATTATTTTTTTTTGGCTAAAATCCATTAGGATGGTGTGGTTCCAATACATTTACTGTCAAGGGGTTTAACACTTGGAGGAAAGTAAATAATGGAAAAGATTGTGCTTTTAGATGTCATGTTGGGAAAGGAGATGGTTGTAATTCAGCTCATAATTTCCGGTCAAATGTTATTATAATTTAAAAAAATCAGCATGTCACTTGAAAAAGATAGTAGAGAAACAAAGTGCAGAAGAAATCAAACGAAACCAAATGCATTTTAAAACATCAATACATGCAATCAAGGGGTTGACATTCCAAACTCGTGCATTCATAGGGCATGATGAAAGCTGCAACTCAAATAATCAAGGTAATTTTCTTGAGATGCTAAAAATTTTGGCTACTTACAATCCTCAAATAGAAGACATTATTTTAGACAAAGCTACATGCCAAATATACTTCACCAATAATCCAAAAATAACTTTTACATGTTTTTGTCAGGAGAGTGCAAAGTTTAATTCATGGGGAGATTGATGATACCAAATACTGTTTGATTATGGATGAATTTAGAGATATCTCTAAAAGGGAGCAAATGGTCATTGTTGTTAGGTTTGTTGATAAAAGTGATTTTGTGAGGGAGCGTTTTTTGGATTTAGTGCATGTTAAAGATACAACTTCTTTAACATTGAAGACCGAAATCTGTGTTGTTTTGTCTCATCATAATCTTAGTGTCCAAAACATATATATTTCATAATATTAGTGTCCAGGTACAACTTTTACATGTTCCCGTTCATCCAGATTTGAACAATATGTCTACTCTTGGTGATTTATGTCATGGATTGGTAACCACGGGAAAAACTGATATGTATCCATTAGTTGATAGACTATTAAGACTTGTCTTGACTCTTCCTACATCTACTGCAACATCTGAACGAACTTTTTCAGTTATGAAAATTGTGAAAACATTCATTCGAAATCGAATGGAAAATGAGTTTATCAGAGATTATTTGTTAACATATATTGGAAAGAAGATTGTGGAGACCATTTTTATTGTCGAGATCATTGATTTATTTTATTTAATCAGACACGTGCATCTCAAATATACCAGTATATTTTATCAATTTAATCTCCATGTTAGATTTCTGATTTCACTGATAGAATAAAATAAGGAGTCATGGAATTAACACCATGTATCAAAAAAATCATAAAATATACCAATAAACACCTTTAATAAAATAAAAGTAAAAATAAAAACAATGAGCTTGCACGGTTATAGATACATGTACAGAAGTACTTGCTTGCTTTGTAAAACTTTTACAACTGTCTTCCTAGCTTTTTAATTAAATTACATACTTAATACTTTGTTTTGTAAAGACACTTCAAAAGCCTAGTCGCCTAGATGTTAGCACTTTACAAACCCCTCTTAACAAAATTACAATTAAAATACGGGCTTAATTATAATTTAATCCTTAAATTATAACATGATGTATACAAGAATTCTTGAATAAAAAAATTATAAATTTTGATCTCTTACCTATATATTATGTACATCTCAATCTTTTTGCTGAATTTTTTCCAAATATTATCCTTAAAATTATATACTTAGCAACTAAACTACAAATTTTGTACACTTTAACCCTTTAATCATTTTTAATATAGTTGTTTTGATTTTTGCAAAATATTATTTAAAATTATTTAATATCTAATTATTTAATAATATTATTTATCATATTAGTTAGTTTATTCAATCAAATAAATTTAATTTATATCGGTTATAATTGCATATATGCTAGATATTAATAGTATATTATAATTTTCCAAGTTTTTATTATAAGTAAAATTTATAATTCTAATAAGATTTATTGAAAGTAAACTAAATATAATAATACGTAGTTAAGTAGTATCTTATACGTTTATATATATTTTATATTATTTAATAAATAAAAAATGACAAGAAAATGATTGACGAATAATGTTACCGTTGAAGTATCTGACTGTGGACATAATAACCCTTGGGGTTAACGGTAGTATTGCAAGAAATTTTGACAAAAAATTAAAGTGAACAAATCTTATACTTAAAGAGTTAAAATATATAACATTTTTAAGGATTTATATATACAGTATTAAGGCTCTGTTTGGAAGTACTGTTGAAAACTGTTGTGCTATGAGAAAAAATGTTGGTTGAAAAAGTATTGTCAGAAAAATTAGATGGTTGTTTAGTATTTTTTTTTTAATTAATACATATTTTGAGATATAATATATTAAAATAATATTTTTGAAAAGATTTGATGGTGAAACTAATAGTAGTGCAAAAACTGAAAACAAATTTTTTTCAAAAGTATGGGGACATATTTTTATTAACAGTAGATATCAAAAACGTTTTTTCAAACCGCAGATTTTAAAATTTACTAAATATTTTTCCGACAAATTTTCACCAAAAAACTGATTTAATTATCTGCGACATCAATACGAGGAACTAAATTATAATTAAGCCTTAAAAATATGTAGTTCAGTAGTTTAAGTGCAACTTTACTTTGAGTTCCTGGCCCTTCGTCTCACGACACCAGATTCACACTAGGTACTTATTTACGTACAAAAGTATATAAATTACTTAATTTCTTCCCCCATATTGAACAATAATTTGATAGATCACCATACCAATAGCAGACACGTGTAAAATAGATTTTTCCGAATGAAACTTCCGTCCAGATGTCTGGTTGTATCAGCAAAACGGTTATTGCGGTCTATCTCGTCGCATTACTTGACGCTAGTGGATTCAACTTACTCATTTTCTTACATGCATACATCTGTCTATACTTCTCTTCCCCTTAAATAATTTCATAGTATTCGTGCCCGTAACTTAACTCATTTTTTATTGGCTCTCTAACTTTCTAAGATACTAAACTATACTTTTGTATTTTCTAAAAGTGATTAAATGATATTTATTGAAGAACAGGAAAAGAAAATTATTCATTTATAACTATCGGCATTGGTTATGTTCTAGTGAACATCTCTTTTACCAACTAAATGTAAAAATGGGAAGAAACCGAAAGGAAATATGCCACTCTATGCAGTGATAGAATCAAATCAGAATTCCGGGATAATTGTGCGGTTAAATTTTGAAAACACTCTGAAATAAGAAATGTTAGAATTACCAAAATTGTTCTCAAATACTAATATATTATATGCATATTTGATAAATTTTCAGATATAAGATGAAATCTCATACATATACATAGGCAAATTAAAACGTAATAAATGTCACACCTTATAATTTGAAAATAAATTTAGGAACGGATTTGTGAAATATACCCCGGCATAATTATAACAAACACATAGATATAAAGGTTTTGTTATTTTAAAATATCGAAATCAAGTTATATAGAACACTGCATCTAGACTCTTTGCACAACTCAATATGAAATTGAAATTGGTACACCAACACCTTCGTTGTAAATTTCATTTCTTCTAGTTGCAGTGCAAGCTGTATGTTAATGGCAAATATATCATATATGTCGCATTAAAATATACATATGCATCGATATTTCAAATTCATGTTACGCCTAGCAATAGTAAACACTATAACAAATCTGACTATTTACGACGGAAAAAAATCGTGATTTTTGGTCGAGTAGTAGGTTCGTTTTTTCGTCACAAGATAAAATTGCGTTCACAAAATAAAATTGCGTCGCAAGTTAGGAAGTAGGGGCCCACATACTCAATAAAATATTAAATCTACTTACGACAGAATATATCGTCGTAAGATACCAAAATACGACGAAAAATAACGTCGGAAGTTATGTACTTACGACGGAAAAAACGTCGGATATTACTTTACGGGACCCACTTTTAATAAGATAATACATAATTTTACGACAAAAAAATGCGTCGTAAATTATAAATTTACGACAGAAAAAACATCGTATTTTAGGAATTAGGGCATATTTACGAGAAAATATGTGATGAATAACTGTCGTAAGTTTGAATTTCCAGGTTTAAAAAAAATATCTAGCCGTAAGTTTAAAAAAAAAATCATTCATAAGTTAACCGTCGTAAATAGCCACATTTATTGTAGTGAAAAGATTGAAAAATTAAATTACATGCTTAAAACATGGGTGAATTTATCAGTGTTTAGGATAGATTCTGAATCGTCCTAGGTGGGAGGAGTAGGATACAAACAACTCTGAAAGATAAGATTATCTTAGATTAGTGAGTGTCCTTCTCACCATTAACTAGCTAGTTGGATTATTAATTAGCATGCCAGATCTTTGATCATAAAAATTAATAAACTTCAGCTTAATTTGACAGCTAGCTATAATATGTGAACCATCTTACTATTCCATAAATGGCTACTTTAAGAAAAGTTATTTTATTTAGAAATACTCCATCCTTCGTTCCTTCTCCAGATGTGGACTACTAATCATATTCCACATTTAGTCGTGTATGCTAATTTGTTTTTGGAACTAACTTACTGGACTTGATTTGTTTAGTTAAAATACTATAGCTAAGCTTCGTTAAAATCTGTATTTTTTAACGGACTAACAACTTGATTAACATTTTAATCATTGCTGCTGGGTTGAGTTTATTTTGGGGAGTAAAACACCACCTTAAAATATGATTAACCAACCAAATTCCCAATTATTGGCCACAATCAATGATGAGTATGTGAATCCCGTGTACGGACAATATAAGACAAATTTCAAATGTTTTGGTTTCTTTTGTTTCCCTACCTCTTTCAATGCTCAAGTAAGACAAAATAGGCCCTATTAACCCAGCAACTTCTTTTATTTTTATTTGACTTTGATTTTTTACACAGATTTTTAGGAATTTTATTACAAGGTATTTATTTTTTTCTTTCTGACATTAATTTATAATTGAACTTTCTGAAGCATTTTAAAAATATAAAAGTACTTCAAAAAATTTCCAATCTTAAAATTAAATATTTCTTGTCCGGTTAAAATTAATTATATCTAAATGAATTCCTCGGTTTCTATTTTCTTTTTAAATCGTTGAACTTGATCTATAAACAATATATGTGTACAGTAGAATATGTAAATTGTGTTCCTGTAGTATTTTCACGTCAACTCAATATAAATATTATTAATTAGTAAGAACATAGAAAAATAAAATATTTGAAATTAAAATGTATGCACTGCATACTTACTCCTTCTATAGCCAAATGCCTAGGTAAAGATTAGAAGATTTAGAAATTACTATACTGGGGGCATATGTCATTTTCAGCTTTAAGCTCTACTTTGGGCTGCAATTCTACAACACTCCTTTTGTTTTCCTTTAGTTTCTTATATAATATTTTGATATTTCCCTTTAGTTATTAGGCTGTAATTAAACAGTAACAATCCAATAATAGTAGGGGCCACATATTAACAATCACAAGGGTATTAAAAACAACAAAATTTTGCATTGAATTACTTCACACAAGAAATGTTTCAAAGGATAACTTAAAGCCAAGCTCTATCATTGAACTTGCTTTCCAGATGTATTAAACCTATACCATGAATTTTCTCAATGCTTTTAAAATATCAATAATGTCTACATTATTAATCATTGGTAGGTTATCAATGGCAACAAAATTTAAGTTGCTTAGATGTCTGCATTTGACTCAAACTCTACAAACTTGTTCATCTAAAAACACATATCAATGATTAATGTCATCTTCCCACTTGTATGGTTGTGTATACACACATATACATAATTTCATATTTCTGGTTAACTTTTACATATAGGACAATGATGAAATAACAAAATTAGTAATATTTACTCTAAGAAAAATGATATTGTACACTCACTAATAATAACAAAATTAAATAATTAACAAATAATACAAAGTGGGAAAGTTATAGAGACTAATTAATGGTGCAGATTGCAAGAAGCAAACCCAATGATTAGAATAATGTGAAGATTTTGCATGGAAGGAACAATCATATTAATGGTCTAACTAAGAATAGATAGAATATAAGATAAAGAAGTATTTAGAAATGAATTAGTTAATGTGTTGCTTTAAACTTTAAATTTAAAGAAGGTTACTTTTACACAATTTTCTTCACCTAAAAACGGCGCTAGTTCGTTCAAGTCCCCTGGTGTCACCTGTTCCTGTACTAAACAAAAGTGTTAGGTGAATGCTTAAGTTAAAATTTTTGCAAATAAAAAGTATGGGTGAGCCTATTTATCTAGAAAAAAATAGTTTGGAATGATTTTAACATTATCAAACATAATTACACAAATTTGTTTCAACAGATAATTAAATTTTGAGGGAGAAGGATAGCCTAATAGTAACAGTTTAACAATTTTAATTTATACTAAAAAATGGGGTTTTATATCAAATTACTCACCGAACTCGTTAAAATGTATTAAGTGACTACTCAATCTCCACGGCGATTCATTTAAACCACTAAAATACTAGTATATATCACTCCGTTAGTTTTTTTAAAAAAAATTAACGGAAAATGTTAACTTTAAAAATTCTAGTCGTATATTTTTGTTAAATTGCCAGACACATACAATTGAGATAAATAACGAGAGTCCTAATTGAAAGGACATATTCTTTTCATCTATCTCTTGAATTTTACTCAAATTAATACTGTAATTGCAGATCACCCAGCTTTTATTTCGTGAAGATAACGATTATTTTAGGACCAATTAAACAGATATACAGAGTCACTCAAGTTTGCTCATAAACGATAATAATCAAAGAAATACACGGCAAACACAGCATTTTTGTTAAAAAAAGTTAAAAAATTTAACGAAATGATATATACTAGTATTTTAGTGGTTTAAATGAATCGCCGTGGAGATTGAGTAGTTCTTTGATACATTTTAACGAGTTTGGTGGGCAATTTGATATAAAACCCTAAAAAAATTATTACAATCCTTAGTGTAATGTTTTTGCTGATAAATTTTGGACTCCAAAATTAAACTCTGTAGTTTGATTCTACTTCTGGTGACCTGGTTTCTGTACAAAAAAGTTTAAGCCTGGCCCAGATACTAAGAGACCATATGAAATATGAAAATATATAATCTTAATTAGTTTAACAAGTTGTAAGCCTGGGCCTGGCCCAGATCTTAAAAGAACATTGTTAGTACCTTGATCAGTTTTTCTACTCAATAAGACTTGGTCCATACTTAGCAACCCAAACCCATTTTTAGTTGGAGAGTATAATGATTAATGAATGATAAATAAGTCGTCGCCCAAACAAATAAAATAAAACAATTACAATTATCAATTATATTATTTCCACCGTTCCAAGTTAATATTTTTTCAACAATTTTTAGGCATATTAAAAAAATTAATGTGCATGAGAGTCGGCCGTCATGTATTCACCTCATCCTAACCCTAGCCGCCCAACCTCCTTTTTCACCCTTTCTACCCATCTCTACCTCCATATTCATCTTCATCTTCTCCTTTTATTTACCTTTTCCTCAATAAAATCGAGATTTGTTTCACAAAACTCGAAAAATCCATTACAGTTCTTCACTTTAGTTTTCAGATCTACTAAGGTAAGAGTTTGGATTCAGTTTTTGGATTCAAAATCTCTCGCCTAACAACATATTACAATTTGTTGTTAATTCTGAGATTTTTGAATTTTGGGTTTTTTTCGTATTGTTCAGTTTAAGTTATTATTTGTGTATGATTGTCTCGCTTTATACGATGTGTCTCGCTTTGTGCGATATGGTGGTTGTGTTGAAAATGAATTTGATGGTGCATTGGGAGATCTGGATATCTCGCATCAACAACACTTTTGACATGTCTATAGCTGGTGTCCGGCAGGTAGATAGCTGGGGTGCGGTTGGAACGGTGGTGAAAATCACATGTGCTTACCTCTCACAAAAAATATTTGTTCATAACATGAGGCCTCTAAACTCAGTTGTTGCAACTGAGTCCTCTGAACATTGCACTATCAATCGAATTAATGTGAGGGTCAATTGTGAAGCTGCTATTTTCGGGGGAGATGCATCATGGATTGCCCGAGAAACCATTATCTTTATTTTTAATTTTCAGAATATTTGTATTCAGTTTGTTAAGCAATCCGGAAACAAAACGGCTAATTATTTAGCTCTATTTGTTTTTCAACCTGGTTGCATGATCAGTTGGGGGTTTGTCCCGATTGAATCTCTTTCAAGTTATTAATGAAATCTGATTTAAATTTGGCAAAAAAAAAATTAATGTTATATTTATTTTAGATACATAACCATTATTAATGCATTAAATTTATAACTAAAATGGAAATGACAAATAAATGAGAATGTTGTTGAAAAACATCACAGATATAATCCAATAGAGAAATGGACAATCACGGTACTTTCCATAGAAACCGGTATTAATGTGGGAAATTGGCGAAAATCGATCGAGTTACCGATTTAAGATTAATTAAAAGTTAAGAATTAATTGGAAAAATTAATCAGAACAAAAATCAGATATATTATAATATTAAATTATATTTAATATATTATAATAATTATATTAGTTATTTATTAACAAATACATATTTAATATATCATAATTTTTATAATTATTCATATTTAAATATATATATATATAGTATTTTAATTTTAATAAATATATATATATATACTTTAATAAAGAAAAATTCGTAAGGATTAGTCGAATTTCAAAAATCGAATCGTTCAAATACCATTTTTTTATCGTAAATAACCCGCAGCCGCTACCCTTCGGGTGCGCACTGGGTAAATCCTACGGTCTCACGCAATAGCCTACAAACAACGTGAACTAAGGTAAAACGCATTTAAGCGACAGTCTGACTCAGGAGGCATAATCATAAATTCTCTTTCTGTGGGATTCGAATTTGTGACCAAGAGGATAGTTATCCCATATTTAACCAACTGTGTCAACCCTTTCAAGTACCTTGGAGGGAATTAAGCGGGAATTTTTAGAACACTGGTATTAAATGAGGATTAGGACTGTATAGTTAATCCGCTCAATCGCACAAATCGCTCGCACCGCTCACAATCACACTGTTTGTTGCGGATAATCGTAAAATGCGGATCGAATGAGAATTGAAAGTACGTGAATCGCAAATCTGTGGCTTTCCTGGGGATTTAATTTTTAAATAATCGCAAAAACCGTAACCACAAACCGCTATATAGATATCATATATATATATATATATATATATATATATATTTATATATTATAAAACACCGTATATAAAAGTTATAGAATATAAAGTTTGGGCTTTTGGGGTGTTGGGCTTGGCATACTATCTTTTAATTTTGTTGTGGTAAGATGTGTTTTACAATTTACAGTTAGAACATTTTAATTTTACAAAATTTTAATATTTAGGTATATTTTTTAATGATCTATTTTTTTATCATTTATCTTACAAGTTGGTGGTTAAACCGCAAATCGATCTGCAGCAATCGCAAAATTGGGGTTGAAAAAATCGCGATTAACCGCAACCATAATTGCGACTAAGATTGGAGATTTAAGAACACTCCTATATGTGGTTTGATGCGATTTTGACCTCCTACCTGCCGGCGTACACCCCAATCGGCGTACACCCCAATGAGGATGAGGACATTTGACTCTAATGTATAAGATAGTTAATTTCATTTGTGTCTTGCAAATTCAAGTGTGTTGTCTCTGTATAGATGTTATGCCCTGGGCCCTGAAGAAAGAGACAAAGCCCAGGCCCAAGAAGGGAATGAGCGCCCGACCCAAATAGCCGAATATAAACCGAAGAAAAGGAAGCTCATAGAAAGGATTGAGTTTCTTCAAAAAAAGAAAGATTGGCATTTTAATATTAGGAGATATATATTTAGCTCCCACAATAGGCTATATTAGACGTAGGTAAGTAGTTTATTGTTGACGGAGGAATCTGGTAACAACAAAGATTGAGGTTTCTTGCCGGAATTAAGATCTATGACGGTGGTTCTTCGCCGGAAAATTAAACGGTGTGTGGTGGTTTTGGTTGTTTTAGGCTGAGATTGATCAGAGTAAGTGATGGCTCTCTTATCAGCTCTCAACTTCTTACCTTCTCAATGTGCCTACGTACCCTTTATATAGGGACCAAGCCTGACGTAGTTCTTGTGGAACAAGAAATCTAATGGGCTTAGACTTCTTATTCCTAGGCCCGATAGAAGCTCATCCGAAATCCATCTTCCGCTAGCTTTAGGAATGTCCAACTATGAGGCCCAACCGCGAAGGCCCAAGGCTCGTCCGTAATCGCAGGACTTCACGAATAGTGCATCTCCCTGCGCAAGGATAACACTCCGCTACCGCTATCTCCCTTGATTTACGGACGCATGTATAGCCACGGTTCACCCCAAGTGCCGGATGCATCCCTGTCCCCCGAATGAGGATAACCCACCAGATAACAGGACAGGTGATCCCAAGCTCTTGGGTGCAAAGTGCAGGATGACTCCAAAGTTCTCCAACGAGGACACCCGTTGAATACAAGAACAGAGTTCCCAAAGCACACACCAATCTTAACCCCACATCCCCAACGAGAACACCCGTTGAATACAGGAGGAGGCCTTCAATCATCAGGCATACCCCTGGAGGCCTTCAAGCTTTTCACGGACATCCCCCTCCTTGACCATCTCAATGGGGGAATTCTTCAAAGAGTAACTGCAACAAATACATTAGTAAAAATAATCTCCACTACTCCTCTCCATGCAAGCTTTATCCTAAAATCACCAATGAGAATAAATAGACCAGGCACTGGACGCATCCTAAGATCCTGGGCGCGTCCTCTCATTCATGAAACCTGCATAGCCTCCTCAAAACCCCCGGTGCACAACATTCTACTACACAAGGCGCGTCCTAAGCAAGACAAACACGTCCTCCAGCTGTTATTGCTGCAAGACCACGTTTGCCAAATGCCTTCACCAAGGTTGACCCGTCCACGCCTCTTGGGCGCGTCCATCCCAAGCAATGCACACCCAAGCTTCACCATCACCTGCCCATAAAACATCTTCTAACATGTAGACGCGTACTAATTAACATGGCCGCGTCCTAACCTTCCACAATGTAATACCGGTCTTGACTGTATTCAACCCACGTTTGACCCGAGTCACTCCAATGCCAAATTTTTGGTATAACATTTACAAGTGCTTGTAAAATCAAAATTCATGAATATGTATAATTAAAAGTGTAAGATTACGTTTAGTCAGAAAAATCAAATGTTAAAACTTAGAACAACATATAAGGGAATAATATCTATTATTAATTAATATATTATTTTAAATCATGTACGACACATAGTTTCCGTTAATATTTTTAAAATTTTATTTATTCAATTATATAATAATTTTAAATTATTTATAAAATATATAATAATTATTAGTTTATAATTAAAAAATGGGGAGAAAATGGGGTTGTAGCTCAATAGAACAAGTTTTGATCGTAGTTTAGTTAGGATAAGGAGACTATACCTAAATAATTTAGCAATAGTTTAATACGTGTATAACTTTATTTATTTTTATTTTTAATAATCAAAATAGGGAGATAACTGTTTTACCAAAATATAACTCATTTCGATTATTATATTATAGTATAGATTTCCTTCAAATGTTCATATTTCATTATCGTACTTCTTTAAAAAAGTTAGAAAATTTTCGAAAAAATATTATATTATTAAAGTAACTAAGAGTATATTCAACAAATTACTGACACACTATTTACAAATAATATAAATTATTGACTCTTAATGAATTAATATATCCCCATCTTCGACAATAGTCTTTTAAATTGACTCCTTAATTTATTTTTTATTATTAAAAATATCAGAAATTCACAAGAAAATAAAAGTAAGTGGAAAGTTAAAGATAGTGTTGTAAAAAATATATAATAAAATAATAATTTTTCCGTCCCCTTCAATTCTTTACATGGGAGGCTGGGGTTCGGCACCCACTTTAATGCTTTTATTAAATATAGTTGCATAATCTTTCTTTTAAATTTTTTTCTTCTAAATAAAAATATAATATTCAAATTTTTATTAAAAAAAGTTTTAAAAATGAATTCTGAAAATATACTTTATAATGACCTTAAAATGCGTGTAAATCATGTGAAAAATTGTAAAAAAATGAGGAAAACTGAGGTAGTAGCTAAAAGTGAAATTTGACTCCTAAAATTAAGAAGAGGTGAGACTCTTAAAGTTAAGAGTGGGTTTGAAGAGTCTGTATAAGCAACATTTTGATTCTCCCTCCTCATTATTTGAATTAAAAGTTTGAATAAAGAGTATGTTAAAAATGTCGTGACTGTACATCTAAATATTTCAATCACTTGAACCATTTTTTTAAACTTGTTGAAGACTGTGATATTTTAGACAAATATGTAAGATTATCACTTGATTTTACTGTATCAAACTTCAATCTTTTCAGTAAGATCGTGTGTACAAAAGAAACCGGAAGTAGATGTTCAGTTTCATCATTCTACGTATATCACGTGATTAATGGATATGCTCTCATACATTTATCTCAACCAACTATATTCTCGATTGCTCTTCATGGATGTCAAAAAATTCTGCATATTTTGCGAAATAAAGGTGCCAAGACTTGTTTCAAAAAATATCACTGAGATGGTTTTATCGTTGTAATGAAAACATGTGATAACATGTATGTTAGGGATCTGTATATGCCAGAGATGAACCGATAGTTAAAATAATGAAGAAATTCTAGTATTTATCATCTCCAATAATTTTCAGCGGGATATTACTAATTAGACAAAAAAATTAACATTTTAATGATTTTTTGTAATATAAATTATAAATCAATTTTTTCTCACGTAATCCCAACCAACTTAATAAAGCTGTGAAACTGAACTAATCATGATTAACTATTACCACTTATGTTATTTATTTTGTCAGCTGAGATCAAATGAGCTAAATACCTAATTTTTATTAATAAAATCCTTCATTAGTATTTAAAGAAAATTATAAATTATTATATCATAAAATCGTAATGGATTTTTATCGGGCCTTTAAATAAATGGGTCGGATCACTGCCGAGAAAGAAGACGGACGAGTTCCGGAGAACGCGTCTCCGGGATCTAGGGCATGCCCTATAGCAGAGTCGCTTACGACGACTATTGACGATGAAAAGTTGGTGAAACTTTATATGAAGGTTCACGACGATCATCACAACGACAAATTATAACAATCATAGTGAAAGAAATGCGCGACGGCCGCTACGACGACGATGTCACGACGACCGCTATAATAGAAGACGACGACGAAGAACAAGTATTGATAAGGATTCTATAAATGATGATTTTAAGCCAAGGGAGAAAGAGTGAAACAATCAAGGAAAAAGAATGATTCAGGCTCCGGGAAAATGACCCAGGACTCCCCTAGGGCGCGGCCCGTGCTATATGCTCGCACGGGGTGGCCGCTCTGCAACGCAAGTGAAATGACTAGGAAGAATTAGCAAGAAGGTTGCTCCCACAACTAAATTGGAAAGTAAATGAAGCATAAGAATCATACGAGAGAAGATGAGGAGCCCCGGATGACCTCTCCAAAAAGGCCTCCGGAAGACTCCAATTTTTCCCAGGGCGCGCCCGAAGAAGGAAAAGGGACCTCCGGGAACCTGTCGTCCTGGAAAACATATTGAAGGTGTCGTTTTGTAGTCTTGCAAGTTTTTCTCGTAGGGGAACGGTCGTAAACACTTGGTGTGTGCTTTGGGAGCCATTTCTCTGCATTCGTCGGGTTATTTTCGACCGAAGACTTTGGGTTTATCTCACACTTTGCACTTTTACGCTTGGGATCACTTGTATTGTAGTCTGGTGGGTTGGCCTCATCGAGGGCAAGGATGCGCTTGGGTATTTTCGGTAAATCATGGCTATATATGCGGTTACGGTTGACGAAGATAGCGGTAGCGGATGGGTTATTCACCGGCTAGGGAGTTTCCTTATCCTTGAAGTTCTGAAGTCATAACCAAGCCTTGGGCCTTTGTGACTAGGCCGCATCAATGGACATTCCTAAAGCAAATCAATGTTCGAGTTATAATAGGAAGTTGGTTCAAAAACTCCTATTGGGTCACGAAATAAGAAGCCAATTCCATCTAGTTTTCTTGTTCCCCAAGAACTACGTCCGACTTGATCCGTCACATTGTGGGGGGAAGTGTTTGAGAGTTCTGAGAAGGCAAATATAAATTCTAGAAATCTCATTCATTTCTTAAGCACAAATCAATGCACTCCGGCAATTTTTCTGATCACCGACCACCGCTGCAGATCTTAATTTCGACCGCGAACCTCAAATATTTGTTAACCAAATTCCTCCGTTAACAAATTGGTGTTAGAAGGAGAGGTTGAATCAAATCGAATCTTAGGAGGAAAAGATGTCTAAAAATGGTGGAAATTCCCGCAACAACGGCTATAATTCTGATGAAGATTGACGTTACACGCAAGATCAACATGAATATGGACACTACAAGCAAGATCAACATGAATATGGACGCTACAAGCAAGATCAATATGAAGATGGACGCTACATGCAAGATCAACATGAAGATGGACGCTAGAAACAAGATCAACATGAATATAGAAGCTACCAATAATATGAACATGAAGATGGACGCTATGATATGCATGAAACTCTGCTTGTTAATGATATACCATGAGTACTCATCAGCAACACCAATGTAATGGAACAACTCGATCGCATGGGTGATATACTAAATCACTTTAGAAAAAAACTGAACTTTATGGAAAAAAGTGAGAATAAGAAGGATGAACGTTATTCTCACAAGTATTGCTCTAAGAGGGATTCTACTCAAGAAAAATATAAGAAAAATTATGAAGAGAAACACAATGAAGGTCATGTATCCCATGTAAAATATTTTCAGGGGTAACACCCAGTCGCCTATAATTCGCTGAGGTTGTTCCATTTGTGGAAATCCCAGATGATGAACAACGACTTCAACTGGAGCCAAATCAAGAACGAAGGATAATCCCACATGCACAACACTCAGGACCTACTCATAGCGAGATATGTCACGGGGGATTTGGAGATTGAAAAATAATGAAGGAGACTATCTCGTTTGAAGGAGATTCTCGATATCCAATTAAGTGATGAAGATCTAAAGAAGTTAATTGTAGAAATGCAAAAGAATAATTAGCATGAAATAAGGACTCATGGATGAACTAATACACCCCTTACAAGAGAAGAAAGGCCTCGCGACAATAGATACCCTTCACAAAAAAAATAAAAAGAAGCTTTGAATATAGGAGGAAGGAAAAAGAACCTGAAGATGATGATCGCAGGAGCAACAGCTGGGGAAGTAGAAGCGATACTCGAGGATTCGCATATCGAAAATAATGGAAAAGTAGAGATCTACAAACCCCAGTCCATAATGGTGAAAGGAGGAAACAAGAAGAATATCAATGGTCGGAAAACCGACAAAAGATCAATACTTAAATGCTACACGGCCGTAATCACAAGTTGTTGTGTCAACACAATCAAACGGAGTCACGCCTCAACTACAAGTTACTGCGTCAACGTAACCGCAAAGGGTCATGCATCAACCACATGTTGTTGCGCCAACGCAACTATAAGGAGTCGTGTTTCAACCGCAAGTTATTACGCAACCGCAACTGCAAGATGTGATGTAAACTCAAGCTCAAGTAGCGGCAACATATGCGATCTTGCCACAGCCTAATATTCAAAATATACCCGGAGTAGGAAATATCAACGTAGATGATCTAAAAAAGTTATTATCGCACTTGGAAGGTGGGAAGGTCATGGCGTCCGCACAAACTACATCACCATTCACTTTGATGGTTAGGGAAGCACCCTTACCCACATGATATAAAAATACCACTCATGACTTACGCTTTCACAAAACTTCTAATCCGGTGGAGTTCTTGGGAAGGTTTAACATTGAGATAGATGTGTTAATGGTGCAAGATTTGGAAAGGTCTAGGCTATTGGTGGCAACTTTCAAGGATAGTTCTCAACGTTGGTTCCAGAAGTTGGGACCTGAGATAATCTTGTCATGGGAACAAATGAAAGTGATGTTCCTCACTCAATGTCAATCTGCGGTGAAGTATACACCACTGGTGATAGTTCTGGACAATGTGAGACAAATAGAAGGAGAAACTTTGTAAGCTTTTTTCAAGAGATTTAACGATGAAGCATCAGAAGTAAGAGGCGCCACTGATGAAATATTGAAAAATTTCTTGATTGTTGGCTTACGCATAGGAATAGATTTCTGGAAACACATTCAAGGAAAGAGTCTCAACACCCTCGGAGAATTCTATGAGCAAGCAAAGTCTTTCAAGTTTGTTGAAGAATTACTAATCGACAACAAAAAAGCAGAGTCTCGTGGAGCCACAAAGTTGAAGAATGATAACAGAAGAGATAGATCTCCTAGTTCAAACTATCAAAGGGAGCGAAAAGTACATCAAGTCGAAGGAAGGGATTGAGTTCCTCAAATAATTATGAAAATGACTCCACTGCTTACACTCTTTTGGCGGCATTCATAGAGCACGTCTACGAAGTTAATAAGGGAGAAGGCATCTTTCGGAGACCGACTCCCTTAACCACATAGCAAACCAAATATAAGAAGAAGTATTGTGAATATCATGAATCTATCGGACATAACACCCATGAGTGTCGATACTTGAAAGATGAAATAGAAGAGATCATCAAGGAAAGATAGTTTGGAGATTGGATTGGGAAGAAAAGGAGAATTCTGACGACGTTAAGTTCATCAAGTCAGAAAGCATTAATGTTATCTTTGGAGGACCTCATTGTGCAGGAGACGTAAATAGAGCGATGAACCAGTATGCTAGAGAAGCACGAGGACCTATACTCACTGATATTAATAGTTTCGAAGAAAGACCTCCCAAAATATTCTGAAGAGAGATGAGGGACATCACTTTCACGGAGGAAGACGCTAAATGAGTTCATCGTCCTCATAATGATGCTTTAATGTTGAAGGTCTACATTGGGGTGATGAACGCCTATCGTGTGTTTATCGATAACGGGAGCTCAGTTTATATCCTTTATTATGACATTTATAAGAGAGATCGGGTTTTTTGACAAAGATATGGAATGCGGAAACATATACATATATGGCTTTGGAGGAGAAGCGCTGAAAGTTAAAGGGACAGTAAAACTTCCTGTCACTTTCGGAGAAGATCCTCTCTCGACAACACAGATCGTCCAATTTATGGTGGTGGATCATGAGTCATCATATAATGCTCTTCTTGGATGACCATTTTTGAAGGATATGTGAGTCTTCACTTCCATTCATCACGTATCCATGAAGTTTCCAACACCGAACGACATAGAATGTGTCTGATGATGTCAACCGAATTCAAGGGAATGTTATAACAAATCCTTATGAGAATTCAGCAAGAAGAGTTATTACTAGAATGAAAGGATAAACATGTTATATTCTTTTGACGGATTAGAGGAAGAGAATATGAAAGCCAATTATATGGACATTGCAGACGAAATAAAGGAAAATGCGACTTTGATCATAAAGGATGTCATCTTGGAAGATCCTTCAAAAGAGGGCGTACAAGTTAAAAAGTAAACGGAGTATTCAATGCAAGAGCTTGAAGACGATGAGATGAAGGAAGAGTTTGATTCCAGCTTATGTATGTGATTCGGTTTATACAATATTGGAGCTATGAATGAAAAGTGGGGACTCCTCATGTAAGGTGTGGCTTCGTCCCCTTACTCATATATATATATATATATAGTATAAGACATGCTTATACAATAACAAGACTAAGTCACATTAAAAACCCTAAGATTAAGTTGTTTGATAATCAATTTTGTATCCTGTATTGTATTTCTTGAGTCTGTAAAATAGTTAGAAGATTAGACTGGGGGATTTTTCTGTGAACAGATTCAAGCTAAGGAATAAACTCTGGAAGAAGATCAAGCCATGATCATGTCTCAGAAAAAAGTGTAGAAGCTTGGAGTTGAATAAAGTTGTTCTAGGAAAAATGTTCTAAGTCAAGATATTGACAAGTCACAGATCAAGTTATATCGAGAAGTACAGAATGACTTATCGAGAAGTCCAAAATGTCTTATAGAGAAGTCTCAGAGATATCGAAAAGTCAAATGAAGATGTAGAGAACTGAAGGTATCGACAAGTCATTTCTGCATGTAGAGAACTCAGAGATATCAAAAAGTCAAATGAAGATGTGAAGAATTGGAGATATTGACAAGTCAATTTCTCATATAGAGATCTCAGAGATATCGATAAGTCAAAATATATATATATAGATCTCAGAGATATCGATAGGTCATTTCTACATGTAGAGATCTCAAACATATCGACAAGATATTTTACATGCAAGGATCTAGAGAACTCGACAAGTCAAGTATACCTATAGAGAACTCAGAGATCTCGATAAGTCATTACACTTTTCGAGATGTCATTCTCTCTAGAACAAACTGGAGATCTCGACATACTTCTTAAATACATAATGCAAACAAGTTCAAGATTCAATTTTATCAGTCAACAAATGATCTATTCACTAGACTGAAAAGTCTATAAAGTAGCTGGAAGAATACGAGATCAAGGGCCAAGATTAACTGGACAAAGGGTGGTCACAGACCTATAAGATTTTGCATAGATTTGCTAAGATAGAAATGGAAATAGAAAAAAATTGCTTTAAAAGTAGTTTAGTACATTTTAGTGCAAGTCTTGTTAACTCATACTGCTAGTATATAAAGCATGCACGAGTCCTTAGTTCGCAAGTAACAAACAGATCTAGATTTTCTTGTATTCTCTCAAGATTGAAGCCGAGTTCTTATTTTCTTAAGAAACACAGAATTTGTAGCAAGACCAACTTAATTAATATAAATTAAGTGAGTTTTGAAAAATATCGTGCTTGTTGATTATTTTTATAAACACAATATCTCTACTATCTTAACTGCTTTGTTCACCTAAAATCCAAACAAGTTTTAAAAGGCTAAAAATCCAAGAAACACATTCACCCCCTGTGTTGCATTCAATATCTAACAAATGGTATCAGAGAAAAATCTAAAAGTATAGAGATAAAGATATTGGAAGAATGAGTGCTCAAAAGATAAGCAGTATCAAGATACCAGCCTTTGATAAAATCAACTATACACTTTGGAATAAAAAATATAATGTTGTACATAAGGATGGCCAACCCGATGTACATCCAGATTCTCAATAATGGTCCTTTTATCCCAATGGAAAGGGTTGATGAATCTACTGATGGAGACATGGTCATTCTAGCTTATTATACCCCTAAAGTCCCCTCAAAATACACAGAGCCTGAAAAGGAAAATGTTTCTATGGATAATGGCCTTAAATTAATACTGATAGAGTCAATTGGCAATGTTATGTACAAAAATATTGTCAACTGTGATATAGCTAAACAGATTTGGGAAAGGATTGAAATTCTATGTGAGGGTACAGAGGAAGTAAGATCCAATCAAAGGAGAATACTGGTGTCTTAGTATGAGGGTTTCATGGCCAAGCCTAAAGAAGGATCACTGAAGTTTTTAAAAGATTCAACAAATTGATAAATGACTTGCAACTTCATGACAAATATTATGAAGCTGAGAAGGTTAATCTAAAGTTTTTGCTAACCCTTCTTAACCACCTTATACAGAAAATATCAGTTATTAGATAATGAAGAGACTTGAGCAGAATGACATTAGAAGTATTGTATGGAATCTTGAAAATATATGATCTTGGGATGTTACAAAGAAAGTCATTGAAAGCAAACCAAGGACATGTGGTTGATGAATCCAGTGCCTTAATGGTCAATGACAGTGAAGCAAGTGAAATTGAACAAGATGCTTAAGTTCCAGTCATTAATGATGTTGAGCAAAAGAACAAGGGACCTTAGAAACAAGTTGTTTTGGAGCTAGAGGATGATGAATTCCACACTCTTAATGAGCTAGATGAGATGGATCAATGAATGGCTTACCTTGATAGAATATTCTCTAATATCGGGGTTAAAAAGCCAAGGTTTTTCAAGAATAAGGGACATTCCTCAAATAACAACAACTGGAAATGAAAAACTTAGTTTAGCTCAGCTATCAAAGGTGGCTACAAAACTGGATCTGTTGATAGATAAAAAATTGCTAGTGTTTGTGCCCTAGAGACAACACTGTGATGTTTTAGTTTAAGACATTAGGATTATTAATGTTTATGTTCTATCAATTATTCCCTTTATAGTTTATTAATTCTTAATTTACTGCGATATAAATGTTAGATTAATAAATGTTCTTGGAATATGATATACAATTCTATATCTCTAAGTACGTGACTTATAAATGAGATTACGAGAATAATATCAATATTCCTAAAGGTCCCTAGTCGAGTATTATTATTAAGGGACAATAATAATGCATTAAGACTGGTGTGTTTGTTGACTGATGATCATATCTCATTGATCATAGGTATAGTGATACTAAAGTCAAAAACACAGGCATATGTATATGTACATGGTACTGGACAGACCCAATATGAGATTCTACATGTCTGCTGTGTCATAAGTAATTCTCACAGTGATAATGATGTAATGGTCCTTAGACCTGAAGTCATTATAATTATATACGAGAATTAATATACATTGATTCCATTAAAAGTTATCCTTGACCGGGTAATGATAAAAGTGGACATGGGTATATTATGAATCGTATAAAAAATATGAATGATCTAGATGAGATTTAATCCTCCTATTTTAGCAGTGATATTATTGACCTCTTGTGTGAGCTAGACTATGAAATACGTGGCCACGCTCAAATGTTGATTTGACATGATAGTCTACTCATTGATCAAGGAAACTTGGATTAAACTATGATGAGGATGACACATTATATGCCTCTAGTTTAATCTATAATATTTGGTTAAAGGGATTATATTACATTGTACATTATTCACGAAAGGTTTAATCGATCACCGATTCAATTATTATTACTTGGGTAGTAATGATGTATTACTAGATGTCGCTTATTGTTTACAATTTTAAATTAGATTTAAAATTCGTTGCCAATGTAATAATAACCTATAGGGTCACATGTTGTGTACATATTGTGTACTTGATGATTTCATGAACAAAACACCTTGGTAGATTTTACTTAGTGAAATTATGTAGCACTCGACGGATAAGGTTTATAGTCCCGACGGATGACTCATTATAGTCCCGACGGATGATGACTTATTATTCATCGAGTGAGTAGCTTATGTAACAATAAGTCCGTAGCACATTTCTGCATACATATTGTTTAGAATATGTAGTAGTACTTAAGTCATGTTGACTTTAGTTAGATATGCAGAATAGGTTGATTAATTTTACATAGATGATGTCTTGTAATTCTGCATAAGTGAAATGAAGTCAAGTGCCTGATTGCTACCCGACGGATAAATAGCAATGAATTCGACGGATGATCAACAACCCGACGGATGATCAATAACTCGACGGATGATCATGAACCCGATGGATAAAGAATTTAAATATATGTTGACAGTGACAACACAGTCACATGTGTCGAGTGGATGCAAATGGAATGTGGTAGCCTATTTAACTGGATTTTCGAGAACAAAGAAGCATTGCCATTTCTATGCTATTATGAAGATAATCAAAGATGCTGGAATAGAGTAATAAAGTAGCATTGTAATAGACTAGATAGTTTTTGTTTTATTATCCTGTCTCATTACTTTGTAATCTTGGTGATATATAAACCAAAAAGTAGCAACTAAGGAATAATCTGAGAAACAAGCAGAGAAACGTTTGTAAGCAGAATTCTTAGCATTTCTCTGCATTCTTAGTTGTTCAATATTTGTAAGCAGCTGTGAGCATATTGCACACAGAGTTCTCTCGATATATATTATATATCTCTGGTGGAATCATTCAAATCCACCAGAAAGTTTTTAAAGACTCTTGTTTTTAATTACTTGTGTTTTGATTCATTTAAGTAACTATTCTGCATTGTGCTAATCAATTCACACTTATATATATATATATATATATTCGAGTTAGAATATTTTTAATCAAGAAAAAGTTTCAAGAATTCCATTCAACCCCCCTTCTGTAATTCTTGTTATATTGTTAAGGGACTAACAATTGGTATCAGAGCAAGCTCTTAACTTACAAAGAGTTTAAAGATCAAAACAATACAGCAAGATGAACAAGAAGGATGTTGGAGTCAAGATCCCTTTTCTGGATAAAGATAATTACCATCATTGGAAGGTAAAGATGCATCTTCATTTGCTTTCTCAAGATGAGGCCTATTTTGACTGCATAGAAAGAGGCCCTCATGTTCCAATGAGAGCTGCAACAGGAAACGAGCGATCAGTCCCCAAGCCAAGGCATGAATGGTCTGATCCTGACATTGAACAAGTCAGGAAGGATAAAAAGGCCATGAATATCTTGTTTAATGGAGTTGATGGTGATATGTTTAACAACATTATCAACTGCAAAACTGTCAAGGATGTTTGGGATACAATACAGATCATCTGTGATGGCACTGAGCAAGTTAGAGAAAACAAGATGCAGCTCCTGATTCAGCAATATGAGCATTTTCATAATGAAGAAAGTGAGTCTCTCACTGACATTTTTAGTAGGTTTCAAAAACTACTAAATGCTCTAAAGTTGCATGGAAGAGTCTATCAGACAAAAGACTCCAATCTAAAATTCCTTAGATCTCTTTCAAAGGAATGGAAACCAATGACAGTCTCACCGAGAAACTCACAAGATTATAAGGAGTTTACTTTGGAGAGACTGTATGGCATCCTGAAAATATATGAGCTTGAAATATATCAAGATGAGAGGATGGAGAGAGGAAAGAAGAAAGGAGGGTCCATTGCACTAGTTGCTGAGTTAGAGAAAGAGAAGGAAGTGAAGATGGAAGTTGTTGAGTCAACTTCAAGGGTCTGTGAAAGCAAGGGCAAGGGGCTTGCAGTAGAAAGTGAAGATTCTTTGAGCCAAGATGACATGGAAGACATTGATGAACATTTAGCATTTCTTTCCAGAAGATTTGCCAAGCTCAAGTTCAAAAAGAACTTTGGAGCAGCCAAGCCAAATAGAAACATGGTGGATAAATCAAAATTCAAATGTTTTAAATGTGGCTTGGCAGGGCATCTTGCCAGTGAGTGTAGAAAGTCAGATTCCAGCAAGAAAAAGTTTGAGTCTGTGGATTATAAGCAAAAATACTTTGAACTGCTCAAACAAAAGGAAAGGGCTTTCATAACACAAGAAAATGACTGGGCAACAGATGGTCTGGTTGAAGATGAAGATGTCAGCTATGTTAATCTAGCCCTAATGGCCAAGTCTGATGAAACATAAACAAGTTCTTCAAGTAATCAGGTAATTACTACAAACCTTGCACATTTATCTAAAGCTAAGTGTAATGATGCTATAAATGACTTGTCTACAGAGTTATATCATTTGCGTTTTACACTTAAGTCTCTTATTAAAGAAAATGCTAAAATCAAAGAAAACAATTTGTTTTTGAGTGAGAGAAATAATGTGCTTGAGTCTCAGTTCATTGATTTTGAAAAGTTAAGAATTGAGTGTAAGATTGCCAAGGAGGAATTAACCAAGTCCTTGAAGAAAGAAGAAATTTTGAAGAAGCAGCTCGAGCGTGAACATGAGGTGATTAAGGCATGAAAAACATCTAGGGATGTCCATGCTCAAATCACCAAAGTTCAAGGAATTGAGTCTTTCTGTGATGAAGCCTGGAAAAAGAAAAAAGAGAAACTAGAACCAAATTTGGTGGATGGAGTGCTAACAGATGTAGACTCGACGGATGATGAGGATCATCCATCGGATAACAAAAAGTGTTATTCGTCGAATGATGAAAATCCTCATCCGTCGGCTGTAAGCAAGCCTATCAGTAAAGCCAAACTTGTTAAGCTGAATGAGAAGTATGGATCTGTTTTCAAGAACTTTGTTTCAGGAGAATCGAGTCAAGTTAAGAAAGGAAAAAAGGCTAATGTTGGTCACATGACTGTTAAACAGTTAAGTGACAGACTTGATAAGATTGAGGTAAAAACAGAGGCTAAAAAGAAAATTAATAGAAATGGTAAAGTAGGGATTAACAAACACAATAACTACACACCTGATAAATATGCTCCTAGAAAAATCTGTGTCAAGTGTGGTAGTGTAAATCATCTATATGTTAATTGCAAATCTGCCATGCCTACTTCCATGTTTGTGCCACCTCACTTTCCTAACATGAATGCCATGCCTCCCATCCCTATGAATGTTATGTCTACACAGAATATGAATGCATAGTGTTAGGTCCCAATTTGTTTGTAGAAGGGGGGGTTGAATGCAAACAATACCGTTTAATCGAATAAAATGCGGAATAAAATTGTGAAACAAAATTCAAGTTAAATAAAACTTTTATTAAACTTGAAAGGTGTTACAACTACGGTATCGGTTACAAGGGATTAATCTCAAATCAATTATTACAAATTTAGAATAAATTCGACATGAACTTTTTCTATTTTTGTAATTAAAAGATCAAATGCTAAAAGTGATTTGAGATTAAGTTCTAGGGATTTTAATCCGCTAGATTGATACACAAGAACAAGATAAGTATTTCTAGTTGATTGGATATAACTTTACAATCTAGAAATTGATCTTGAAGTTGCAGAATAGATGTAATATTTTTCTGCTTCTTTTTCTCTTTTGTTCTTCTGTATGTTCTGTTTTTGCTGAGTTTTTGGATGATCTTTTCTTCTGCTTCTTTTGTTTCTTTTTAAGTAAACAGCCGAATGCAAATGAACTGCAATGACAATCCTTTGAACCAGCATGACTTTCGGTATGACAATTGATTGTCATACCGATTGTTACATAAGTACAATTCAGATTGTCTTGCAAAGATAAATAACAGATTTTTAATCTAATAAAACTTCTAACAAGACAATTAAATGAATTAGCATGACTTTCGGTGTGACTATTGATTGTCATACCGATTGTCATACTAATACAATCAGTTTGCCTTGTTTCAATTTAAATAGATTTTAAACCAATTAAAATTCTGTAATTCCTTAATATTAATTCTAAATTAATTAATCAATTTAATTCAATTAATTAATAAATTAATCCTTGCAGATATAATTTATTTTCTTAATTAAATTATATGACTTAATTAATTAATGGAGAATTAATACTAACCCTGAGCAGCAACCATTCTGCTGACAATCTTCTGAAAGTCACTGAGACTTATGAATCAATTCCGTCACTTCAATGCTGACACTCGATGTACTGTCTGATTCATGAGTGACTAACTTTTGTGACGTTTCTTCATGTCTTGACTTTGTTGTTCTGATTGAATCCTTGTAATAAATGATACCTTGACGAGATCTCTGTCACTTGATTAAATCCACGATCTTGATTTATATCACTGAGGCATGATCAAATTCTTGAACTTCTTCCAGTGAATCTTCAAGTCTGCAGATGAACAATGTTTCTTTATTCTTTGACAGATGTTACTTTGTGAGATCTCTCTGATGATTGATCCACTATTTACTTATTACATTCTTATTTGAGTTGAGTTAAATACTCGAATAAACGAGTAGGCTATGACATATGCCTTTCAATCTCTCCCTATTTGCTTGTTAGACAATAACAACAAATACCTAGAGGATAACTCAACTAACAAATAAGAAAAAGATATAAACAGTAATGTAAAGTAAATAGCAGAAAAGTTCTGGATTATATTTAACATTTTCCAGATTCCAAATGAAATTTACAAGTGAATACAAGATAGATGTTCCTCTAGCCTGAACATATAACTACATTAGTCTATCTTGATTCATAACGCTCTAATCATATTACATTGAGTTTTGAGCTAATTGACTTTAGTTGTCTTCTCTTCTGACTTCACCTTCTTCTAAATCTTGAAGCAATTCCTTGTCAAAGACACGATCTTTTTCTGAAGTGAAGCTTGCAGGTCTGACTGGTTGAACTCCAACTGACTTCAACTTATTCTTGAGTTGATTGTACCTTTTAACATTCTTTTCACAATAAGCTTGAATCAAGTCAGCAGCTTGAGTCTTCAACATGGATGAATATCCAGCAGTTCTCAAATGATGTTCCATCCAGACCAGATGCTTAGCTGAGTAGTCTTTAAGAGATTGTACATCTAGCTGACAGATTTGAAGACAATCAGACTTAAAGAATCTCACCTGATGAGGATTGTTGACCACTTGAGGACTAGCCCTGCTGGCAAACTCTTTAAGCCTTTCCCGAAGAACTTCATTCAATTCTGAGCTTCTTTTGACTTTGTTTAAAAGAACCCAAATCTCTGACAACGAACGATTCTCAAATAGATGAAGTGACACCTTGAATGATCCTTCACTCTGACAGTATACAAAAATGCTCATCTCATTTAGGGATCTATCAAAAGCAGCTGTGATCCTTGAGACTTCAGTCTTGATAGCATTCATGTACATGTCATTGTTAGGATTTGAGATTTCCAGCTTGTCAAGAAGATGTAAGAACTGCCTATCATTGTTAGTGCATAGATGAGGCATATCGAGTACTCTCCTAGCTTCATCCCACTTTTCACCAATCTTTAGTCTGACATCTCTTCTCCTTTCTTGAGCTTTAATGTCATGAAGACGTTGCTTTTGAAGAGTTTCTGTTCTTTGTATGTCTTTTCTCCTGTCAATGATCTGTGAGACCTTCTTGAGTTCAGCTTCTTTTCTTTGCATCTCTGACTGCTCTTTCTGAAATTCTTTCTCAAACCTAGGATCCACTGTATCTTCTTCTTCCCAATCTTCAAAATCACTTTCTTCTTCAGCTTCAAATAACCCATCTTTATCTTCCTGAACTGGTTCAGTGGGAATGTCAAAAATATCGAAGTCATCTTGTTCTCCACTGTAGTAGGCATCATCAGCCTTTCCTTTATCTCCAGCAGAAGTATCTTTTTCTTTCCCTTTGGTACTACTCCCTTTCTTCTCCCCCTTAGTTGAGGGATCCTCTGCTGACTTTCCTTTGAAACCTCCACCACTTCCAGAGCCTGATCCTCCACCAGACGGTTCTTCAAAATAAGCTCTTTGTTCTTCATTAGGGCAATGAGAATTCTTGATCATGTAATATAAGTGCTTCATCCCTTCATTTAGATGTTCCATGCCCGTCTCTATCTTTAGAAATCTTGAGTTGTCTAGTGAATGATTCATCTCAACGAGGTCTTCAAGAGAAGTCATTCTTGTATGTAGGGAGCAGAAGTTGGATATGTCATCAGCTGATAAATTTGGAGTGTCCTGAATAGAATTGAGCTTTGGTATTACAGTAGTCTTTAAATCTGAGATGTCATTCCTTATGATTGCAAGCTGATTGTTGACAGAGGTGGAAGAAGAAGACCGTTCAACCACTTGTGCTTTGAATGCTTGAGCTTCAGCTTGGCTTTTAGCAAGTTCTTCTTTCAGGGCAGCAATCTGAGCTAACAGGTTGACAGTATCAGTGTCTGTGTGTGCTCTCACCTGAAGTTCACTCGTGTTTGGTTCACTCATCTCACGTGCATGTGTTTCTCTCAATATGATTGCTCGTGAGGAGTCTTCCAGTTGCTGTTCTTGTGTACCTGCATTAAAAATCACCCTAGCCTCTTCAAGAGAGGTCAGTGGTGGTGCAATGGGAATTCGCGAGTCCCGATCCTCAGTCAATACTATCAAATCTTTTGGAATAGATGTCTGAATTGCTTCAGGGATAGATTGACCGAGATGCCCTCCACTTTCTCCAGATAAATCTGCGAGTGGAGAATCCCATAAGGGAGCCAGAGGTGTTGGATCTGGGAGGGGAGAAAATGACTCTATTAAAGATGGCGGAGAGTCAGATTTTCCCTCTGAAGCATGTGACTGCTCTTCTGCCGTAACTATGGCAGGCACTGTAACCGACTCTACGTGCACTCCTCGCTGTGTGTCCTGAGTATGATCTGGGGAAGTGTATGGTTCCATTGTGAGTAATGGAATTGTGCTTGACTCAGTACAAGATGCCATGGCCCTATGGCGAATTTCAATAGATGCATCCTGTTGAGAGAATGCCTCTAGTAACTGTTCATTGGCCATTTCAAAGTCCATGTCCTGTTGGGAGGACAAGGATGGGCTTTCAGATGCCTCAGAATAGGTTTTTCTTTTCTTAGGAGGAGGCAGAGCTGAGGGTTCACTCATATTTGACAATGTACTACTTCCTAGTAATCTCCTGGGTAACATTTTAGACAGTGGGGGAGAGGTTGAGATAGAATGAGACTCTGTGTTTGGCTCTATGACCTGGGATTGAAGCTGTGGTTCTACAACTTCATGGTCAGCCCTATCAACCACTGAGGGTCTTACAACAGAAGTAGGAAGAGAGTGAGAGTGAGGAGTTACTACCTGTAATGGAAGAGCCTGGGTGGCTTGAACCACTGGAGGTTGAGGTTGCTGTTCATGGCCGGGAAGATTAAAAATAGGTAAGGGAATATAATTGGCCATGAAAGCAGATACAAGTACTGGAACTTGCATAAATTTGAAGGTTGTGTCTTGGCGAGTGTAAATCTTTTTGCTAACTGGTGGGGGTTCGGTTACAGCAGAGTTAGCAAAAAGTGCTTTGTGTTCAGGGGTGAGTAGATGATCTGCTATAAGCATAAGAAAACGAGCATAGTAACATGATACCCTACGATTTGTAGAATGATCACGTAAAGCAGAAGTTAGACGTCTCAAGAGAATGGGAAAAAGTAGTTTGCCAAAATTGATCCTTTGATTGAAAACAACCGCAAGACCAATATACTGCAGGGTGGAAGTAATGTTATGAAAATTAGATTTTGTGCAGTTGGCAAACACTTTGGAAAGTGTATCGAAGAATATATCCCATTCAGACACCAAATTTGATTTAGAAAGTTTGGTTAAATTGATCACCCCCTGATAGTGAATAGCATTGAAAAAATTTGTGATATCATTTTCAGAGGGTAAATTACAGAAATTGTCTAGTGGAAAATTTAACGCACGATTGACGACTGTTTCATCAACTACATACTGTGTGTTTGCGATGGTGAATGAAAAAGATTTTGAATCATTGGCCACAGTAGAAGTTGTGCAAATCAGTCTAAGTAGATCGACGTTTAAAATCACATTTGATTTAATAGCAGAGCTAACAATCGAATGGTCATTTAAAAATCTAATCCATGGCTTAAATTTTTCAACATCACATTTTTCCGGATTAAAATAACCAACCTGATTATGCGCGACAATTTGGAAATTGAGAGCCATTCTATAAAATAATAATAAGACACAAGCTTTTCAGAATTTTAAGAATAATATTAAGAAAATTCGAATTAATTAAATTAATTTAATAATTCGAATTAAATTAATTATAATCGAAAAATTTAGACAGAAATGTATCTCGTTAAAATTCTTAACTCACAAACACAGTTTTGACAAACCAAAAGACACAAATCAGAAATTAAAATTAAAAAAAAAGGTTCAAATTCAATAACACAACTGGAATTTGAAGGGGCAAACTGATTTTTATTTGATTTTGCGTTTTTTATAAAAAATTTTATTTAAGAAAAATTCAACAGCATCTCTTTATATATATACTTGTATGTATATATCACAAAGTGATGATTTTGTGTGCTGAGTAAAAACTCGAGCAAGGAAGAAGACAGATTGTTGGTTTGGTTCGAAGAGAGAGAAGAGAGAAAAAATTAGGGAGAAAAACTGTTCAAAATTTTTGAAATGAACTGTTATGTTGAAATGGTTTAAAACAAAACAGCAAAAGCCTTTATATAACAGCTGGTATGACAATCCGGGATTGTCATACCGATTGTCATACCAGGCAAAAAGAAGGAAGAGAAATAACAGAATAAATATTAAAATTATAACTGGTATGACAATCTGATAGTCATACCGATTGTCATATCAGTATAATAATAAAATGAAAATAATTATCTATATGGTTTATAACTGGCAAGACAATCCAATAGTCATACCGATTGTCTTGCCAGTATAAAACTATACTGAAGACCATAATTAACATAATTTACACTGAAATGACTTTCAGCAAGACAATTTCAATTGTCTTACCGATTGTCATACCAGCAATAAACACAGAATTAATATGAAAATAAGTATATATATATATATAAGTACTGAAATGATTTTCAGCAAGACAATTTCAATTGTCTTGCCGATTGTCATTGCAGTAGAAAACAAAATAAAATAAAATAAATGGAACAGACTTCTATTTGAATACTAAAACTATATTACAAGATAGTAAAACTGAAATAAACACTTAAAATTTTTACAGAAACAAAGATAATATATCAGAATTTATTATTTTTATTCCAAAAATAGATTTCTATTGAATTTTAGAAAATAAAATTCATAGAAAAATATTTTTAGAGGAAATAAAATATTCTGAGATATTTTAAATTAACAAATAGGGAAAATAAAAATAGATAAGATAATATATATTACATAGAAATAAGCAAGAAATATGATAAAATGATAAAATAAATTTGCAGATGAATTTTTCATTTATGAAAAATTCATTTGTAAATTCATTCAAGAACAGATTCCAGATATTAACTAAATTAATCACTAAAACTATTCAACATGCCCAATTTACCAACTAATCCGGTAAATGTGGATTCGTCAAGTGGTTTAGTGAAAATATCTGCTATTTGTTCTTCTGTTGGAACAAAAAATAGTTCAACAGTACCATTCATGACGTGCTCTCTAATAAAATGATACCTGATGTCAATGTGCTTTGTCCTCGAGTGCTGCACAGGGTTGTTGGTGATGGCTATTGCACTTGTGTTGTCACATAAAATAGGAATCTTGTTCAATACAGAGCCATAGTCTCGTAGTTGGTTCCTAATCCACAAGATCTGAGCACAGCAGCTTCCAGCAGCAATATATTCAGCCTCGGCCGTTGAGTTGGAAACTGTTTGCTGTTTCTTGCTGTACCATGAGACTAGCCTGCTTCCTAGGAATTGACAACTTCCTGAGGTGCTTTTCCTATCAACAACACTTCCTGCATAATCTGAATCTGTATATCCGACAAGGTTAAAACCAGATTCTTTAGGGTACCAAATACCTAGATTTGGTGTTCCCTTAAGATATCTTAAGATTCGTTTAACAGCAACGAGATGAATATCTCTAGGATCCGCTTGGAACCTTGCACATAAACATGTAGCATACATAATATCTGGTCTACTTGCAGTAAGATAGAGTAACGAGCCAATCATACCTCTGTAGCTTGTGACATCTACCTTAATGGAGTTTTCACATGGTCCAAGCTTGACAGCTGTAGTTGATGGAGTCCTTGCTGATGCAGAATCCTCTAGATTGTACTTTTTGAGGAGTTCCTTGAGATACTTGGATTGACAAATAAATGCTCCATCTAACCTTTGATTTACTTGTAATCCAAGAAAGAACTTCAGCTCTCCCATCATGCTCATTTCAAACTTGCTGTGCATTAACTTAGCAAATCTCTTACAGAGATTATCATTAGTAGACCCAAATATTATATCATCCACATAGACTTGGACTAATATAGTATCATTCTTATGTTTTTTAGAAAAGAGAGTTTTGTCTATGACACCTCTAATAAAGCTATTTTCAATAAGAAATTCAGAGAGAGTGTCATACCATTTTCTTGGAGACTGTTTTAGCCCATAGATAGCCTTGAAAAGAAAGAAGACAAAATCCATATGATCTGGATCTTCAAAACCAGGAGGTTGCTCTACATATACCTCTTCATCCAGCTTTCCATTCAGAAAGGCGCTCTTGACATCCATTTGATAAACTTTAAAGTTTGAAAATGCTGCGAATGCCAGAAATATCCTGATGGCCTCAAGTCTAGCCACTGGAGCATAGGTTTCATCATAATCAATACCTTCAGCTTGAGAATACCCTTTAGCTACCAGTCTTGCCTTGTTTCTTGTAACCACACCATCTTCATCTAGTTTATTCCTGAATACCCACCTAGTACCAACAGCTTTCTTGTGTACAGGCCTAGGTACCAGTTTCCAGACTTGTTGACTTTCAAACTGATTGAGTTCATCTTGCATAGCAATCACCCAATCTGGATCAGTCAGTGCTTCTTCAATTTTCTTAGGTTCCATCTCAGAAAGAAATCCTGAGAACAGACACTCATTTTGAGTAGCACGTCTAGTTCTGACTCCAACATCTGGATCACCAATAATCAACTCAAAAGGGTGAGCTTTATTCCAGACAGTCTGTCTTGGAAGATTTGATCTTGATGATTCGCCTTGAAATTCATTGTGATGTTGTGTCCTACTAGATGATCCTTCAGCATCTCCCCCTGAGTTGTTGCCATGTTGACTTGAAGATTCTCCGTCAGTAGCAGTGGTATCTCCATTGTTGCCAGAGTTTCCATCACTATTACCTTGAGTATCATCAGGATTAACAGGTTCTTCACCAGCAACAACCTCAGGTTCTTGACCATGTTCTGACTCTGAATCTGACGTATCATCAAACTTCAGTTTCTCAGAAGGATCTTCAGTTTGGATACTAGGGAGTTTAGTGTCATCAAATGTAACATTGACACTTTCAGTTACTTTGTGTTGATCAATGATATACACTCTATATGATCTTCTTCCATATCCAACAAAAATACCCTCATATGCCTTTGCCTCGAACTTACCACGACGATCATCTCCATCATTGAGCACGAAGCATCTGGCACCAAATACATGAAAGTATTTGATAGAAGGTTTCTGTTCATTCAAAATCTCATAAGGAGTTTTCATGAAGTCTTTGTTGATTAGAGTTCGATTCTGAGTATAACATGCAGTATTGACAGCTTCAGCCCAAAAGTACATTGGAAGACCTGATTCATTTAACATCGTTCTTGCAGCTTCAATCAATGTACGATTCTTCCTTTCTACCACTCCATTTTGCTGAGGGGTTCTAGGAGCTGAAAATTGTCTGGTAATCCCTTTGTCTGTACAGAATCCATTGAGAAGTGCATTCTTGAATTCTGTTCCATTATCTGACCTTATTGCTCTAACAGGGACGTTAGAATCTAACTCAATCATCTTGATATGATCAATCACAACTTGTGGTATTTCATCCTTAGAGTGAAGAAATAAAACCCACGTATACTTGGAATAGTCATCAACTATCACAAGACAGTAACACTTCTTTGACATAGAAAGGATATTAACTGGACCAAATAAATCCATGTGCAATAATTGCAGAACACCAGTTATGGAAGATGTGTCAGTGCCTTTGTGACTTGCTTTCTTTGACTTTCCTTTCTGGCAAGCCTCACATAGTCCTTCTGGAGAGAATTCCAGCTGAGGCAGACCTCTTACCAATTCTCTTTTGACAAGAGAATTCATTGTTTTGAAATTGAGATGGGAAAGTCTCTTGTGCCATAGCCAACTCTCATCTGACGATGCCTTTGCATAGAAACAATTGACTTCAAGATTGCTTCCAGAGTTCATGTCAGCTACGAACAGATTTCCTTTCCGGATTCCCATTAAGGAGGGTTTTTCACTTTTCTTGTGCAGAATCTGACATTTCAGCTTGTCGAATAAAACATTGTAGCCGTTGTCACAGAACTGACTAATGCTAAGCAGATTGTGTTCAAGTCCTTGCACAAGATATACATTTTCAATGATAACATTTCCAGCTTGCAAACAGCCATATCCCTCCGTTAAACCTTTGCTGTTATCTCCAAAGGTAACCACTGGGCCAGCTTTCTCAACCACATTTGATAGCAGGGCTCTATCTCCGGTCATATGTCTTGACGATCCGCTGTCAAGAATCCACACTACCGGTTGTACCTGTTTAATGCCCTGCAATACAAATGGATTAGAACTTCTTCGGAACCCAAGCTTGGCTGGGTCCGGCATACTTGTAAAATTGGCCTTTATCAGGCAAAACAACATTCTTAATTTCACTATTCTCAACATTCTCAATGACTGAACATTTGACCTTTAAAACAGCCTTATCAAATTTATGTTTAGGCTTAGGCACAAATGTCTCCTTTCTAGCTTTAGGAGGACTAGCAGTCTTAGACCTATCATGCTTTCTATTATTCACATGCTGACGAGGAGTAGTCTTATCATTAGAAACATGCTTACCATTAAAATAAGCAAACAACAGATTAAAAGCACAAGACATACAATCAGGAACACCACATGCTTTATGAGAAGGATTAACAATAGGCAACTTATGCATGGTAGACATGGCATTTGTGTTATCCAACTCATGTGTGTCTGAGTTAGTCTCAGTTGCTTTCACAACCGTGACTGGAACTTTTGACACACTTGTCTTGGAGACAGCTTTCCCATTAGCATTATCTTCAGCACGGATTTCTTCTTGAATAATAAAAGAGGTCTCATCAAATGGTTCAGCAATTGATTCCTTATAGAGGGGTTCATCAACACCCTTAAGCACATGTGGTACTTCCCTGCCTTTAGCACATACATGAGGAGGGGAGTTTATGCCTAATTTTCCAATAGCAGCATTGTAATCATAACCTATTCCGTGTGTTTGATTAACAGCTTGCTTATTGTAAAACTCTTTGGACTTCGAACAAGAATTAAAGTAAGCTTTAACCTTAGCCTCAAGACCGGTGATCTTGTCTTTGAGAATAGTTTTGAGTTGTCTATAACAGTCAACTCTATTCTCTAGAAAAGATACTTGATCTTTAAGTTTATCTTGATTAATGTGCACAAGTCTTAATTCATTGACCTCTTTCTCAAGGTCTTTGATTTGTTGATTTAACAATTCATTATCACGACGAGCACAATCTAAGTTACCTCTTAGATGATAAACCATTTCAGCATCAGAAAGTTTTACCTCTTTTCTTGACGATGAGGTGCTTGCATCACTAGCCATGAGAGCAAGATTCCCAACTTCTTCATCTTCACTGTCAGTATCATCCCAGCTTCTTCCCTTTGCCAGGTACGCCCTTTCAGATTTACTCTTCTGATTAGAATCGTAAGAGTTCTTCCTTGCTTGTTTTGGCTTCCTGCATTCTGTGGCAAAGTGTCCCAACTCATTACAGTTGAAGCATCGAATGGTGCTTCGATCAACCATCCCTGTTTTATACCCACCACTGCTGGTGTTAGAGGATGAAGATCCACCTTTCTGGAATCTGTTGTAGTTGGACTTGTACTTGAACTTGGGATTCCTTTTGAATCTGACATTTGAGAATCTCTTGACAATCAGGGCCATTGACTCATCCTCCAATTGCTCCAGTTCTTCGAAGGAATAATAATCATCTCCTGATTGATTTGTAGTAGGAGAATCAAATTCTGCTACTATCACATTATCTTCAACCTTGGAAGACTGTACCATTCTATCTGACTGTTGAGATTGTTGTTGATATAGTGGTTGTTGTTGCTGTTCATCAGCTACTAGAGCAGTAGACGTGCTGACCACTCTTCCTTTCCCGTAAACTTCCTTCTGCTGAATCTGCTCCAACTCATAAGTCTTTAACACACCATAGAGCCTTTCCAAAGAAATCTCACTCAGATCTCTTGCTTCTCTTATGGCAGTGATTCTATGTTCGAGATGAGTTGGCAGTGTCAAAAGGAACTTTTTGTTGACCTCCCTGATGGAATAGTATTTACCATTAATGTTCAGGTTGTTGATCAATGCATTGTACCTCTCAAACACTTCAGTGATTCCTTCTCCTGGATTGGATTTAAAGTATTCATACTCAGAGGTTAGGATTTCTAGTTTGTTCTCCCTAACTTCCTCTGTGCCTTCATTAATAATCTCAATAGTTTCCCAGATATGTTTGGAATCTTTACAATTCATCACATGTCTATTCATTAGGGGATTAAGGGAATCTACTAAGATTAATTGAAGGCTAGCATCCAGGGAAGCTTCTTCTATTTCAGCAGGAGAGAAGTCCTCAGGATCCTTCACATAAGTTCTCGCTTTGGTGATCACCACATCATTTTCTATTACCTCTGGTTCAATAACCATAGGTATTTTTGGACCCTTCTTCAACACTTGCAAATATTTGGGATTAGCAACCTGTAAAAACAGTAGCATCTTCTTCTTCCACATAACATAATTTTCTTTATCGAAAAGTGGAATTTTAACGGTTCCAACTTTTTGTGTAGTCATTATGAATTTTTTGAGTGAATAAAAAATTCAAGAAGTGAAAGAAACACAAAAGTCTAGGATCTAGATTTGTACGTTAATCAGAAGGCTCTGATACCAATTGTTAGGTCCCAATTTGTTTGTAGAAGGGGGGTTGAATGCAAACAATACCGTTTAGTCGAATAAAATGCGGAATAAAATTGTGAAACAAAATTCAAGTTAAATAAAACTTTTATTAAACTTGAAAGGTGTTACAACTACGGTATCGGTTACAAGGGATTAATCTCAAATCAATTATTACAAATTTAGAATAAATTCGACATGAACTTTTTCTATTTTTGTAATTAAAAGATCAAATGCTAAAAGCGATTTGAGATTAAGTTCTAGGGATTTTAATCCGCTAGATTGATACACAAGAACAAGATAAGTATTTCTAGTTGATTGGATAATTTTACAATCTAGAAATTGATCTTGAAGTTGCAGAATAGATGTAATATTTTTCTGCTTCTTTTTCTCTTTTGTTCTTCTGTATGTTCTGTTTTTGCTGAGTTTTTGGATGATCTTTTCTTCTGCTTCTTTTGTTTCTTTTTAAGTAAACAGCCGAATGCAAATGAACTGCAATGACAATCCTTTGAACCAGCATGACTTTCGGTATGACAATTGATTGCCATACCGATTGTTACATAAGTACAATTCAGATTGTCTTGCAAAGATAAATAACAGATTTTTAATCTAATAAAACTTCTAACAAGACAATTAAATGAATTAGCATGACTTTCGGTGTGACTATTGATTGTCATACCGATTGTCATACTAATACAATCAGTTTGCCTTGTTTCAATTTAAATAGATTTTAAACCAATTAAAATTCTGTAATTCCTTAATATTAATTCTAAATTAATTAATCAATTTAATTCAATTAATTAATAAATTAATCCTTGCAGATATAATTTATTTTCTTAATTAAATTATATGACTTAATTAATTAATGGAGAATTAATACTAACCCTGAGCAGCAACCATTCTGCTGACAATCTTCTGAAAGTCACTGAGACTTACGAATCAATTCCGTCACTTCAATGCTGACACTCGATGTACTGTCTGGTTCATGAGTGACTAACTTTTGTGACGTTTCTTCATGTCTTGACTTTGTTGTTCTGATTGAATCCTTGTAATAAATGATACCTTGACGAGATCTCTGTCACTTGATTAAATCCACGATCTTGATTTATATCACTGAGGCATGATCAAATTCTTGAACTTCTTCCAGTGAATCTTCAAGTCTGCAGATGAACAATGTTTCTTTATTCTTTGACAGATGTTACTTTGTGAGATCTCTCTGATGATTGATCCACTATTTACTTATTACATTTTTATTTGAGTTGAGTTAAATACTCGAATAAACGAGTAGGCTATGACATATGCCTTTCACATAGCTTGCTAATATACCATTTGCACCTAATCCTTATTATGCTGCATTTAGTATGCCACAAATGCCATTTAGCATGCCTTACTGGAATAACATGTTTACTAATAGCATGTCATTCCCTGTTGATTATAATATGCATGATAATTCTGTTGCAATGAATGGTTTCAAAGGCCCAACTCAAATGACCAAGGATGAATCTGATATCCCCAAGTCAAATGAGATAAAGCCTAAGAAACAAAAAAAGAAAGCTAACAAGGCAGGACCCAAGGAAACTTGGGTACCAAAATCAACTTGATTTGATTTTGATGTGTGCAGGGAAACAGAAAGAATCTTTGGTACTTGGATAGTGGTTGTTCAAGACACATGACTGGTGATTCTACCCTCTCACAGAGTTCAAGGAGAGAGTTGGCCTAAGTATACTTTTGGAGATGACATCAAGGGTTATACTGTGGGATATGGCTTGATTTCAAAGGACAATGTCATCATTGAGGAGGTTGCCTTAGTGGATAGTCTCAAACACAATCTGTTGAGTATCAGCCAGCTTTGTGATAAAGGCAACTCAATAACCTTCAACTCAGAAGCCTGTATTGTGACTAATAAAAGAAGAAACAAAGTGGTTCTCACTGGTGTGAGAAAAGAAAATGTGTACCTAGCTGACTTCAACTCATCTAATGCAGAATCTGTTATCTGTCTTCTCAGTAAAGCAAGTCATGGCACAAGAAGCTATCCCATTTAAACTTTAAGACCATGAATGAGCTAGTAAAGAAAGAACTGGTTAGAGGCATTCCTCTAGTGGAGTTTTCTAAGGATGGATTGTGTGATTCCTGCCAAAAAGGAAAGCAGATTAAAACATCATTCAGAAAGAAACTTGATTCAATAATTGAAGAACCTTTGCAACTGCTACACATGGATTTATTTGGACTAGTCACTGTGTTGTCCATCTCAAGGAAAAGATTTTGCCTAGTAATTGTAGATGATTTCTCAAAGTTCTCTTGGACATATTTCCCAAAGTCTAAAGATGAGGCTAGTGAAATCATCATCAATCATATAAGGCAAGTCAATAATCATCCTGATTTCAAGGTTAGAAGAATCAGGACTGACAATGGAACTGAGTTCAAGAATTCTGCCATGAGAGCATTCTGTGAGGAAAATGGGATTCTGCATGAGTTTTCAGCAGCAAGAACTCCACAACAAAATGGAGTAGTGGAAAGGAAGGACATATCACTTATTGAAGCTGCAAGGACAATACTTGAAGAATCTAAACTGCCAACATATTTCTGGGCTGAAGCTGTTAATACTGCATGCTACACTCAGAATATTTCTCTGCTTAATCAAGCAAGATGCATGACTCCCTATCAATTATTCAAGAACAAGAAGCCAACTCTAAATTTTCTTCATGTCTTTGGCTGCAAGTGCTATATTCTGAGAAATTAAACTGATCAAAATGGGAAGTTTGATGCTAAAGTAGATGAAGGAATTTTTGTTGGATATGCTGTTGGTAAAGCATATAGAGTCTACAATTTAAGAACCAACATTGTTGTCGAATCAATACATGTTGTGTTTGATGATAAAAAGATTGAAGGACTGCAAGATGGAGATTACCATGAGAGCCTCAAATTCTACAATGTGGAGATGGTTAGTGATGACAGTGATGATAAAAGTGATCAAGAAACAGTATCTAAGGATAATGCAGAAAAATCTACTACAAATGAAGCACAAAACTCAACATCTGTCGAGTTGCATAATGCTTCATCCGTCGGGAGGCAACCTGCGTTATCCGTCGGGAGACAACCAGCTTCATCCGTCGGTACTCAAAATTCACCATCTGTCGGTTTATCAAGAGAAGCTGGAAATCAAGATATATCACCTATAGAAAGTTCCCCTTTCTCAAATCAAAGATCCACAAACTTAGGGGGAGTTTCTAACAATCAAAACTCAATCACACATCAAGACAACAATGAGGCCTCTTCATCTAAAGATAATCTACCTCAACAAAGAAAATGGACAAAAGATCACCCCTTTGAGCTCATAATTTGTGATGTATCTTCTAGAGTTCAAACAAGAAGAGCAACTCAAGAAGAATGTATGTACATCGTCTTTCTTTCCAAGGAAGAACCAAAGAAGGTAGAAGAAGCTTTGTTGGATCCTGATTGGATTTTAGCTATGCGGGAGGAGCTAAACCAAATTGAAACTAATAATGTATGGAAGCTGGTGCCCAAGCCTAAAGGAAAGAATTCAATAGACACCAAATGGGTATTCAGAAACAAGATGGATGAAAATGGCATAGTAGTCAGGAACAAAGCTAGATTGGTTGCTAAGGGCTAGTCAACAAGAAGGAATAGATTTTGATGAAACATTTGCTCCTGTTGCAAGATTTGAAGCCATCAGAATCTTCTTAGCCTATGCAGCTTATGCCAATTTCAAGGTCTATCAAATGGATGTCAAAAGTGCCTTTCTGAATGGAGATTTTGAGGAGGAAGTCTATGTCAGTCAACCTCCTGGTTTTGAAGATCCAAATTTCCCAGAACATGTCTATTATCTTTTGAAAGCACTTTATGGACTGAAGCAAGCACCTAGAGCCTGGTATGACACTTTATCAAAGTTCCTTTTGGAAAATCACTTCACAAGAGGTATTATAGATAAAACTTTATTTTTTAGAAATGTTAATGGCTCTAGTATACTTGTTCAAATTTATGTAGATGATATTATTTTTGGCTCTACAGATGAGAAACTTTACAAAAAGTTTGCCAAATTGATGCAAAGTAAGTATGAAATGAGTATGATGGGAGAACTGACTTACTTTCTTGGTTTACAAGTTAAGCAAGTTAGTGATGGAATATTCATTAGTCAAACTAAATACATTTTTTATCTTTTAAAGAAGTTTGATCTAGTGGATTGCACATCTGCAAAAACTCCCATGGCCACTGCAACTAAGCTTGAATTAAACATTACTGAAAAGTCTGTGGATATTTCAAGTTATAGGGGCATGGTTGGCTCACTTCTGTACTTAACAGCTAGTAGGCCATATATAATGTTTGCTACATGTTTATGTGCTAGATTTCAGGCTGATTCTAGAGAATCTCACTTGATAGTTATTAAGAGAATTTTCAGATATCTCAAGGGAACACCAAAACTTGGCATTTGGTACCTTAGAGATTCTGGTTTTGATCTAACTGGTTATTCAGATGTAGATTATGCATGTCGTAGAATTGATAGAAAAAGTACAACAGGAACCTGTCAATTTCTAGAAAACAAGCTTGTGTCCTGGTTCAGTAAAAAGCAAAATTCAGTTTCTACTTTTACAGCTGAAGCTGAATATATTGTTGCTGGCAGTTGTTGTGCACAAATATTATGGATGAAAAATCAATTGCTAGACTATGGTTTGCAAGTTGAAAGGATTCCTATTTTATGTGATAACACAAGTGCAATTGACATCACTGAAAATCCAATACAACATTCAAGGACAAAGCATATAGATATCAAGTACCACTTCATAAGGGAACATGTAATGAATGATACTGTGGAACTACATTTTGTTCCAAGTGAGAAGCAGTTGGCAGATATCTTTACCAAGCCACTGGATGAATCCACCTTTTCAAGGTTGGTAAGTGAGTTAGGTATGCTTAATTATTCTTAAATCTTTATGAGTTAATTTGCAAGTTGAAAAGCAGCCAGAAATTTAATTAATTTTTCAGTCTAGAATGAAATTTTGGCTAAGTCAAATTTACATCTCGACGGATGATCTTTATCCATCGAGTTTGATCATCCGTCGGAATACTATTTGCTAATAAAAATCAATTATTTTTCTGGAATATTTTATGACTCGACGGATAACCTTTTATCCTCATCCGTCGAATTGTCTTAATTTTAGCTGTTAATTTCCTGAACATTATCCATTGAGTATACTTACAGTTTGTAAGCATAACACGACAGATAATGGGTGGAATTTTTACAGTTTATTTTTTAACGGCTATTTTAGGCAATTTCTATTGGTTACTTTATTTTACTTTATTATTTTTAACAGTTATTTTTGAGATAATATAAAAGCTTATTCCATTTCAATTGCTTTTCTTTTATCATTCTCAATTCAACTGCTCAAATTTCATTCTCTCTCAAAGCACTTACTCTCTTTCTCTTCAAGCTCTTATCCTCTAACAATGGCACCTATTGTAAAGATTATGTCTCAAACTGGGTTCATTTATGAGAAGAACAATTTCACTGCACTGGTGAACAAGGGTATTCAGTAATCTGGTGACTATCACAAGATGATGGACTTTGTGAAGAATTGCAAGCTCAGCTATGCCATGCTGGAATCACCCACAATCTTCTGTGAAGTTGTTGAAGAGATGTGGACCACTGCTACCTACAACTCAACAGATAAGACAATCACACTCACCATTAAAGGTAAAGAGTTCTGTATCAATAGTGATGTTATAAAAGCATGTTTCAAGATTCCTGATAACACTGTGACCTCACCACACACTGACATTAAAATAATCAATATGATTAATTCCATGAACTATGCTCTTCCTACTTCTAAGTTAAGTGACATTAGGAGAATGGGTCTTAGGAAAGAATGGGGTTTTATGTGTGATGTAGTGACAAAGGTCTTTTCAGATAAATTTAGTAATTTTGATTCAGTCAATATCTCAATGCTTAACATGCTCTACATGCTAGTTACAGATAAATTCTATAATTTCAGTGACCTTATCTTGTTTGAGTTAGGTTTTAAATTAGGAGAGTTAAATAAAAGATGTAAAAATGTGTATTATGCTAGATACTTTATGATGTTAGCTAATCACCTCTGTGAAGAGATTGTGCTTGAGAACCCAAACAATAAATTAGATTGTTAGGTTCAAGAGAGAAGGCTCATTGCAGATTTGAACAGGGCCAATCATCACAAGGATGTGCCATTGTTCTATTTTCCTGTAATGCAAGCACCTCAGGTAAGTGAGGTAAGTTCATCTATCCCTACCACTATTCCAACCTCACTAATTTCTTTGAGTTCCAGTGTGGCTATGACAACCGTGTCAATGACCAAACAGTTGCCTCCCCAAGCTACCAAAACTGCAAAAATTATCAAACCCAAATCAAAGAAAGCCCCCTCTGGTATCTCCCAAAAGATGCCAGTTGAAAAATCTACTAAAACCAAAGAGGGGAGTGTGAAGGAGGGCAAGATAGGTGAGGGAAGGGGTGAACATAAAAGAAACCCCAAGAATAAGGTTGGAGAGTTGAGTGGATCCCAGCCTAGCCACACTGCAGTTTCCTAACAAACTGCAGTGCTTAAAAAGGATAAAAACTCATTTCTAGCTGCATCCTCCCAAAAGGATGCAGTTATTGAACAAAGCTCTCAACCAAGAGCACAGGCCAAGAGGGTTAGGGACACAAGCTCACCCCAAACTTATGCCAGAAAGAAGAAATCTAAAACCCTTGGGGATGCACAGGGTACACACACTGTGCAAACTGGTACAAAAGACAAAGTCACTGCACCTTCACAAATTCAGTTTGATGTGGCTCCAATAAATATGGAGTCACAGCCAAAATCTCTAGTCATAGAAGCACCTCAAACACCAAACTCACCAACAAATTTTCTGGATGTGGATATGATAAACACATCAATTCCTGATTCCCCTTCTTTAACTCTGTTGGGAAAGCCAAAGTCTAGTGCAAGTGAGCATCATCTTTTAGATGATTAGTTGGCTCACTTGCCAATTCTTTCAGGAACTGTTGTATTATCTGTGCCCAAAATATCTTCAATCAGCATAGAGTCAACAATAGTTTCTATCCCTAATTCATTCATTTCTACTCTCTTGATGGATATTGCTCATCCGACGAGTAGTGATTGTATCCCGACGGATAAGCTTAACAGCAGTTATCCGTCGGATAGAAAAACCACTTACTCGATGGATATCACTCATCCGTCGAGTATCTCTGCACAGCTTCAAACTTCATTTATTTCAAGTGCAGAATATTTAGTGGTTGTACAGTCACTCTTAGGATTGAGAGAGAAGAGTGTTTTGAGTGAGAGTCTGGGTTGCTCCCAGGAAAAAGGAGAGGAAATGAGTGAAACTATGCAATCCATTTCTTCAGGATTGGCAAAAGAAAGTGAGAGGAGTCCCGCCTTAGTAGATGAAGGTGAGGGTGTGAGGGTGGGGAGCCAGGGTGAGACCCTGATGCAACAAAAGAGAGAAAACGAGAGAAATGCAGGTACAGGAGCTATAAGGTTGGATGTCATTGCTAATGAGTTAATGAATGTCCAGGATGCAGACAGGGAGGGACTATCTCAGCATCCTAAAGCTGTTATAGATTCCACCTCCCTTGATGTTGAGGCATTTACTCACCCTATTCCAGCTTATCAACTTCTAGTTGAACAGGGCAATGACAATGCAAAAAGGATGCTGAATTTGGTGCATACCACACATTAAATGATGAGAGCTAAAGATGCCATCACAGCTTTGCCTTGTACAGCTGGTGATGTGGACTATGAGACTGGTGATTCAGCTGACTTCTTTGGTGATGGGAGTGGGGATAGTGAAGATGAGGCAATGGACATAGGGGGTAAGTAGGTTCAAGTTCAAGATCAGGTATGCCATCATGGGCATTTTCAAAGCACTGTGATGATCATTACTTCAAGACAACCCTGATCCAACTAATCAATCAGATAAATACTGCCCTTCAAACCACTACTAATGCCAGCACCAAGAAGCTCCTTCAAGCACATCTAGCCTCCCTGCAACTTCAATAAATCCAAGGCTTCCAACATGCTAGGAATGTAAACACAATGAAGGGTGATATTGAGGAGATGAAGAAGGCCATTTCAGACAAGATAGATTCTAAACTTCCAGAAGCTACAATGCTAGACATCAAAAGGCAATTAAGGAAAAATTCTGATCTTGCAACCAAGATAGATGCCTTGGACATAAGAATGTCAGCAATGGAAGCATCTTTAACAGTCATTCATCTTCATCAATCCCAATAGACAAATATACTTCAAAAACTGGTGGCTGCTCAAACCCCCTCCTCACCTCAACTTGATGATAACAAAAAGTGGGAGAAAGGACCAAGTGAGGGGGAGAGACCAAGTGAGGGGGAGAGACCAAGTGAGGGGGAGAGGCTTTAAATTCAGATCAGGAAAGTAATTGTGCCTTCAATTACTATCTCAAAGCCATCAGTTACAGACAATATAGATTTGATTAATGCAGCAGCAGCCAACATAAGAGCAGCTGATAAGGAGAAGTTGAGTTGAGTCAACTGGGAGAAGATTGATGAGGAAATACAAAAGAAGTTTGAACTTGTCAAGGAGCCAGTTAAGTAAACCATCCATCACACTCAAGTCAAGCAAATTAGTGTGAATGAGATGAACATGAACTATCTGGAAAGGGGACAGTCATCCTGCATCAAATCTCCAAAGGCTGAAACAATTCTGAAACCAAGGGTAAACAACTCAAAATCATCATTGAAGAACCCTTTGGATACTGTGTATGAGACACCTAAGCCTGATGAAAAGAAGCTTCTGTCAAGATCAATTGCTTTCTACAAAGATCCAGCTGATTCAGCTTCTAAAAGGATAATTGCTAAAATTTTCAAGAATGGGAAAGAAATTTATGTGGTGGCTGAACATCCTCAATTTGCCCAAGAAAAGAGAGAGGAAAAGGCGATATTGAAACAGGAAAAGAAGCAAGCTGCTCTAGATGCTAAAAAGACTAAACAGAAGAAAGAAAAATTGCTATCTTGGCCAAGCTACATGTTGTAAATTCATCACAACAAATTCCTTCTCAGCAATCTGAAGTTATTGAATCAAAGAAGCAAGTTGAACAACAGAAGAAATCTCCAAGAATTAAGGAATTGGCTAAAAGAACTAAAAGGAAACTGGACATTGTTGATAAGGAATTGGAAAATCAGTTTCCCAAGGAATCCACTTCAACTACAACTCAAGCATCAAAACCCTCTGTGGTATTTGAAGATATCAAAGTGGTGGATCCTTACAGGAACATCCATGATGAACCTATAGTGCCTAAGGATGAACCAGTAGAATGGGAGAACATACCAATTCCTGACTTCTATTTGCCAATCCTTAACAAGCAAAAGAAAACAAAGTCAAGAGCAGTCAAGAAAGTGAAGCTTGTTAGGTATGAATACAACACACGGGGGGGGGGGGGTGAATGTGTTTTGGTTTAAATGTTTGACTTTCGATCGACTTAGGCTTTAGCAGTTGGTAGTTGTTAATGATTTAGTAGAATGGATGTTAAACATAAATAGTTGTGCAAATATGTAAAACAAAGATCTTCAAAACTCACTTAATTTTATATTAAAAATCAAGCAGTGTTTTGCTACAAAATCTCTAAGTTCTTGTTTTAGAACTTAGCTTCTTTCTTGAGAGAGAACACTCAAATTTTCTATTCTGATTGTTCTACTTAACTAGAGGACCAGTGTTAACTTTATAACTCAGTTAACTGCTGGTTTACACAGTGGATAATAAACATGCTATTAGCTTTTCTAAACTGTCACTTGTCATTTCTATTTATAGAAAAGCAAATCTTCCATTTCTGGCTTAGCATATCTTTAGCATCCCATGATTACTTTAATCTCCTCTGTCAGTTAATCTTTGTCATTGATCTTCCACATCTCTCAAGCTGCTTTTTGTAGACTTGTCAATCCAGCTGTGTGAATTGTTTGTTGATTTGCAACCTTGGATATTGAACTGTTCTGCAATTCTGTACTTAGAGAAATTTCTTCACTTCGAGATCTCCAATTAAGCTGTAGAGAACTCGACATCTCGATAGGCATGTTGGCTTGTCGATATCTCTAAAACTTCATTGTTAACTTGACTTATCGACAACTCTGAGTTCTCTAGTGAATTTTAGTTTATCGATAACTCAGAGTTCTTTAATGGACTTTGGTTTATCGATAACTCAGAGTTATCTAATGAATGTATACTTGTCGATATCTCTGAGTTCTCGAATGGGTATCTGACTTATCGATATCTCCAATAGCAATTCCTGAGTTCTCTACACCCGGTGGATGTTGCTTATCCGTCGGGTAGACATTGCTCATCCGTCGAGTAGATATTGCTCATCCGTCGGGTAGACATTGCTCATCCGTCGAGTAGATATTGCTCATCCGTCGGGTAGATGTTATTCATCCGTCGGTACTCTCTGGAGCTTAAATGACTTCTCGATAAGTCATTCTGGAGTTCTCGAATGATTTCTCTATAACACTAATTCTGTGACTTGTAGAGATCTTGACTTAGAATATTTTACACCAAACAAATTTATTCAATTCCAAGATTCTTCATAATTCTTCCGAGGCATGATCTTCTTGATCTTCTTCTAGATAGAATTCTTAGGCTTGACACTGTTTAGAGAAAAATGCTCCAGTCTGCTCCATACACATTTTACAGAAATTAAGTGTTACAAGTATGAATTACAGATTAAGGTTACAATACAACTAATCTTAGGGTTGTCAGTATGACTTAGTCTTGTTATAATACAGGCATGTCTTGCACAACAATCTCCCCCAATTTGTGAGAAGATTGCTTATCACAAATTCATGCATGTTAACAAGACTAACCCCAAGTTAAAGAATGAAAATAAAATAATACAAAAGCTGATACAACACTTGTACAATGAATATTTGACAGTTTACAATAATTAAGTAAAGGCTGAGCTGTCTGATTCTTTCTCAATTATGTTCTTAATTTGCACAAGTATTTCCAATTCTTCTAGGATGGAGGTGTCAGTTAGAGCCTCTATTAGTTTCAGCAAATCTGACTTAGGATATCTAGCTAACATCCCTATCCTATAACTTGACAAAGAGCCAGCTTTTATATTCAGAAATCTTCCATCCTTTGATATTCTGCTCTTGCCTGTTGCCTTCAACTCTTTTGATCTTCTGATATACTCAGATCATAGATGTTGATGATATTATTAGCTCCAGTAATCTTTGACATTATTTTGAGGCATAATTCTTTGACATCATCTATTATATATTACAATCTCCCCCAACTTGTTCATTATGAAATTATGCACAAGTTCTGATTGATGATGTCAAAACTTTAACTAAATGCAGAAACCAAAACCAGTCTTCCCATCAGGTCTTTTTTTGTTGAGTTGCATTTAGATTTATTCAACATCCATTAGCTGTTTTGGCATTTAGATATATTCTCCCCCTTTTTGACATTATCTCTAGGAAGAAAGATCCAGCTAAATGCACATTGTTCAAGCTGCTGTCAATGTCCATTTGGAACACTGTCTGCAGCTCCAAGCTTCATTGAGATTCATGGTGATAAGCTTTAAACAATAGAAGTTTCACTTAGATCTGCAGAAAAATCTGTTAGTGATAAAAGTCCTAAGCTCTCTGTTCTTTTGAATAAGTAGTCTCACCAATTCTCACTGCACTAGTCTCATGACTTTTGGGAGTCAGAGTTCCCTCACAAGGATTTCTAAATCCATACATTCATCTACCTCTCCTTTTGCCAGGAAGGATCCTGCCTCTCTTATTCTTTATTTATTTTTCACTCAATCTTTTCTCTTATCCTCACATGAAAGGCTCGAATGTTGTTTGACCTACAGAAATAAGAGGTGGCTGAGAAGAGGTAATATGTGATCATATGATTAGAGGAAGACCATATAGGGCTAATCATACTCATTTCACCAGAAAAATGAGTGCATAAGCATCTATGACTGGGGTCACAGTTTGACTCACAGATTGCTCTGTGGTTGTGACAGTATGTTGTCCTGCACTTGTAGTGAGAACCTCCATTGGAGTTGGAGAGGATTTTACTGGGTAACTGTCATGTACACCAGCCTCAAACCTTTGTGCACCTTGCAGAGCACTGTCACATTAATGTGATAAGATTGCCCTTCTTATGACATTGTCATAGACAATTGTTCTTCTAGCTTTGACTGCTAAGACAGCTTCTGCTAGAGTTATGAGGTAAGTTGTTCCTTCTTGAGGAACCTCCAATTGAATTGGAGAGGATTTAGATAGCTCCCCCTCAGGAGTACTACCCTCAAACCTATCAGTCTGTTAAGATTGTTTTGCACATGAAGGTGCATTAGTGATACTCATGAAAAGCTGATAAATTTCCATGTTTGTGATACCAATTCCTTTTTCTCAAACAATCAAAATAACTGAAGAACATTTTGGGGATTTTTTCCTTTTGTAAAACAGGTTCCTTTTGAGAGTTATCTGAGTGGGATTGTGTTTGAGTTTGTGTTTGTGTTGCTGTGCCTGGGTAAACCGCAGTTTGGTTTTGAAATGTTTTAGCTGCAATTTAACACAAATACCTGTTGATTGAAACTTGAATCTCCTGTTATTGTCTGAGTGGATTGTGTTGAACCTGTAATACATTGAACATATTTATCTGTATTGATTAGGCATAACCATTGAGACATGCAGTTGCAAGCATATTGATTAGGCATAACCATTGAGACATGCAGTTGCAAGCATTATGACAGGAAAACTAATAATCAATTAATCTGTAAACACAAGGCAATCATGACATAAACAATCAAGCAACAAAAACAAATTGATAAAGAAGAATATAATTTCATTAATATTAAACACAGAGTACATTAAGATGCAGATTACATCAAGTAAATCCTAATCCTAACTACTCTAATTTAGACTTCTTCTTCTCAGCCTCCAACCTCCTTGCCCTGTGCTGGTAAGCTCTGGACATGGAGTGTGCAAGAGAGATGATCCTCTCCTGCAACTCCAAAGCAGCAAGGCGTTGCTGCTCAGCCACCCTGGCTCATCTCTCCTACTCGAAAGAGGCTTCCATCTCAAAGAAAAGAATGTCGATTTGATCATCCCACGAGAGTTCATAAAAGACCTCAAGTGGAATATCAAAGGGGCTGTAAACAACCCCCTTGAGGCAGACAGGAAGTCCGAAAGGGTCAAAATACACCAAATCATCATCCAAATGATGGACCGGTTGATAAGCTCCATTAACAAGTCTGTAGAAGACCGGGGCATCCATTTGAATGAGAGAGAGATGAACAGAAGGTGAGTTTGAAATTTGATGTTTTTGTTGATAGTAGGAGGGTGATGAGTGATAAAGAGTGAAGCGTTTTAATTTATAGAGGGAGTAAAGATAGAAATCAAGAGACTCTTGAGTTACCCGGATAATAGGAGTAATAATCACATAAGCCTACTAGACAGCTAGAAATGACTAGTGACTATTCCCCATGCAAGTACTCAAAAATATTAGTTTATTTTAAAGAGTAACTATTCCCCATGCAAATAAGCGTGTACTCCCTACACAAAAAAGTAACTCTCCCTATCAGCAAGCAATCAGATAAAATTATCACTATCAGCATACGCAAAGCAACACAAATAATGTACTAGTCTACTAACATTGGACTAACATATTTCTACGTAAGCAAGAAATCATATAAGCATGTAAATGTGTCAATAATTCAGATAAATTTAGAGACTAAGTATGTCAAAAGTATTTTTATGAACATAATTTATGAATTAAATTTGTTCAGTTTTTTATACTTTTTGCTTCTTTTGATCTGTTATTTATTAAGTTAACATACTGAAGATATGACGTAATAAATATTCAGTTTACATAGAATTTTGAGAAATTCCAAGTTAATATTAATGGAGAAGTCTGGGTATTTATAGAAAAAGGTAAAATACTTATCGAGAAGTCAAATAAATATTTGATATTAAACTTATCGAGAAGTAATTTTAAATATGAAAAAGGTACATTCGAGAAGTCAAGTGACTTATCGAGAACTCTGATAAATGCCCAGTTTGTCCAAAAAGGACTGAAATACTTCTAATTTATTTGAATTAAATCAAATTGAAATCATAATAAATTTTCTAAAAGTATTTGTCTAAAATAATTCATTGAATTAAATTATTTTAGTTCTGAGTTATTGATAAATCTCAAAATATCCTTGTCGAGAACTCTGTGAATTAACACTATTAGAGAACTCTACATGGTCTCATCGATAAGTCATAATAGAGCTTATCGAGAAGTCATTCGAGAAGTCTGTAAATAGACTTATCGAGGACTCACTCGAGAACTCTAAAATGACTTGTCGATAAGTCATTTTGACGTATCGAGAACTCGGTTCACTATACCTTTGAGTACGGTTTTTCTGCCTTGTGTTAACTTTACACATTTAAGATGTAAATTAACAACTAAACAGTTTACTTAGAATTTTGAAATATTCTAATTTAATTTTTGAGTTTTTAAGAAAGATAAATATACAGAGATTTTGAAATATTTATATTTCATATTTCAGTTAATTTCCAATTAAATCAAACTATGTTGATTTATTAGAAATTAATCTGCTGCAAAACATTAGCTGAGTTCTTGCCTTAGGATGAAGAATTGAGCATTCCAATTTCACTCACAAGTCTAGTGAAGGTTGCTTCATCCAAAGGTTTAGTAAAAATATCAGCTAATTGTTTCTCTGTTGGAACAAAAATGAGCTCAATGGTACCATTTGCAGCATGTTCCCTGATAAAATGGAACCTAACATCAATGTGCTTTGTTCTAGAATGATTAATTGGATTAGCTACTATAGATATGGCACTAGTATTGTCACACATAATAGGAATTTTGTGTAACACTAGACCATAGTCCATTAGCTGATTTCTAATCCAAAGCACCTGAGCACAACAACTTCCAGCAGCTATATATTCAGCCTCAGCTCTGAAAGTTGACACAGATTGCTGTTTCTTACTATACCAGGACATAAGTCTTTGACCAAGAAATTGACAGCTTCCACTAGTACTTTTCCTATCAACTCTGCATCCAGCAAAATCTGCATCTGTGTATCTAACAGCTTCAAAACCAGTTCCCTTAGGATACCATAATCCCAAGTTTGGAGTTCCCTTTAAGTATCTGAAAATCCTTTTGACAGCCATCAAATGTGATTCCTTTGGATTGGCTTGAAATCTGGCACATAGACAAGTAGCAAACATGATGTCTGGTCTACTAGCAGTCAAATACAGTAATGATCCAATCATCCCTCTATAGCTTGAAATATCTACACTCTTGCCTTTCTTGTCTTCATCCAACTTGGTTGCAGTAGATATTGATGTAGATGCTGGTGAGCTATCCACCATACCAAATTTCTTCAATAAGTCATTCACATATTTGGTTTGGCTGATGAAAATACCATCACTTCTTTGACTAACTTGAAGGCTAAGGAAGTAACTCAATTCTCCCATCATGCTCATTTCATACTCACTCTGCATTAGCCTAGAGAATCTTTGACAAAGCTTTTCATTTGTAGATCCAAAGATGATATCATCCACATAGATTTGAACTAGGATCATATCTTCACCATGCTTCTTGTAGAATAGAGTCTTATCAATAGTACCTCTGGTAAAACCATGTTTGAGTAGAAATTCTAACAGTGTGTCATACCAGGCTCTTGGTGCCTGTTTCAATCCATATAGAGCCTTAAGTAATTTGTAAACAAAGTTAGGAAATTTTGGATCTTCAAAGCCAGGTGGCTGTTGCACATAAACTTCTTCTTCTAGTTCACCATTGAGAAAAGCACTCTTGACATCCATTTGATACACCTTGAAATTTGAGTGTGCAACAAATGCCAGAAAAATTCTTATTGCTTCTAGTCTTGCAACAGGAGCAAAAGTCTCATCATAGTCAATTCCCTCTTCTTGTGAGTAGCCTTTAGCAACCAACCTTGCTTTGTTTCTAGTAACAATTCCATTTTCATCTATTTTGTTCTTGTACACCCACTTAGTTCCAATTATGCTTTTGTTCTTTGGTGCAGGGACTAATTTCCAAACTTTGTTTCTCTCAAACTGATCCAGCTCCTCCTGCATGGCACATATCCAGTCAGGATCCATTAGGGCTTCTTCAGTTTTCTTGGGCTCTACTTGAGATAGAAAATATGCATGTAGGCATTCATTAGCAGTTGCACTTCTAGTTCTCACACCAACTGAGGGATCACCAATAATAGCTTCTACTGTATGACTCCTATCCCACTTTCTGGTGTGTGTCTGTTGACTAGTGCCTTCATCATTTTCTTCAGTATTACCATGACTGACATTTCCATTTTCTCCTTCTCCCCCTGAGTTTGTGCCATCAAATTCAGGTGTCTGAAGAGAGCTTTCATTTCCATGATTTTGTTCAGAGGTTTCTTCATTTGTCACTTGTTGTGTCACAACTTCATCTTCCTCATCTGAATCACTATCAATGGTTAGATTTCCAAATGCAAGGGCTTCAGCATCATTTACATCAAGGCATTCCAAGCCTGGACACTTGTCATCATCAAAAGTCACATCTGTGCTTTCCATAATTTTTTTTTAATCAATCACATAAACTTTATAGGTTGTTCTTTCCAATGAATATCCCAGAAAAATTGCTTCAAAAACTTTAGAGTCAAATTTTCCCACATATTCAGAGTTGTCTTTTAGAATATAACACTTGCTTCCAAATACATGTAGATGCTTCACTGTAGGCTTCCTGTTAGACATGATTGAGTAGGGTGATTTGTCATGAACTTTGTTGATGAGATATTTATTTTAAGTGTAGCATGCAGTATTAACAGCCTCTTCCCAAAAACTAGTTGGCAACTGAGCATCTTGTAGCAAAGTTCTAGCAGCTTCAACCAATGTTCTATTTTTCCTCTCAACTACTCCATTCTGTTGAGGTGTTCTAGCTGCTGAAAATTCTTGAACAATGTCTCTGCTTTTACAGAATTCACTCAATGTTGAGTTTTCGAATTGTGTTCCATTATCACTTCTCAATCTTTTCACACTAACCTTTTCTTCAGCTTACTTCTCAATTTTCTTGATGTGCTCAATTATAATGTTTGGAGTTTCATCTTTAGAGTACATGAACTCAACCCAAGTGTATCTTGAAAAATCATCAACCATGACAAGGGCATATTTGTTCCTTGAAATGGACAAGACATTTACTGGCCCAAATAAGTCCATGTGAATAAGTTGCAGAGGTGCACTTATGGAGTTCACATATTTTGACTTGTGACTTGATCTTTTCATCTTTCCTTTCTGACAAGCTTCACAAACTTCCAGTTGAGTAAATTCCAGACTGGGCATGTCTCTCACAAGCTCCTTCTTGACTAAGGTGTTGATTGCTTTGAAATTCAAGTGAGATAGCTTTTTATGCCACAGTTTGCTTTGCTCTTCTGATGCTTTGGTGTAGAAATAACACACTCCTTCCTTGTTTGTTGAGTCTAAGTCTGCAACAAACAAGCTTCCCTTTCTTACTCCCTTAAGAGCAATTTCACCAGTCTTTTTGCTAATAAAAGCACAATCTTCTTTGTTGAAAACAACTTGAAAACCTCTGTCTGCAAATTGACTAACACTTAGAAGATTTACTTCTAATCCAGCAACTAGTGCTACATCTTCAATGACAACATTTCCAGAAATAATCTTGCCATATCCTTTGTTGTTGTATCCAAAGGTCACCAAAGGGCCAGCCATCTCCTCAAATTGTGATAGCAGGGCCTTGTCACCTGTCATATGCCTGGAACATCCACTATCAATGATCCATATGACCTTCTTCCATTTTCCCTGCACACAATGAGGATTAAGTGTGTTTAGCTACCCAAGTTGTGTTGGGTACTTTCTTCTTGTTAACTGATTTTGCAGAAGTAGAATGAGAATTTTGAGATAAAATGAAATTCATAGATTGTTGAGCATTTTCCCTTTCAGATATAGAACCAACTTTTGATTCTATGAGATCAATTCTCAATTTGTAGCAACTCTTCATCACTTTCATGTTGCAGGGAATGCAGTCAAACTTGTCACAGAATGAATAGGGATCATTTGCCTTAGCTTCATTGTACTTGCAGACTCCTTCAGGTGGATTGCTAACAATCTTTTTACAAAGATGAGTTAGGTGATTCATTGATCCATAGTTCTCACACCTTTTTCTAGGAGCATCTACAACATAAGCAAAATTATTGCTTTTGTTTATCCCAATTTTTCCATTTCTACTCTTCTTTTTCTTTTTGACCTGTTCAGCTTTAATCTCCTTCACAGGCTCCTTAGTTTCTTGATTGGCTTTTGGTGTTTCAACAGAGATGGAAGACTGAGTTATCTCATCATTTTTCTTTTCCTTGTCCTCATCAGCTATCTCCTGTTTGATGATCAACTCTTCTTCACTGAAGTTCACTTCACATGCCTTAAACAAAGGTGATTCAACTTTTTTCAAAATAATTGGAACATCTTCAGTTTCAGTTGATTTACCTTTGTCACTGACATACTTCCTCATGTTGTTCAATTCCTCATAATCAAGACCAATGGCAATGTTTGCACATGGCTTGTTCTTTTCATGATATTGGCCAATCAAATCAGAAGCATTCTGAAGGATTTTAGCTTCACTTCATTCTTCTCCAGCTTTTCTCTCAATACTGCTTCAATTTTACTTTCACACTTTAATTTGTTCTTTAAGTATGCATTTTCTTGCTTAGCAGTATCAAGCTCAACCAGCAATAATTCAGTATCTTGTTTTTCACTCTCAAGTTTTTCATTGATCTTTTTCAATCTGCTAACTTCCTCATTTGCAGCAACCATGCTTGTATGAATGTGGAACATTTATGTGCTCATCTTTTCAACAGTTTCCTTATATTGACTCACATTTAAATCAATTATGGTAAGAGTTGGTACCTGTGATTTAGATGATGAAGAATCTCCTTGCTCCAAGGCCATGAATGCATAGTTTCCAACTTCTTCATCTTCATCATTATCTGAATCATCCCAGCTCTTGCCCTCAACAATATAAGCTTTCCATTGTTGCTTCTTTAGAAGAGCATCATACTTTGCTTCCAATTCAAGATAGGCTCTATCTTTCTTTGCCTTATTGGGTTTCCAACATTCTGTAGCAAAATGGCCCAACTCATCACAGTTAAAGCACCTTATTTTTTATCTATCAACAGATCCAGTTTTGTAGCCAATTTTGCTATCAGGAGTGTACTTCCCTTTTCCTTTCCAGCTGCTGTCTTTGTTGAAGGACTTTCCTTTGCTCTTGAAAAATCTTGGTTTCTTTACACTAATATTAGAGAATTTTCTAGCCAAGTAAGCCATTGATTTGTCTAGCTTATCAAGCTCATCAAGAGTGTAGAACTCATCTTCTTCATCCAATTCCAGTATGACTTGCTCTTCAGTGTCATTGACTCTTTTCTCACTTGTAGAAATTGCTGGAGTTGGGGATCTTTGCTCATCATTAGAAGTCTGGCCATCATTCACAATCAGTGCACTTGAGCCATCCATTACATATCCTTGACCAGCCCTTAATGACTTCTTTTGAATCATTTCAAGTTCATAAGTTTTCAGAACCCCATAGAGCACTTCCAGTGTGATTCTACTCAGATCGCTTCCTTCTCTAATTACAGAGATTTTCTGCTCCAAGTGATCAGGGAGAGTAAGCAAGAACTTCAAATTCACTTCTTCGACATCATAAAATTTATCATGAAGCTGCAGGTCATTTATCAGCTTATTAAACCTTTCAAACACTTCAGTAATACCCTCCTTTGGTTTAGCCATAAAACCCTCATACTGAGAAATCAATATCCGTCTTTGATTTGACCTAACCTCCTTAGTTCCTTCACAAAGTATTTCAATCTTTTCCCAGATCTGTTTAGCAGTGTCACAGTTGACAATGTTATTATACATTACATTGTCAAGTGGCTCAATTAGTATTAGTTGAAAAGCACTGTCTAAGGAAACTTTCTCTCTTTCAGGTTCAGTATACTCAGAAGGATCCTTGGGAGCATAATGAGCTGGAATAACCATATCTCCATATGTAGTTTCCTCAACTCTAACTACAGGAGTGAAGGGCCCATTCTTGAGGATACCAATGTAAAGATGATTGGCCATTCTTATAAACAGCAACATTTTCTTTTTCCATAAAGTGTAATTGGCCTTATCAAAGGGAGGAATCTTGATACTACTGATTTTCTGTGTTTCATTTTTCCAAGATCTAATCTGTTTACTTTCAGATTTTGCTCTGATACCACTTGTTACGTATGAATACAACACAGAGGGGGGGTGAATGTGTTTTGGCTTAAATGTTTGACTTTCGATCGACTTAGGCTTTAGCAGTTGGTAGTTGTTAATGATTTAGTAGAATGGATGTTAAACATAAATAGCTGTGCAAATATGTAAAAAAAGATCTCCAAAACTCACTTAATTTTATATTAAAAATCAAGCAGTGTTTTGCTACAAAATCTCTAAGTTCTTGTTTTAGAACTTAGCTTCTTTCTTGAGAAAGAACACTCAAATTTTCTATTCTGATTGTTCTACTTAACTAGAGGACCAGTGTTAACTTTATAACTCAGTTAACTGCTGGTTTACACAGTGGATAAAAAACATGCTATTAGCTTTTCTAAACTGTCACTTGTCATTTCTATTTATAGAAAAGAAAATCTTCCATTTCTGGCTTAGCATATCTTTAGCATCACGTGATTACTTTAATCTCCTCTGTCAGTTAATCTTTGTCATTGATCTTGCACATCTCTCAAGCTGCTTTTTGTAGACTTGTCAATCCAGTTGTGTGAATTGTTTGTTGATTTGCAACCTTGGATATTGAACTGTTCTGTAATTCTGTACTTAGAGAAATTTCCACACTTCGAGATCTCCAATTAAGCTATAGAGAACTCGACATCTCGATAGGCATGTTAGCTTGTCGATATCTCTGAAACTTCATTGTTAACTTGACTTATCGACAACTCTGAGTTCTCTAGTGAATTTTGGTTTATCGATAACTCAGAGTTCTCTAATGAGTGTATACTTGTCGATATCTCTGAGTTCTCGAATGGGTATCTGACTTATCGATATCTCCAATAGCAATTCCTGAGTTCTCTACACCCGGTGGATGTTGCTTATCCGTCGGGTAGACATTGCTCATCCGTCGAGTAGATATTGCTCATCCGTCGGGTAGACATTGCTCATCCGTCGAGTAGATATTGCTCATCCGTCGGGTAGATGTTATTCATCCGTCGGTACTCTCTGGAGCTTAAATGACTTCTCGATAAGTCATTCTGGAGTTCTCGAATGATTTCTCTATAACACTAATTTTGTGACTTGTAGAGATCTTGACTTAGAATATTTTACACCAAACAAATTTATTCAATTCCAAGATTCTTCATAATTCTTCCGAGGCATGATCTTCTTGATCTTCTTCTAGATAGAATTCTTAGGCTTGACACTGTTTAGAGAAAAATGCTCCAGTCTGCTCCATACACATTTTACAGAAATTAAGTGTTACAAGTATGAATTACAGATTAAGGTTACAATACAACTAATCTTAGGGTTGTCAGTATGACTTAGTCTTGTTATAATACAGGCATGTCTTGCACAACAATCTCCCCCAATTTGTGAGAAGATTGCTTATCACAAATTCATGCATGTTAACAAGACTAACCCCAAGTTAAAGAATGAAAATAAAATAATACAAAAGCTGATACAACACTTGTACAATGAATATTTGACAGTTTACAATAATTAAGCAAAGGCTGAGCTGTCTGATTCTTTCTCAATTATGTTCTTAATTTGCACAAGTATTTCCAATTCTTCTAGGATGGAGGTGTCAGTTAGAGCCTCTATTAGTTTCAGCAAATCTGGATTAGGATATCTAGCTAACATCCCTATCCTATAACTTGACAAAGAGCCAGCTTTTATATTCTGAAATCTTCCATCCTTTGATATTCTGCTCTTGCATGTTGCCTTCAACTCTTCTGATCTTCTGATATACTCAGATCATAGATGTTGATGATATTATTAGCTCCAGTAATCTTTGACATTCTTCTGAGGCATAATTCTTTGACATCATGTATTATATATTACAAAGCTGTCTCCTCTCAAATCCAAATCAGTAGTCAAAGCTCAATCTAAAGTCAATAGGGGAGATTACATGTACTTGTGTGACATCAAAGAATTTTCTGATCTAAACCTCTATCTAGATGAACTAGATGAAGTGAGAGGAATTGATGCATACAGAAACCTACCTGAAAGGTTAGTGTTCAAGTACAAAGGAGGAAAGGAGATTCAGTGGCCACTTCATAGGATCCTTCAAGAAAGCCAAGCTGTACTGATTAAAGTTTATTCATCCTTCAAGAAGAACTTTGGGTTTAATATCACTGCAAGAAGATTGGTACTGAAGAAGATTGAAGAGCTAAGGAGTATTAGTGCTAAAGATGCACTCCCAAAGACTCTAATTATCCCTTACACAGGGAGAAGAGTGCATCTAAGGCCCTACTGGCTGATGGAGTTCATAGATGACAAAGGAGTGAGAAGATTTTTCAGATTAGAAGACCAACTGAGCATCTCTAGCAATGAGACTCTTTTGGAAATGCAAGGAAAGCTAAATCTCTCAGAATCTGATGAACTGGAATTCCACAGGCAGCTCCAAAATCAGATTGAGGAAAACAACAGAAAGCTTGGAAAGAGATCCAGACCTTCAAGGAACTAGATAAATCTGCTCAGGCTAGAGGAGCATCTTGAAAATGACTGTGAGCGAAACTTTATACATTTTGTTATTTGAAGCACTTTTCAGTAATATCTACTTTCTTTTAAAGTTGTATTTTTAGGGTGTTTTGTTATCATCAAGTATCTCTTAATTTATGGCTACAATTCCAGTAGACATAAATTGGGGGAGATTGTTTTGTATATGTTGTGTACTTGATGATTTCATGAACAAAACACCTTGGTAGATTTTACTTAGTGAAATTATGTAGAACTCGACGGATAAGGTTTATAGTCCCGGCGGATGGCTCATTATAGTCCCGACGGATGATGACTTATTATCCATCGAGTGAGTAGCTTATGTAACAATAAGTCTGTAGCACATTTCTGCATACACATTGTTTAGAATCTGTAGTAGTACTTAAGTCATGTTGACTTTAGTTAGATATGCAGAATAGGTTGATTAATTATACATAGATGATGTCTTGTAATTCTGCATAAGTGAAATGAAGTCAAGTGCCTGATAAAGAATTCAAATTTCTGTTGACAGTGACAACACAGTCACATACGTCGAGTGGATGCAAATTGAATATGGTAGCCTATTCAACTGGGTTTTCGAGAATAAAGAAGCATTGCCATTTCCATGTTATTATGAAGATATTCAAAGATGCTGAAATAGAGTAATGAAGTAGCATTGTAATAGACTAGATAGTTTTTGTTTTATTATCCTGTCTCATTACTTTGTAATCTTGGTGATATATAAACCAAGAAGTAGCAACTAAGGAATAATCTGAGAAACAAGCAGAGAAACATTTGTAAGCAGAATTCTTAGCATTTCTCTGCATTCTTAGTTATTCAATATTTGTAAGCAGCTGTGAGCATTTTGCACACAGAGTTCTCTCGATATATATTATATATCTCTGGTGGAATCATTCAAATCCACCAGAAAGTTTTTAAAGACTCTTGTTTTTAATTACTTGTGTTTTGATTCATTTAAGTAACTATTCCGTATTGTGCTAATCAATTCACACTTATATATATATTCGAGTTAGAATATTTTTAATCAAGAAAAAGTTTCAAGAATTCCATTCAACCCCCCTTCTGTAATTCTTGTTATATTGTTAAGGGACTAACATCACCCACTAAGAATGCTTGAAGGATTTTTAATTTAAATTATATTAAAGTAATTTGAATTATTTAAATTATTAATTAAGTATGACTTAATTAGTTAGATAAATATTGATATTCGAATTTACTAATATTAATTATGAAAGTCATTTGTTAAATAATTAAGTGTGACTTAATTATTATACAAATAGGAATTTCAAATTAATAATAACTCCTAATTAGTTAAGAGTTATAATTTTTATTATACTCTCTATATAATATCTCTTGTGTGGCTGATTTTGTACGAAATACTTTTACTAAAACCCTAGCCACCAAGGGAGAAGATGGAGAGAGCAAGAATAAACGAGTTTGTGCTAGTACACATTCAATCCTTGCGTTCAAGCATTCGTGTGGATACCGATAGAGCGTAGATCGCGAGAGCGGGATGCGTGGTGATTGAACAAGCTTTGGATCTCCATTAGTCAACCAATTGGTAAAGCTTCTTAAGGTAAACAATCTAATCCACAAATTAAATATATGTTTTTCGCATGGATCATGCGGTGGGTTTCGAAAATTCTGATTTTTACATTTTTAATTACTGTTTCTGTTGCATTTATGTGCTTGAAATCCAACAAAAAAAGGTATTTTAACTGTGATGAGTTGGGCCACTTTGCAACTGAGTGCAAGAAGCCAAATAAAGTGAAGAAGGATAAAGCCTATCTGGAATTAGAAGCAAAATATGAAGCTCTCTTGAAGAAACAACAGGGAAAGGTTTACATAGTTGAAGGCAAGAGTTGGGATGACAATGATGAAGATGATGAGAATGAATAATTTGGAAATTATGCACTTATGGCTCTTGATCAATGAGAATCATCCTCATCCAAATCAGAGCTACCAACTCTAACTATCATTGATTTAACTACAAGCCAATATAAAGAAAGTTTTGAAAATATGAGTATAGATATGTTTCATATCCACACAAGCATGGTGGCAGCTACTGAGGAAGTTAGTAGACCGTCAAAGACAAATGAGAAGCTTGAAATTAAAAAGTAATAACTGGAGCTGCAGCTTATTGAGCTTGAAACAGTCAAGCAAGAAAATGAATATCTGAAAAACAAGCTCAAGTGTGTAAGTGAAATTGAAGCTGTGTTAAAGGAAAAATTGGAAAAGAATGAGGTGAAACTGAAGTCATTCAGAAATGCATCTCAGTTGGTTGGAGAATACCATGAGAAGAACAAATCATGTGCTAATATAGCTATTGGTTTGGACTATGATGTCTTGAACAATAACAAGAAAAATGAAAGTGACAAAGGTAAGGCAATTGCAGATCAAGATCTCCCAGTTATGCTGAGAAAAGTTGATGCACCTTTGTTCAAGGCATGTAAATTAAATTTTAGTGAGGTTGAGTTGGTCATCAAGCAAGAATTTGCAGATGAAGACAGTAAAAAGAAAAATAAAGAAATCACTCTTATTGCTAAAATTAAGAAGAAGCCCATGGCCAATCAAGTTTCTAAAACACCAATCAAGGAAATCAAGACTGAGAATGCAGGAAAGAAGAAGAAGAACAGGAATGGAAAAATTGGAGTGAACAAGAGCAATAACTTTGCATTTGTTGCAGATGCTCCCAGAAAATAATGTCAAAAGTGTGACTCAACCAATCACCTAACTCACCTTTGTAAAAAGACTGTTAGTGAGCCAAAAGTGGGAGCATGCAAATACAATGAAGCAAAGGCTGAAGATCCCTATTTCTTCAGTGATAAATTCAATTACATTCCTTGCAATATGAAAGTGATGACAAGTTGTCATAAATTGAGAGTGGATCTCAAAGAAGTTATGTTAGATATATTTGTGATATCGTGTCTAATCTGATTTTTTTAGTTTCAGAACTTAATATCAGGACTTATCATGACTTACTAGAAATCAGGATTTACTGAAGACAGGAGGATATCAGAACTTAAGTTATCAGAACTTGTGATATTCAGAACTTAAGGAAGGATATGCTTCAGAAGTAAAGTGCGGCTGATTTCTTGGAGAGGATCTGGACTAAAACAAAGGAAGATATGCTTTAGGAGTTGGACGACTAGAAGACTTGTAAGAAGATAATATCTGATTGATATATTTTAGGAAGAGATATATTTCATATCAATTAGAATATATCTTGTAAATGTGTACTATATAAACACAACTTAGGGTTTACACTATATGTGTTATCATTCACGAGAATATTATTCTTTGTAACCCTAGCAGCTCTTAGTGATATTGTTCATCACTAAGAGTGTAGTTTAACCTACTTTGTAACAAAGCTTATTATATTGAATAAACTTGATTACTATTACATACTTGTGTTCTAAATCGATTTGATTGTATAAACACTATATTCAACCCCCCTTTATAGTGTTGTGTGACCTAACAAGTGGTATCAGAGCCTCTCTGTTATTATACAAACAGTGAGATTCCAGTTTACAATCATGTCTGACGAAACACAAACTCCACCTAAGCCCACCAAAACTCAAGATACTCAAAACAATCAAACACACAGTCGATAGGAGAGTATTAGGGTTCCCATACTGAGAGCATATGAGTATCCTATATGGAAGGTAAAGATGGATATATTTATGGAAGCCACGGATCCAGAATACCTTGATAGAATTAATGATGGACCATAAAAGCCTACCAAGCTCTCTGTTGCAGTTGTTGATCAACTAGCAAAGATGATACCAAAGGAGAAAGGTGATTACACACCTGAAGACATCTCATCTATTGCCAAGGATGCAAGGATAAGGCATCTGCTTCATAGTGCAATCGATAATGTCATGTCAAACAGGGTAATTGGATGCAAGACTGCAAAGGAAATATGGGATGCTTTAGAGATAAGATGCCAAGAAACTGAAACCATCAAAAAGAACAGGAAGACTATACTCACACAAGAGTATGAGCACTTTGATTCAAAAGCTGATGAATCATTAACTGATTTATATGACAGGTTTGCCAAACTCTTGAATGATCTGTCACTGGTGGAGAAGGAATATGATCTTGAAGATTCAAATCTAAAATTCCTTTTAGCTCTTCCTGAAAATTGGGATTTGAAGTCTACTACCATAAGAGACAACTATGATGTTGCTGAAACTACTCTTGATGAAATTTATGGTATGCTCAAAACTCATGAACTTGAGATGGATCAAAGGAGTAAAAGACATGGAAGAAAGTCAAAGACAGTTGCTCTTAAAGCTGAGGAGGAATCTCCTAAAGTGGTTATCTCAAAGAGGGGCAAAGGAAAGGCTCTCATCATACAGTCTGATTCAGAGTCATCATATTCTGATGATGATGATTCAGAATCTGAAAATTTATCTGAAGTGGATGTTGATGAAGAGATGATGAAACTATGTGCTCTTATGGTGAAGGGTATCACAAAGATAGCCTACAAAAAATTCAGAAAGGGAAAGAAGTTTTCTAGGAAAGGTGGAAGTTCTGAAAAAAAAGGGTTCAAAAAGTCTGAAGGCAAAGGAGGAAAGTCTGACAGAGGAGACAACTCAAATGTCAAATGCTACAATTGTGGTTAAAGAGGCCACATCTCTCCTGACTACAAGAAAGGAAAAAGTGATAAAGGTCAGACACTTATCACAAAGAAGAAAAACTGGGTAGACACTTCAGATTTTGAAGAAGAGGTGAACTATGCCTTGATGGCAAATGCTGATACCAGTTCTGGAACTGCTGAATTGAAGGTACCTCATTCAACTCTTGCTTTTCATACTGATGATATTTCTGAGCTAAGATTATATCTGAAAACCATGTTCATTAGTTTTATAAATCAGACTTTAGAAAATGAAAGATTAAAATTTGAAAGTCTTGCTCTTAAAAACAGAAATGACTACTTAGAAAAAGAGTTAGTTATATTCCATCAAACTGAGAAAGAAAGAGATGAGGCTTTGTATGTTAGAGATGAACTGCTAAAATTGAATAAATCTCTTAAATCTGAACTGGAAAAAGGAAAAGGAGATAATCAAAACTTGGACTAACTCTGGAAGAACAACGCATAAAATCTTAGAAAATGGAAATTGGAAAGAAGGACTAGGTTACCTAGATGATAAAGAAGAAAAGGAAATTGTGTCATCTAAACCAAAATTTACCAAGAAAGCTGAAAAGCCAAAGGTAAATCCTGTTAAATTTGTTGCAAAAACTGATGCATCAAAATCTGAAAAGATGAATGATTCTAAAACAGAAGTCAAAGAAAAGTCAACTTCTGACAAATTAAAACAGGATAAACCAACTGTGGTAAATGTTGGCTTAATGACAAAGAATCAGCTTAAGTATAAGCTTAAAGAGATTAGAAAAGAGAACAAGGTAAAGAAAGCTAGAAAAAATAGGAATGGAAAGGAAGGTGTGAATAAAAGCAATAATTATATGCCTGTTCCTAATGCTCCTAGAAAGAAATGCTATAATTGTGGAAACTCTAACCATCTTGCTTCTTTTTGCCAGAAAAATAAAGATATAAACTCTTTACCTCCGAGATCGGGAGTTAAGAGTCAGTATGTTAGGTTTAAACCACAAAATCCTTGTTTTTATTGTGGTAGTTTATGGAATTCTATTTATACTTGTAAGGAATATCATAGTTTGTACTATGATTATTATCAAATAAAACCTTCTTTAAAGAAAGTTAGTGTAATTCCTTCTAGTGTAAATTCTGATGCAAAGTCTGAATAAAGTCTGATAAAAAGCATGTTAGCATAAACTCTGAAACTAAATCCGCTGCAAATGCTAACAAACTTAAAAAGGCCAAAGGATTTAAGCAAGTCTGGGTCCTTAAAACTAACCAATAGTGGTCTTTGTGATTGCAGGGCAACAGGAAAAACATCCTGGTTCTGGACAGTGGATGTTCAGGACATATGACTGGAAATAAAGCCCTGCTATCAGACTTTGTGGATAAAGCTGGCCCAGGAGTTTCTTATGGAGATGGCAACATGGGAAAGACTCTGGGATATGGCAATATCAATCTTGAGAATGTCATAATTGAATCAGTAGCTCTTGTCTCAGGACTTAAACACAATCTGCTAAGTGTGAGTCAAATCTGTGACAGAGGTTATCATGTGGATTTCTTTGAAGAACACTGTGAAGTTGTAAGTAATTCTACAGGCAAAGTGGTTCTGAAAGGTTACAGACATGGTAACATATATGAAGCTAGACTTTCAACAAATTTTGAGGGTTCTAAAATATGCCTGTTAATCAGAGCATCAATTGAAGAAAGCTGTAATTGGCACAAGAGACTCTCTCATTTAAATTTCAATAATATAAATGAGATAGTAAAGAAAGATCTTGTGAGAGGACTGCCAAAATCAGTATTTGCTCGTGATGGTCTTTGTGACTCATGTCAAAAAGCAAAATAAAGAAAATCTTCATTCAAGAGCAAAACTGAATCCTCAATTCTTAAGCCTTATCACTTACTGCATGTTGATCTATTTGGTCCAGTCAATGCCATGTCTATTGTAAAGAAGAAATATGCTATGGTTATAGTGGATGAGTTCACAAGATACACTTGGGTGTATTTCTTGCACAAGAAGAATGAAACTGCATCTACTTTAACTGATCATGTCAAACATCTAGATAAGTTAGTCAAAGATTCTGTTAAAATCATAAGAAGTGATAATGGCACTGAGTTCAAGAATTCAATCATGGAAGAATTCTGCAAAGAGCATGGAATAAAGCAAGAATTTTCTGTACCTAGAACTCCACAGCAGAATGGAGTTGTAGAAAGAAACAACAGGACTCTTATTAAAGTTGCACGAACTATGCTTGATGAAGTAAAGCTACCAACCTATTTTTGGGCTGAAGCTATGCAGGCTGCTTGTTTTACACAAAATGCAACACTCATAAACAAGCATGGAAAAACACCATATGAGATGGTGAAGAAAAAGAAGCCAAATCTGAAATACTTTTATTTATTTGGATGCAAGTGTTTTGTTCTTAAGACTCATCCTGAACAGCTGTTAAAATTTGATCTAAAAGCTGATGAAGGAATTTTTGTTGGATATCCACTTTCCATAAAAGCCTTCAGAGTCTACAATTTAAGAACAAGGATTGTCATGGAATCTATCAATGTATCTTTTGATGATAAAAAGATTATTGGACTTGAAGATTTCAATGATCATGATCAGCTGAGATTTGAAAATAAAGATGTAAATTATGATTCTGTAAATTCTGATGACCTAAATCCTGATCCTGTAAGTTCTGACGGGTTAAATTCTGATGTCATTAAAACTGTGGTAATTGCTCCAAAGGAAAATGCACATGTTCAGGGGGAGCAAGCTGATGATCATACCACATCTCAAGACTCTCAAGAAGCATCAGAACCAGTCATAGGCTCTTCAAGTTCTGATTCATCAAGTGCTGATGAGCCAAATTCTGACAATTCTGGAAACTCTGATTCTTCAATTCCTGAAGGATCCAACTCAAATTCTGGAATCTCAGAGAGCATAACTTCAGGGGGAGCACCAGAAAATGTTGATGGAGACAACATGGATCATGGGGGAGGATCCAATTCTAGAGATCAACTTCTATCTACAAGGAAGTGGACTAAATCACATACACCTGACTTAATAATTGGAGATCCTGAAGCAGGTGTCAGAACTAGAACAGCAACATCAAATGAATGTCTCTATCATTCCTTTCTATCTCAGAATGAACCAAAGAAAGTGGAAGAAGCTCTTCAAGATGCTGATTGGGTGCAAGCAATGCATGAAGAGTTAAATGAATTTGAAAGAAATAAAGTCTGGACCCTAGTGCCAAGACCAAAGGACAGATCCATTGTTGGTACAAAATGGGTGTTCAGAAATAAAACTGACAGTGATGGCATAATTACAAGAAACAAATCAAGGTTGGTTGCTAAAGGTTACTCTCAATAGAGGGTATTGACTATGATGAAACATTTGCTCCAGTTGCTAGATTAGAAGCCATAAGAATCTTTTTGGCTTCTGCTGCTCACAAGAAGTTCAAAGTCTTTCAAATGGATGTGTAAAGTGCTTTTCTCAATGGAGAATTGGAAGAAGAGGTATATGTTGAACAACCTCCAGGCTTTGTAGATCCAAAATTTCCAAATCATGTCTACAGGCTTGACAACGCACTTTATAGCCTAAAGCAAGCTCCTAGAGCATGGTATGAGACTGTGACACAATTCCTTCTGGAAAGTGGATTTCACAGAGGCACAATTGACAAGACTTTATTCTACCTCAACCATGAAAAGGACTTACTTTTGGTACAGATATATGTTGATGATATCATCTTTGGCTCTACAAATACAAAACTTTGTGAAAGATTTTCAAAGTTAATACAGTCAAGATATCAAATGAGTATGATGGGAGAACTTAGCTATTTTCTGGGACTTCAAGTCAAGCAAATTGAAGAAGGTACTTTCATAAATCAATCCAAGTACACCAGAAATTTACTCAAGAAGTTTGGAATGCAAGACAGAGTTACTGCATCAACTCCCATGGCCACTGCCACCAAGTTAGATAAAGATACTGGAGCATCAGTATATATTACTAACTACAGAGGTATGATTGGCTCTCTACTCTATTTAATTGCAAGTAGACCTGATATCATGTATGCTACCTGTCTTTGTGCAAGATTTCAGGCTGATCCAAGAGAACCTCATCTAATATCTATGAAAAGAATTTTCAAGTACAACTGATCTAGGATTGTGGTGTCCTAGGGAATCAGATTTTAAGCTAATAGGTTACTCAGATGCAGATTTTGCAGGATGCAAAATAGACAGGAAAAGCACTAGTGGAAGCTGCCAATTTCTTGGAGGTAGATTGGTTTCTTGGTTCAGCAAGAAACAGAAATTAATTTCCACATCAACTGCGGAAGTAAAATATATTGCTACAGGAAGTTGTTGTCCACAGATTCTTTGGATGAAGAATCAGCTACTGGACTATGGGTTAGAATTTTCTAAAATATCTATTTACTGTGATAATCAAAGTGCTATTGCTATGACAGAAAATCCAGTTCAACACTCAATGACAAAGCACATCAGTATTATGTACCATTTCATAAGGGAACATGTGATGGAAGGTACAGTGGAATTTCATTTTGTTCCAATAGATCAATAACTAGCAGATATCTTCACAAAACCACTATATGAAGCTACTTTTACAAGACTGGTAAATGAACTTGGAATGGTTTCAGGTTCTTTCTCAAAATCTATTTAGTTTTTGTTCTCATACATCAGACTTTATGATCATTGTTTACAGATTTTCTTATCTCAGTGTAATCTGTGCTTAAATTGTTACATATTAAACACTGCTTGTTATCTGATGTGATTCTATAAACTCTGAAAGTGTTTTGAATGTTCTGTAACTATTCAATCCAATGAGGATTATCTTGTTAGATGCTGACTTAGTAGTCATTAACAAACTATGTATCCCATGTTTGAATTAGTTGTTTATGTGGAAATCAATAATATAAGCGAATTCTGATTTTGATCTTAGTCAAATTTACTTTATGTATCTTTTTTCTAAGTCACAAACTAGATTATTGCTTCCTATCTGTCAAATTCTGATGTCAGTAAATCTTAAGGATGAACTACATGCTTGATAAGCCTCACTTATCTTAAGAAAACAAAAGAAAAGAAAAATTTAAATCAGGTACTCCTTTGAGATCTAGAGTAAATATGTGATAGGGAAGATCCAAGTGCATTGCTGGTATTAAGTTATATGCATTAGAAAAGCAAATTGATTTTTCTTGGTGACTTTTCACATTCTCTGATTATTGGAGAAATATTCTGATAACAGCATAAATTATGATGGAAGTTGTAACTCATTTACACTGAGAAGCCAATGTCGAAAGAATTTCAAAAGATGCATAAAATGAGCACAAACAGTTGAGGTGGATTCTTGCATAACTTTATTCTATAGTAGACTTCACAATTCAAGACATATTTTAAGCATTTTTCTTAGTTATGCCTTATTTCTAAGATATACTGAAGTTTATCAGACTTTAATCCTTATTTGATCATTTGCACATACACACACTATCACTCTATACGAATGATGAAAATTATTGTGGTCATTAAGTTGTTTCAGATAAACAGTTAAGTATTAGTTGCATAAATTCTGAGGACAAGTTCTGATTATGTTCTAATGATTAAACTCTGAAGAAACCAGTCAGTATTTGTGTGAAGAATCACGGAAACATTCATTCAATTTTCTGAGTACAGAAGCCATGTTCTGATGACCGTTAAATTTTGATAATAGTCAAGTTCTTATGCAAACTCTGATGCTTACGTGTCACATTTTAATTGCTTGACTTATTTTAAGTATTTACTATAACCGTTATATTTCACAGGAAAATAATTAAGTGAGATAAAAACAGTGATAATGATTTGGTTAATGGGTTGCGTGTTTGTTGTGTGACCGCATGTGAGCAATAATTACTGCACGTTTAATGTGCCAACTAATAATGTTTTGACTGTTTACATGCTGCCAGGTGTAAAATGTTGGTTTTACTTCCAAAAAGAGTCGTTGAGTGGAAAGAGTATAAATATTAGAGATAAAAGATTATCAAATCTTTTAACTCCTCTCTTATCTTATCTCTTATTTCTTTTACTCTCTCTCTCTCTATTTTTCTCTCTATTTTCTAGACGGACTTTCTTACAAGCATTTTATCAAACACCTTGCAAACACACAACTTTTTACTTAATTTCTGATAGAAATGGCACCAAAGGACCTTATCTATGATGGAGCCAAGTTTTTCCCCAACAACTACATGGCTATTCTCAACAAGGATGAGGCTCCTTCAGAACTTCACTTCATTCAAGACTTTCTATCTCGAAGTGAAATTGGGTATGCTCTGACCCAACCACAGATTCTCTCAGGCAAGCAAATTCTGAAGTTTTGGAGGTCTGGAGTCTATGATGATGGTGGTGAAGATGGGTCCCCAATTATCATTTTCACAACTAGGGAAGATGAGCATTTGGTTACCTTGTCTACTGTACGACAAGCATTGCATCTGCCAGAAAATTGTTCTTACAGTTCACAAGTTGGGAAGTCAGCTCTTCAAAATATGATGGCAAATCTTAGGTATGAGAAATCTTTGTCCAAGCTGGGACAACTGAAGAGGCCCTACATCGGGAGGGAGTGGAGCTTCTTTTTCGACTGCATTACCAAAGCCTTTTTCAACAAATGCTCCAACTTTGATGTTATCCCAATAATGAGTCAGATAATTGGGCATGCCCTTCTTAATCAAACTCATTTTGATTATGCTACTGCAATTTTGGGTTTTATAGGTGATAGGATGAAAGAAGATAGCAATATAGTATATTTTGCTAGATTCTGTCAGCTTATATACAATTTATGTTGTTCTGATGCACCTCAAAACTTTAGTGAGACAATTGAACCCTTTAAACTTCACAAAAGGGCTTTCACAGACTTATTATCTACTGATAATAAGAAGAATATACTAAGACCCCTCCAAATTCCTCAATCTGTCAAACAATTCTTAGTAAATTCTGATCCTCACACATACACAACTATATATCCTGATGTTGCACCTACACAACCTACTACTTTCACAACCTCCACCAACACAGCCTTCCACTACTCAACCACATCCTACTATCAGAACCTACTATCAACCAGCACAATCCTCTCAACCAACCTCTGGTACTTCTCAAAAGGTGCCAGTTGTAAAATCTGACAAATCCTCTAGGCCTAAAAGGACTATCTCTGTGCCTAAATCTCCACCAAGGAGAAGAAGAAGGATTATTCTGAGGGATGAATCTGATGAGGATGATCAAGTCCAGGTTCCTGCATCAGAACCTGTGACAAAAGAAGCTAAAAAGGTAATTTTTCAGAAGGAGGTAGAAGCTGAAGAGTCAACTCTTCAGAAAGAGAATGAAGCTTAGGGTTCTGGAATTCTGAAAAGGAAAAGACCTTCAAGTTCTGATACAGCTAAAGTCACTCCTCCATCTAGAAGATCAAGGAAGATAAGAGCAAGTAGGCATATGGAACAACCTCAATCTGAGGATGCTAAAGATGCTGAGGAAAGGGATTAGGAATCTCTGATCTTATCAGAACCTACAGTCATTGAAGCCCTTCCAGCACCTGAAGACACTGTTCAAGACACAGTGATCACACCTCCTATCTCTCCAGTCAAAGAAACTGATACAGTTGAAGATTCAGAATTAAGTCCTGAAATTGATATTCACAGGCTACATATACCAATGGTTTTGTATCTGGAAGCACCACAAGCAAAAGAGTTCACTCTACCTGTTTTTCCATTAAATGCTGAAATTCCTACTACTCCAATTCTGAATTTGGAACCTGAAACAGATGAAGTAGTTCCAGAATCTCCTTCACTTATACACACTCTTGTGTTGTCAAAAAATGATGAGCTTTTATCATATTCTGGAGATAGTGCTCCAGCAAGTGCTCCAGTTAGTGCTCCAATTCTTGGAAAGGAGGCACTACTTAAGTTTGTTGAAAAAGATGCTCCTGTTTCATGGGAGAAAACTTTCAGAGGAGTTGAGTGGACAAAGAAGTGGAATGAACCTGACTTCATTCCTAGCTCACATGTTCTGTTAGAACATATTTCAAAAGCTGATGAGTTGCTGATAAGTTCTGATTTCAAGCAACAACTTAAAGTCACTGATTTCAATACTAAAACACTTCAAGGTCTACACTCCAAGACTCGTGAAAAGGTTGATAAACTTCAGGAAAATGTTGATAAGCTGGACCTGATGCTCAAGCTAGACAAGAATAGGTTTATCAGATCAATTCATGAAAAAGTGGAAGTTATTGAGCAAGTTCAAACCAAGCAGCAGGCTCAACTGGATGAGGTCTTGCAGAATCAAGCTTCTCAATAAACACAGCTCAATGAAATTCAATCTTCAGTGGAACTTCTTCTTTCTCTACTCCTGCCAGATGATGCCAAAAAGGGGGAGAAGGTAGTTAAGTCCAAATGCTCAATTAGCAAATCACTAAAGAAAAAGGATAATTCTAAAGATGACCAGGGAAATCCTAGCAAGGGCAAAGGTCAAGGTCAAAGCAAGCAAAGCAGGAAAGTTTCTTCACAGAAACTAATTTCTGATTCTAGCAAATCTTCTACACAGAAAAATACAAGTTCAGAAGCTGTGAATGCTCAAACTCTGATATCAAGTTCTGATATTCAGATTCAGTCTGGAAGTCAAGACTCTCATAAGTTTTTACAAACTCTGAAGCTTAAGGGAAGGGAGACTACTGTCTACTATAAGGATCCCAAGATTCAGACTCTTGATGAAGAAATTGCTAAAAGATTGTTTCTCAAGGATAATCCTGGAATGGATTTAGAGACTCTAAAGGAGGAAGAAGCTAGATTTGCAGCTGAGAAGACAAATCCTAAGTCTAAAGCTTCTAATGCAAAGAAACCTCCAAGGCCTAAGGAAAAAGGCATTGTGATAAAAGAAATATCTGCCACAGAGATTCCAAGATCAAGCACTAGATCTCAAACCACTACTGATCCCAAAGACAAGGGAAAAGGAAAAGTTGGGGAGACAGTCAAGAAACAGGAAATGAAGATTCCTCAAATTCTGATGAATCTTATGTGCAAGTTGGTTCAAGTCTTTGATGATGCTGCTGCAGAAGATGAAACTGTTGAAACTCTGAAAAGAAGAAAGATTACAGAACAGCAAACTACAGAAGAATCTGCAAATCCTGAGCAAATCATCAAGATATCAACCTCTAACAGAGCTCGAGTTGATTTGAATAAGATGTCAGTTACTGATAAGAAGAAACTCCTATGGAAAAATGTTACACCATCAGATCCTAAGAAAAGTCAACTGCTATCTGATTTCTTGACTGTTGGATTGAATGCCAGAGAAGCGAAAGACGGATATAGGTTACGATCAAGTGAAGCCAAGATCAAAATAGGAGTTGAAGTAACTATCAAAGATCCATTTTTATTAACTGACAAACCACTTGAGGAAGTTACACGGAAATACCTTGACAAGGTTATATCTGTTCAAGTGGTACTGGATACTCATGATAAGAGTAAATTCAAGGAAAAGCTGATTCTATTTCTTAAAGATGGAAGAACATACAGAATGTCTGAATCAGATGTGTTAAACAAATCTCTTAAAGAACTTCAATTCTTTCATTATCTTTTGGAGGTAAAGTTTGAGGTTACCAGAAGATGGTCAAATTTCATCATGAAGACCATAAGGGATAAAGCCAGAATCTGTGGATCAAGGGTTGCAGAATTTATTCCAAAGATAGTTGAAGATGATAAGAATTCTGCTAAGATAGAAGTTATTCTGAAAGAGAAATGTCTGTGATACAATGAAGACTCCTCTCATCCAAGGGTAATCAAACTTGGTGATGGATTGGAAAGAAATCACATATCAGCACTTAGGACTATCATCTACCAGATTGGAAGTCAAGATGAAGAAATGAAGCAAGTCAAGGCTATATTAGCTCAAGTCCAGAGAAATGCAGAAGAGAAGCTGATATCAAATTTTGTATATTTTTTATAATCTACAAGTTGGGGGAGATTGTTAGATATATTTGTGATGTCATGTCTAATCTGATTTGTTTAGTTTCAGAACTTAATATCAGGACTTATCAGGACTTACTGGAAATCAGGATTTACTGAAGACAGGAAGATATCAGAACTTAAGTTATCAGAACTTGTGATATCATAACATAAGGAAGGATATGCTTCAGAAGTAAAGTGCGGCTGATTTCTAGGAAAGGATCTGGACTAAAACAAAGGAAGATATGCTTTAGGAGTTGGACGACTAGAAGACTTATAAGAAGATAATTTGTAATTGATATATTTTAGGAAGAGATATATTTCATATCAATTCGAAGATATCTTGTAACTGTGTACTATATAAACACAGCTTAGGGTTTACACTATATGTTTTATCATTCACGAGAATATTATTCTTTGTAACCCTAGCAGCTCTTAGTGATATTGTTCATCACTGAGAGAGTAGTTTAACCTATTTTGTAACATAGTTTATTATATTGAATAAACTTGATTACTGTTACATACTTGTGTTCTCAATCGATTTGATTGTATGAACACTATATTCAACCCCTTTCTATAGTGTTGTGTGACCTACCAAGTTAACCTTGGACCTACAGCTTAAAAAGAAAATTTAAATCAATCATTGAACAATGTTCTTTTTAAATCATCAAGTTCTACTTCTGCAACTTCTGTAAAAAAAAAAAAAAGAAAGTTCCCAACAGTGCTTGGGTAGCTAAACACACTTAATCCTCATTATGTGCAGGAAAAATTGAAGAGAGTCATATGGATCATTGACAGTGGATGCTCCATCCATATGACATGTGATAAGGCCCTGCTATCACAATTTGAGGGGATGGTGGCCCATTGGTGACTTTTGGAGACAACAACAAATAATTCACAATGCAATATGACAAGTTAATTTCTGGGAATGTTGTAATTGAAGATGTAGCACTGGTAGCTGGTCTTGAGGTGAATCTCCTAAGTGTCAATCAATTCACAGATAAAGGATTCAATGTTTCATTTGTCAAAGGAGACTGCTCGATTATCAACAAAAAGACTGGTGAAGTTGCTTTGAAAGGAGCAAGGAAAGGAAGCTTATTTTTTGCAGATCTATGCTCATCAAATAAGGATGTTATACGTTGCTTCTATACCAAGGTATCTATTGAGCAAAGCAAAATATGGCACATGAAACTCTCTCACTTGAATTACAATGCAATTAATACCTTGGTGAAAATGGAATTAGTGAGAGACATGCCAAATCTGGAATTTGCTCAAGATGAAGTTTGTGAGGCTTGTCAAAAATGCAAAATAAAAAGGTCCGGTTATAAAAGAAAAACTGTGAATTCCATAAGTGCATCATTGCAACTTATTCACATGAACCTGTTTAGAGTAGATAATGTCTTATCTATTTCTAGAAATAAATATGCACTTGTTATGGTGGATGACTACTCAAGGTATACTTGGATAGAGTTTATGCATTCAAAGGATGAAAATTCACGCATCATTATTAAACACATAAAAAAGATTGAGAAGCAAGCTGAAGACCAAAATTGTGTGAAAATATTGAGAAGTGACAATGTCACAGAATTTCAGGAATGCAATTGTAAATGAATTCTGTAAAAACAAGGGTATTGTTCAAGAGTTCTCAGCTGCAATGACACATCAGCAAAATGGGGTAGTTGAAAGGAAGAATAGAACTCTAGTTGAGGCTGCTTGAACAATATTGTAAAATGCCATTTTTCCAACAAGTTTTTGGGAAGAAGCTGTCAACATTGCATGCTACACTCAGAACATATATCTCATCAACAAAAAATCTTGGCAAGTCACCTTACTCAATTTTGTTAAAAAAAGAAGCCTACTTTCAAGCATCTACGTATGTTTGGAAGAAAATGCTTTGTGCTAAAAGACAACTCTGGATATGTGGGAAAATTTGACTCTAAAATTTTTGAAGCAATTTTTCCGGGATATTCATTGGAGAGAACTACCTACAGAGTTTATGTTCTTGAATTTTTTTTTATGGAAAGCACATATGTGACTTTTGATGATGACAAGTGTCCATACTTAGAATGTCTTGATGAGAATGAAGTTGAAGCCCTTAAGTTTGAAAATCTAAACATTGATAGTGATTCTGAAGATGAAGCTGAGATCAACACAAGCAACAAAATGAATGAAGAGTCAACTGAGTAGGGGAATCATGAGGATGAAAATGCATCTCATACACCTGAATTTGATGGCACAAACTCAGGGGGAGAAAGAGGAGAAAGTTCTGCAAGTCATTGCCAATGGTGAAGAATATATTAAAAATTCAAGTCAACAAAATCACACCAGGAAATGGGATAGGAGTCACACAGGAGTTACAATTATTGGTGATCCAAATGCTGGAGTAAGGACTAGAAGTGCAACTGCAAATAAATATCTACATGCATGCTTTCTTTCATAAATTGAGCCTAAGAAAAATGAGGAAGCTCTACTGATCCCGACTGGATCTGCCATGCAAGAAGAGCTAAATTAATTTGAGAGAAATAAAGTTTGGAAGTTTGTTCCTACCCCAAAGAACAGAAGCATCATTGGAACAAAGTGGGTGTACAGGAACAAAATGGAAGAAAATGGAATTGTAACAAGGAACAATGCAAGGTTGGTTGTAAAAGGTTACTCACAAGAAGAAGGAATTGATTATGATGATTCTTTTTCTCCAGTTGCAAGACTTGAAGCAATAAGGATCTTTCTTGCATTTTCTGCACACTCAAACTTTAAGGTGTATCAAATGGATGTAAAGAGTGCATTCTTTAATGGTGAGTTGGAAGAAGAGATTTATGTGCAACAGCCATCTGGATTTCAAGATCCCGAATTTTCAGATTTTTTTTATCAACTGCTAAAGGCTCTCTATGGATTGAAGCAAGCACCTAGAGCTTGGTATGATACACTGTCAAAATTTCGGCTCAAACATGGATTCACTAGAGGAACGATTGACTAGACTTTATTCTACAAGCAACATGGTGGTGATATGATCCTAGCTCAAATCTATGTGGATGATATCATTTTTGGATCTACAAATGAAAATTTATGTCAAATATTTTTAAGACTCATACAGAGTGAATATGAGATGACCATGATATAAGAATTAAGTTACTTTCTTGGACTTCAAATCAGTCAAAGAAGTGATGGAATCTTCATCAGTCAAACCAAGTATGTTAAAGATTTATTGAAGAAATTTGGAATGGTTGATTGTTCACGTGCATCAACACCTATGTCTACAGCTACAAAGTTGGATGAAGATAAAAAAGGAAAAAGAGTAGACATTTCAGGTTATAGAGGAATGATTGGATGTTGTACTTAATTGTTAGTAGACCAGACATTATGTTTGCAACATTTCTGTGTGCTAGATTTTAAGCCAACCCTAAGTAATCACATTTGATGGCTGTGAAAAGGATTTTAAGATACTTAAAGGTAACACCAAACTTGGGGCTATGGTATCCTAAGGGAACAGAATTTGAAGTTGTTGGATACACAGATGCAGATTTTGCTGGATGCAAGGTTGACAGGAAAAGTACTAGTGGAAGCTGTCAATTTCTTGGATAAAGACGTATATCTTGGTACAGTAAGAAATAGTAATATGTGTCAACTTCCACAGTTGAGGCTGAATACATAGCTGCTGGAAGTTTTTGTACTCAAGTGCTTTGGATTAGAAATTAATTAATGGACTACGGCCTAGTGTTACACAAAATTCCAATTATGTGTGACAATATTAGTGCTATATTTATTGTTGCTAATCCAGTTAATTATTCTAGAACTATGTTAGATATATTTGATAATGTCATGGCTAATATGTCTTATGTTTAGCTTTCAGATCTTGTGTGAACAGGATAGATCAGTACTTAACTATTGATCAGTACTTATACTGGAAGTCAGGACTTAAGGATATCAGTACTTATATTATCAGGAGATAATCATCAGAAGATAGATATCATAACTTAAAGTGCTGAAGGACGATCAGATAAGGACAGTAGCTGATTAAAGGAAAGAAGATAGAGATAAAACATAAGAAGAGATATGCATGAAGAAGGAATTCCGTGAAGAATGGAATACTTGGAATAGAAGATATCTGATTGATATATTTTAGGAAGCAGAATTATATTCCATATCAATTAGTGATTATCTTGTAACTGTGTAGTATATAAACACAGGCATAGGGTTTACACTATAAGTGTTATCATTATCGAAGTTATTATTAAAAATAACCCTAGCAGCTCTCGTGATATTTGTTCATCACTGAGAGGTAACAGTTCCATATTGTAACAGAGTTTATTGTTTCAATAAAGTTTGTTTTCTGTTACTCAAGTTCTTTAAGTTCGATTTGAGTGTACTATACACTGTATTCACCCCCTCTACAGTGTGTGTATGACCTAATAATTGGTATCAGAGCCTATCTGTTAACTTACATACAGTTAAAGATCCAAACACAATCATGTCGGACACAGAAACTCCAACTAAGCCTACCACAACTGAGGAACCACCAAAGACACAAATTCAGAGTCGGTATGAGACCATCAGAGTCCCCATACTGAGACCATCTGAATATCCCATATGGAAGGTAAGGATGACCATGTTCCTGGAAGCAACAGATCCAGAATACCTGGATAGAATCAAAGAAGGTCCTCACAAACCAACCAAACTCGCTGTTGCAGTTGCAGGTGAAGCAGCAATGACCGTACCAAAGGAGAAGAGTGATTATACTGCTGAGGACATAGCATCAATTGCTAAGGATGCTAAGGTACGACACTTACTGCATAGTGCCATTGACAATGTAATGTCAAACAGGGTAATCAACTGCAAGACTGCTAAGGAGATATGGGATGCTCTGGAAACAAGATGTCAGGGAACTGACACAATTAAGAAGAACAGGAAGACAATACTCACTCAAGAGTATGAACACTTTGACTCCAAGACTAATGAGTCATTGAATGATTTATATGATAGATTTGTCAAACTTTTGAATGATTTGTCATTGGTTGATAAAGAGTATGATCTTGAAGACTCAAACCTTAAGTTCCTGTTAGCTCTTCCTGAATGCTGGGATTTGAAGGCAACGACAATAAGAGACAACTACAATCTTGATGAAACAACTCTTGACGAAATCTATGGAATGCTCAAGACACACGAGCTGGAGATGGAACAAAGAAGCAAGAGGAAAGGAGGAAAGTCAAGGACAGTTGCTCTTAAGGCTGAAGAAGAATTCCCCAAAGCAGCTTCCTCAAAGAAAGACAAGGGTAAAGCTCTTTTCATAAAGTCTGATACTGAGTCATCAAGTTCTGAGAGTGATGATGACTCAGATTCTGAAAGCTTGCCTGAGACTGATGCTGATGAGGAGATGATGAAACTGTGTGCTCTTATGGTGAAAGAAATCACAAAGATTGCATACAGAAAGTTCAGGAAGGGAAAGAAGTTTCCCAGGAAACGCATAAGTTCTGATAAGAAGAATTTCAGAAGATCTGAAGGAAGAGGAGGAAAATCTGACAGAGGAGATTACACCAATATTAAATGCTATAACTGTGGTGAGAAAGGCCACATATCTCCTGACTGCAAGAAGGTAAAGGGTGACAAAGGCAAGGCTCTTGTCACAAAGCAGAAAAATTGGACAGAAACCTCAGACTCTGAAAGTGAGGAGAACTATGCATTAATGGCAAATGCTGATAAAGAAAGTGCTGAGAGCAGTTCTGAAGCTGCTGAAATAAAGGTACCTCAGACTACTTATGCTTTTCATACTGATGATATTAATGAGTTGAGAAGATATCTTAAAACCATGTTTGTTAGCTATAGAGATCAAACTTTAACATGTGAAAGATTAACTTCTGAAAATCTTGCATATAAGAAAAGAAATGATTTCTTAGAAAAAGAGTTAGTCATATTCCATCAAACTCAGAAGGATAGAGATGATGCTTTTTATGTTAGGGATGAAGTGCTAAAAATGAATGAATCTCTAAAAACTGAGTTAGAAAAGGAAAGAGAAATAATCAGGACTTGGACTAACTCTGGCAGAACAACTCAAAATTTGCTAAGTAGTGAAAATTGGAAAGAGGGCTTAGGTTATGGAGAAAATAAGAATGATAAAGGAACTGAAGAAATTAAGCCTGTTGTTAAGCAAAAGCCAAAGTTAAAACCTGTTAAGTTTGTAACTGTAAAGTCTGATAATGAGAAATCAGAAGTTAAAGAGGAATTAACTTCTGACAAACTAAAACAGGAAAAGACAGCTGAAGTAAACATAGGCTTAATGACAAAGAAGCAGCTTAAGCATAAGCTGAAAGATGTCAAGAATGCAAACAAGGTAAAATCACCTAGGAAAAATAGGAATGGAAAGGAAGGTGTGAATAAAAACAATGATTATAAACCTGTTCCTGATGCACCTAGGAAAACATGTCATAACTGTGGAAGTTCTAACCATCTAGCTTCTTTTTACAGGAAAAATAAGAATATTAACTCCTTACCTTCGAAATCAGGAGTTAAGAGTCAATCAGTTAGATACAAACCACAAAATCCTTGTTTTCATTGTGGTAGTTTATGGCATTCCATTTATACTTGTAAGGAATATCATAGTCTGTACTATGATTATTATCAAATAAAACCTTCTTTGAAGAAAGTTTCCATTGTTCCTTCTAGTATAAATTCTGATTCAAAGTCTGATAATGTAAATTCTGATAAGAAAAATATTAACATAAACTCTGATGCTAAATCCGCTGCAAATGTTAACAAACTTAATAAGACCAAAGGATCCAAGCAAGTCTGGGTCCTTAAAACTAATAATTAGTGGTCCTTATGATTGCAGGGCAACAGGAAAAATATTCTAGTTCTGGACAGTGGATGTTCAGGTCATATGACTGGAAATAAGGCCCTGCTATCAGACTTTGTGGAGAAAGCTGGCCCAAGTGTTTCTTATGGAGATGGCAACATTGGAAAAACATTGGGATATGGCAATATCAATCTTGGGAATGTCATCATTAAAGAAGTAGCTCTGGTCTCAGGACTTAAACACAACCTTCTGAGTATAAGTCAAATCTGTGACAGAGGTTATCATGTTGATTTCTTTGAAGAACACTGTGAAATTGTGAGTAAATCTAAAGGCAAAGTTGTTCTGAAAGGATATAGACGTGGTAACATTTATGAAGCTAAGCTTTCAACAAGTGCTGATGGCTCTGCAATCTGTCTGTTAAGTAGAGCATCAATTGAAGAAAGCTGCAATTGGCATAAGAAACTCTCTCATTTAAATTTTAACAATATAAATGAACTGGTCAAGAAAGATCTTGTGAGAGGATTGCCAAACACAGTATTTGCTCCTGATGGTCTTTGTGATTCATGTCAGAAAGCCAAACAAAGAAAATCTTCATTCAAGAGCAAGACTGAATCATCAATTCTTGAGCCTTATCATCTTATACATGTTGATCTATTTGGTCCAATAAATGTCATGTCTATTGTAAAGAAGAAGTATGTGTTGGTCGTAGTGGATGAGTTCACCAGATACACATGGGTGTATTTCTTGCACACAAAAAGTGAAACTGCATCTATCTTGATTGATCATGTCAAACAGCTGGATAAAATGGTCAAAGATTCTGTGAAAATTTTAAGGAGTGATAATGGCACTGAGTTCAAGAATCTGATAATGGAAGAGTTCTGCAAAAGCCATGGAATAAAGCAGGAATTTTCTGCTCCTGGAACTCCACAGCAAAATGGAGTTGTTGAAAGGAAGAATAGAACTCTCATTGAAGCTGCACGTACAATGCTTGAAGAAGCAAAGCTTCCAACCTATTTCTGGGCTGAAGCTGTGCAGACTGCTTGTTTTACTCAAAATGCAACACTCATTAACAAGCATGGAAAAACACCATATGAGATGGTGAAGAAAAAGAAGCCAAATCTGAAATATTTTCATGTATTTGGATGCAAGTGTTTTGTTCTCAAGACTCATCCTGAACAGCTATCAAAGTTTGATCTAAAAGCTGATGAAGGAATCTTTGTTGGATATCCACTTTCCACAAAAGCCTTCAGAGTCTATAATTTAAGAACAAAAGTGGTCATGGAATCTATCAATGTCTCTTTTGATGACAAGAAGATCACTGGTCTTAAAGATTTCGTTGATCATGATCAGCTGAGATTTGAAAATGAAGACTCATATTCTGATACTGAAAACCTGACAGTCTAAGTCCTGATACTACAAACTCTGACGGATTAAACTCTGATGTTATTGAAACTGTGGTGACTACGTTAAAGGAAGATGCACCTATGCAGGGGGAGCATACTCAAGATTCTACCACATCTCAAGAAATATCAGAACATGCATCTGGCTCTTCAAGTTCTGATTCGTCAAGTTCTGATAAGCCAAGTTCTGATAGTGCTGAAAATCTAAATACTGAAAAATCCAACTCAGAGAGCATAGTTTCAGGGGGAGCATCAGAAAATGAAAATGAAGATAGCATGGATCATGGGGGAGCATCCAGTTCTAGAGAAAACATTCCATCTGCAAGGAAGTGGACAAAATCACATACACCTGATTTGATAATTGGAAATCCTGATGCAGGTGTCAGAACTAGAACAGGTACTTCAAATGAGTGTCTATACAATTCTTTTCTCTCTCAGACTGAGCCAAAGAAAGTAGAAGAAGCTCTTCAAGATGCTGATTGGGTGCAAGCAATGCAGGAAGAGTTGAATGAATTTGAAAGAAACAAAGTCTGGACCCTAGTGCCAAGACCAAAGAATAGATCTGTTGTTGGTACAAAGTGGGTATTCAGAAACAAAACTGATAGTGATGGCATAATTACAAGAAATAAGGCAAGGCTGGTTGCAAAAGGATATTCTCAACAGGAGGGAATTGATTATGATGAAACATTTGCACCAGTTGCTAGGTTAGAAGCCATAAGGATATTTTTGGCTTATGCTGCTCACAAAAAGTTTACTGTCTTTCAAATGGATGTGAAAAGTGCTTTTCTCAATGGAGAATTGGAGGAAGAGGTATATGTTGAACAACCTCCAGGTTTTGTAGATACCAAACATTCAGATTATGTCTACAGGCTTGATAAAGCACTTTATGGACTTAAGCAAGCTCCTAGAGCATGGTATGAGACTTTAGCTCAGTTTCTTCTGGAAAGTGGATTCAACAGAGGGACAATAGACAAAACATTGTTCTACCTCAACCATGGAAAAGACTTACTTCTGGTCCAGATTTATGTTGATGATATCATTTTTGGATCTACAAATGACAAACTTTGCAAGAAGTTTGCCAAACTAATGCAATCAAGATATCAGAAGATTATGATGGGGGAACTTAGCTATTTTCTGGGCCTTCAAGTCAAGCAGAATGAATAAGGCACTTTTATTTGTCAAACCAAGTACACCAGAAATTTGCTAAAGAAATTTAGAATGCAAGATTGTTCAAGTGCATCCACTCCTATGGCCACTGCAACAAAACTGGATAAGGATACCGGTAAATCAGTAGATATTACTGACTACAGGGGTATGATTGGCTCTCTATTCTATCTAACTGCTAGTAGACCTGATATCATGTATGCTACCTGTCTTTGTGCAAGATTTCAAGCAGATCCAAGAGAACCTCACTTAACAGCTGTAAAAAGAATCTTTAAGTATCTTAAAGGAACAGCTGCTCTGGGATTATGGTATCCTAGAGAATCAGATTTTAAACTAATAGGTTACTCAGATGCAGATTTTGCAGGTTGCAAAATTGACAGGAAAAGCACAAGTGGAAGCTGCCAATTTCTTGGAGGCAGATTGGTTTCTTGGTACAGCAAGAAACAAAAGTCAATTTCCACATCAACTGCAGAAGCAGAATATATTGCTGCAGGAAGCTGTTGTGCACAGATTCTTTGGATGAAGAATCAGTTACTGGATTATGGGTTAACATATTTCAAAATCCCTATTTACTGTGATAATCAAAGTGCTATTGCTATGACAGGTAATCCAGTTCAACACTCAATGACAAAGCACATCAGCATCAGGTACCACTTCATCAGGGAACATGTGGATGAAGGTACAGTGGAATTGCATTTTGTTCCCACAGATCAACAGTTGGCAGATATCTTCACAAAACCATTATGTGAAGCTACTTTTACAAGATTGGTAAATGAACTTGGAATGGTTTCAGGTTCTTTCTTTAAATCTGCTTAGACATGTTCTGTATTATCAGACTTTATGCTCAGTATTTACAGAATTAATATCATTGTGTATTCTATGCTTAATTGATAAATGTCTTTAAGTACTGACAGTTGTCTGATATATGTTTCTAAACTCTGATAAGTGATATGTTTGTTCTAATACCTATTCAATCCTATGAGGATAACTGTGCTAGATACTGACCTAGTAGTCTTCAATAAACAAATGATTCCATGGAAAAAGTAATTATTTCAGTGGAAATCTTATGACACTAGCAAATTCTGATAATTGAGCTTAGTTAAGTTTACTTTGTATATCTCATTACTAAGTCACAAATTAGAATAATGCTACTCATCTGTTAAGTTCTGATACTAGTAAAACTGCTGAGTGCACTAAGTGCTGATAGACCTCTCTTATAAAAAGAAAAAGCAAAAAGATTAAAGAATAAAATCAGGTACTCCTTTGAGATCTAGAGTAAAAATGTGAAAGGGACGACCCAAGTGCATTGCTGGTATTAAGTAAATATGCATTAGAAAAGCAAAATATTTTCTTGGTGACTTTTCACACTCTATGATTACTGGAGAAATACTCTGATAATAGCATAAATTCTGATAAACAGTCGTGACTCACTTACACTGAGAAGCCACTGTAAAATAGAATTTCAAAAGATGCATAAAATTAGCACAAAACAGTTGAGGTGGCCTCAAGCATGAACTCATTCATCAGTAGGTTTCAGGATAATGACAGCTCTTTAGCAAAATTTTAGTTATGCCTTATTTCTAAGATGTACTGAAGTGAATCAGACTTTACTCTTTGTCTGTTTTTAGCTTAATGCACACACTAATCACTCCGTCTGAATGATGAAAATTTCTGTGGTGGTCTATGTTATTTTAGATAAACAGTCATTGTGTCATTTTTGCACAAATTCTGAGGACAAGTTCTAGTTACACGTTCTAATGGTTAAGTTCTGACGTTCATAACTAAGAACTTGTATGAGGATTTACTAAGATGACCATTACTTTTTCGAGTTAAGAAATTATGTTCTGATGACTGTTAAGTTCTGGTATAGGTCTAAGTTCTGATTTCTCAGTCTAATCCTTTACTTGGCTTATCTTTGAATGAAATTTAATAACAGTCTCAGTTTGTACTCACATATGTTGAAGTGGAAGATTAATAGTCACTATGATTAGGATTAATGGTTTTGTACTTGAACAGTCCTCTTTCCAATGACTGTTATTCTTTTTCAGAGTCTAGGGAGCCGAGGTAGAATTAATTCTACCTGTCAGCATTAAATATCTTTGCGTCTCTTGGCATTCTTTTGCCTATTTAAACAACCACTTCACATCAGTCCTTCCATCACATTCTTCTCACACACTTATCCTCCTTCTTCTGTCAAAAACACAATGGTTCGATACAACATGTTTTTGAACACACAAACCTTCACCATGGAGCTCAGTTGTGCCGAGTGGCAGCAGGAGTGGCATATAACAGCCATTCCTGAGGAGATCTGGGACTCTGTCCCACAAAAGGTGCTGGCTCACCTTCTATTCTTCGAGATGGATTATCATCGCCATCTGGAGCGCCTGGAGGAGGAAAGGCGGGAAGCTATCCGTCAGCAAGAGCGAATCATACGACTCGCCATCTTGTTCGTCGAAGATAGGAAGAGGAAGATGACTTAATCTCGTCTTCTTCCTGTTCTTCTTCATCCTCAGCTTTGTCAGGCTTCTTAGCTAGGACTAAAGCTGTTGACGTTAGGATTAGAAGCTTAGGGAAAATCTTGTATTGATGTACTTTCTATTTCATATATGTATTGACTTGATATATTAATGAAAACTGTTTTTACTTCAAGATTTTGTCTCTGAGTTATTTTATCTTGTGTTGTTAAATCCTGCTTGATATTCTGATGACCATTTAAATTTTGTCTTTATTTAAGTTCTGATTCTTTGTCAGCACTTATTCATCGAACTTATCTCGGTCATTTTTAACATGATTCATTTTCAGAATATTAATGTTGCAGTGAAAAATAACTCAATCAGTGCTAACGGTTTAAATTTTGAATTAAAACTGTGTCTCTTGATAAATGGAACGGTTTTTCCTTGAAACAAGGCAACCGGGTAAGTAATCATTCCTGTTTTCTCGAGCCCAGTAACTATCCGTTATTACTGCATGTCTGACAGGTGTCCAACGGTAACATTTTTTTTCAGAGTATAAGAACAACAGAGAGAAGATTTCTTTAATCTTTTATTTTCTTTATACTTTATCTCTCTTCTTACTTTTACTCTATTTCTCATTCTTTCTCACGTTGTTTTTTCATACAGACATTATCTCAAACACCTAACAGGCATACTTGAATCTCAATATTTTTTCACATGGCACCAAAGGATTTAATCATTGATGGAGCAAAGTTTGTTCCAAACAACTATGCTGCAATTCTTGATCATGCTGAAGCTCCATCTGAATTGCACTTTGTGCAAGATCTTCTTGCACATAGTGAGGTTGGGTACGCCTTAACTCAGCCTGAATTATTTTCAAGTCAACAAGTTCTGCGGTTCTGGAGGACTGGCGTTTTTGATGATGGTGGTAAACAAGGAACTCCCAGTATTATCTTCCAAGTGGGTGATTCATCCTATGTAGTCACTCCTGGTACAGTACGAAGAGCATTACATCTTCCAGAAGATTGTACCTTCTCTATACCAGAGGAATCAGAACTTCGGGGGTTAATGACTGATTTGGGATATGAAAAGAGTCTGACGAAACTTGGACAGTTGAAACGGGCTAATATTAGAAGAGAATGGAGTTTCTTCTTCGATTGCATCACCAAGGCTTTTGGCAACAAGTGTTCAAATTTTGATGTTATTCCCATTATGAGTCAGCACATCGGGTATGAAATTATCAATCAAACTCATTTTGATTTTGCAACTGCTTTAATTGGTTTTATTGGGGATAGGATGACAGAGGATCGAGATGTTGTTTATTTTGCTAGATTCTGTCAACTTATTTATACGTATTATACTGCTGAACCCTAGTTAGTCAGCACTCAAACCCCACCTTTTAAGGTTGCAAAAAGGTACTTTAACGACCTGATAAATGCTGACACAAAGAAATCAATGGTGAGACAATTACAGATTCCTCAGTCTGTGAAACAGATTCTGGTACATGCTGATCCTGCTACTTACAAATCTGTTTACTCAAATGTTCAACCAACTCACCATAACCAAAATCCATCAACCTCAGTACCTACCTCTCATTCTACTCAACCTACCCTCAGAACTTATCTCAAATCCTATCTCTCCACTTCACAGACTGCTCAACCTTCTTCTTCAGCACCTACTGTGAAGCCTACATCCTCTAAGCCAAAGAGAACAAAGACTGTTTCTCACACACCTCAAAAGAGGAGGAGAATTACTTTGAGAGATGAATCAGATTCTGAGGATCAGATTCCTTCTTCAGAACCTGTGGTAAATGAAGCTGAGAAGGCAACTTCTCAGAAGGATTCTGCAATTGGGGGTTCTAGGCTTCTCAAGAGGCTTAGACGTATGACGGTTCCTGAAACTCCCAAGGAATCCAAATCAACAAGGAAGTACAAGAAACAGAGGGCACAAAGGCCAGTTTCAGATGATGAGGAGGAAGCAGCTAAGGAAGGGGATCAGGAATCTCTGATCTCACAAAACAAGGAATTTGCTCCAGTCACTTCTTCTCCATCAACTCCATCTCAGGAACCTGTATCTGACAAGGCTAATTCACCTTCTGTGTCTCTTGTTGATCCAGGCACAAGTGCTGAAATTGATATTCAGAACCTGGTTGTGCCTGAAATACTTTTCTTAGAAGCTCCAACAACAAATAATCCTTCCACAACACCTGTTACTGATGCTGTTCAAACTCCTGAGTTATCACTAACACCTTCTCTGCATCAAGATGCTGATGATCAGATTTTAGGTGAGCATCAGGATATGGCTGTTGATCAGAACTTAATATCAGATCAGCAATTAGAGGATGCTGAAGCCTCCATTGCTACTCACACTGTTGTCTTATCAGAAGATACTGATTCTCTAAGTTCTGATGCTGCAAATGTTGGAGATACTGGTGAGGCTGCTACAACTGTAGATGCTGATGAAGCAGGTCCTTCAGGACATACTCCTCCACTGACTCTTTCTAAGTCTGAACTGGTAAAGGAGTTTGTTATTAGGGATGCACTAGTACCTTGGAGTGAAACTCCTGCAGGTCAGGAGTGGACTAAGGAATGGAACTCAGTTTTATGTGTTCCAAATGCTTTACATCTTGCTGAGCACTTGACTAAAGCTGATGAAATGTTACATTCTGATGATTTTAAAACCCAGCTTAGAGTCACTGCATTGAGTACTAAACATCTACAAGGTCTTCATTCTAACACTCATGCAGAGCTACACAAGATTCAGGAGAACTTTATCAAACAGGAACAAGTTTGGAAAATTGATAAGAAAAAGTTCTTCCAACCTACCATTGACAGGGTTGCTTATATTGAGAAAACTCAAGAGAAGCAACAAGCTCAGATTGATCAAATTCTGACAAATCAAGCTTCTCAGCAATCGCAACTTACTGAAATCCAGACCTCAGTGGAACTACTTATCTCTCTTTTATTACCTGCTGATGCCAAAAAGGGGGAGAAGGTAATTAAGTCCAAATGCAAAACCAACAAGACACTACAAGGAAAGGATGATGGAAAAGATGACCAAGGAAACTCTGGAATGGGTAGTGGTCATAGTCAAGGTAGAAGGTTTACATCAAGACAAGATAGTCACAGAACAAGTTCTGATACTGGGAAAAGAATAAGTTCTGCTGCTGGTAAAAGGATAAGTTCTGATGAACTTCTAGATCTTGATGAGGAAATGTCAAGACAGTTATTTCTTCAAGAAAATCCAGGGATGGACTTGGAAAGTTTAAAGGAAGAAGAAGCCAGACTTAAATCAGAGAAAGTCACATCTAAATCTGAAGCTTCTGGTAAAAAGTTACTTCCAAAACCTAAAGGCATTGTGATCAAAGAAAGGATACATACTGAAGAAACTTTGGCTAGATCACAACCACAGATAGATCCAAGATCCAAGGGTAAAGAAAAGGTTGGTGAACCTATCAAGCCTTATGTACCTCCTGAGGAAAAAGAAATTACTGATGGAAAAGATGATCTTGCTCTGACTTCAAGAAAAGTTCTTAAAACAACCTCTGACATGGCTCAAGTTGTTCAGAGTCAAGAAATTGTAAGTTCTGATATTCAGAAGAAGCAAGTAACCTCTGACAGTGCCCAAGTTAACTTGATATCAGAAAATAGATCTAAAACACTCCTACCAGGATTCACTAAAGCAAAACAGACTCAATCTTTGAAGACTACTCCAAGTGGTTTTGAAGCAAGAGTAGTTACTGGAAAGGAAGCTAGAGATAAAACTGGATTGGGAAGTGCTGATGAAAGAAGAGTACACAACACTACCGATGATCCGACTTCCTTGAGTGAACCAGGTATTGGAGCAACTCCTGAGAGATTGAATCAACTAGAATCTGTACAGATGGTTTACCATACCTACTTGAAAGAATACATCATGTTGTATTTCATGACAGATGGTAGGGTTTATCATATAAGACAAAATGCCATTCCCTTGAAGTATTTTGAAGAATTGGAGCATGTACTTTTCTTACTTCAAGTGGATGACAGAATAACAGAGACTGCTGCAAACTACTTAAAAGAACAGATTCAAAGACAGAAAAGGCTTTATTCTGTTAAGTCTGACAGCAGATATGTTCCAAAGTACAGAGATCACAATGGGGATATTGCTGATATGAAGCCTAATACTGCACAGATCAGAACGTATCTTGGTATTAAGGGACTTGAATTCAATCTTGAATCTGACAAAGCTTATGTCATAAGACTAGACCAGGAGTTAAGGAAAGCAAAGATTAATGATCTCAGAGCTGCAAACTTTCAAACTGGTGAAGATACTGCAGAGCTTAAAGGTGTTAAAAGGAGAATGATTGATGAACTAAGATATGCTGAGAAATGTTTGTTGAAGAACTATCTCAGAACAACTCCTGACATCAGAGAGATCAGAAGTTGATGAAGCCAAGTCGAAGATCTACAACTGCTTAAATTCTGATATTTATGCAGATTGAAGTTGTTATCAGAAGTTGAAATTGGTAAAACTTTAAGGACTGTAAGTTGTAGTTATCTAGTCTATTTCTCATGCATTTGTACTTAATGTTTTTGACATCATCAAATATCTGTTTAACTTGTATATTTTGTTAATTTACAAGTTGGGGGAGATTGTTAGATATATTTGATAATGTCATGGCTAATATGTCTTATGTTTAGCTTTCAGATCTTGTGTGAACAGGATAGATCAGTACTTAACTGTTGATCAGTACTTATACTGGAAGTCAAGACTTAAGGATATCAGTACTTATATTATCAGGAGATAATCATCAGAAGATAGATATCAGAACTTAAAGTGCTGAAGGACGATCAGATAAGGACAGTAGCTGATTAAAGGAAAGAAGATAGAGATAAAACATAAGAAGAGATATGCATGAAGAAGGAATTCCGTGAAGAATGGAATACTTGGAATAGAAGATATCTGATTGATATATTTTAGGAAGCAGAATTATATTCCATATCAATTAGCGATTATCTTGTAACTGTGTAGTATATAAACACAGGCATAGGGTTTACACTATAAGTGTTATCATTATCGAAGTTATTATTAAAAATAACCCTAGCAGCTCTCATGATATTTGTTCATCACTGAGAGGTAACAGTTCCATATTGTAACAGAGTTTATTGTTTCAATAAAGTTTGTTTTCTGTTACTCAAGTTCTTTAAGTTCGATTTGAGTGTACTATACACTGTATTCACCCCCTCTACAGTGTGTGTGACCTAACAAACTAAGCACGTTGATGTAAGTTACCATTTTATTAGAGAACATGCTGCAAATGGTACTATTGAGCTCATTTTATTCCCACGGAAAAATAATTAGCTGACATTTTCACTAAACCTTTGGATGAAGCAACTTTCACAAGACTTGTTAGTGAAATTGGAATATTAAATTCTTTATCCTAAAGGCAAGAACTCATCTAATATGTTGCCGCAGATTAATTTCGGATAAATCAAAATTAATTTGATTTAATTGGAAACTAACTGGAATGTGATTTATAAATATTTCAGAATTCTCTGTATATTATTTTTTTTAAAATTCAAAATTCAACTTGGACTTTTTTAAATTCTAAGAGAAACTGTCTAAATGTTAGTTTTACATTTTAAATATGTGAAATTATTATAAGACATAACTGAAAATAACAAAAGTATATAGAGAACTGAGTTTTCAATAAGTCAAAAATGACTTCTCGATAAGTCATTTGGAGACTTCTCAATAGAGTTCTCGATAAATCTTTTTCATGACTTCTCGAAGGACTTCTCGACAAGTCTCATTATGACTTCTCAATAAGTCTCGTAGAAATCTTGACATATGTTTATTCATAGAGTTCTCTACAAGTATACATTTTAGACTTCTCGATAACTTAGAACTGAAATAATTAATTTAATAAATTATTTTAGTAAAATACTTTTGACAAAGAATCAGTCTAATTTTATTTTGATTTATTCTGGTTTATATTTGATTATTTGCATATATATATAGAGAGAGTAAAGTTCTATTAAAGTTGAAATTCAAGCTCAACTCCTTGTAAGCTGCTCAATGTTGTTTATTCATAGACTCGAACTCGAATTTGTTTATATATAATTACATTAAATCATTAGTAAATGTTATTTTTATTATTTATATATTGGAAACTAATTATTTATTTTTATTTTTATCAATTTTTAAATTGATGAGCTCGTGAATATATTGGCTAAACTCGTTTTAACTTGGATCGGTTACTGGCAAATAGATTTGACTCGATACGTTAATTAAAAGAGTCGAGTTCGTTTAGCGATTTGAACTCGTCTTAGTTAAACGAACTGTTTTACTCATTTAAAATACACGGACTTGAATTCGTTTTTAGCTACCCTCATTTAAAATACATAAACTCATATTCTTGTTTAGCTACCCGACATGACACGGCTTGCTCCGAATTACAGCCTAATATTTTTTAAAATTATTATTATATAATAGCAAATTAAATGTAGGTTGAATTGTACATTTGCACCTATAACACATAGTGTTCATTGATAATTTTTTCTGGTAAAATATAATTCAAAAACCTTGAGGTTACGGTACACTATATATTAATTTAACAGATAATAGATAAATACATAATATGATTACTTTAAAATTATGAGTAACAAATACGAATGCACATCTCCAACCTTTATTATCATGCACCTCACAAACAATTAAATAAAGCAAAAAATAAACCATTGCACATGAAACTCACACACCAAATAACACTTTATTCATCAAAAAAGGTAGAAATACAGGAAGAAAATAATAAAATTTCTAAAAAAGAAAGGAGGACCAGAAAGAGTAAAGAAGGCTAACCCCACTTCACCATTCACATTTTGTATACTCACCTGAACCTCGCCACCCCTGAAACACACATTTTATTACACAACACAAACACAAACACAAACACAAACACATACATTTATTTCCAAACATGGGTTTATGTTTCTCTCGAACGTCGGCGAGAAACAAGAAACCTACGAAACCTCGTTTAACTAACCACCAATCATTAGTTTCCGGTGCGAGCAAACGTCGATCATCTCGTAAAGAAAAATTTGATGACGTGGAGCTTCAAGACCAAGCTGTTACTGCTGCTGCTAATATTATTTTAAAGCAACAATACGGCGTCGCTTTTGATCGTTCTAGTTCTCTTAGGTTTCCTAATAGTAATGGGGTTTCTAAAAAGAACCATGGCTTGCCTAGAAGCTCTAGCTCTAGGGCTCGCTCTCTTACTGATCCTCTCCTTCAGCCTCACCAGCTTGTGTTTAATCAGGTTCGAGTTTTCGATTAAATTGACCAAATTTTGACCGTAATTAAGTGTTTTGATTTATAGGTTAAATTGACTAAATTTTGACCGTTATTGTTAATTATTTTTCGTACAGCGTGACACTCTCTGTATGTTATGTTATTGTTTGGTTATTGTTGTTTAATTGAGTAAAGGGGTAGTTTAATATTGAATGTTTTGACATTTGAATAAGTTGGGGTTATTTTAATATTAAGGCCATATTTTTAAGATAAGGGTTTTCTTGTATTTTAAGGTTAGTTTCGATTTTCGATGATATCTTCCTTGTAACTCCCCCTGTCTTGGTTGTTTTGCGTTGTCAAACAAGTGGCTAACATTTTTTATAATTAATTCTGAATGTTCAATTCCTTAATGTATCCTAATTGCTTTAGATAAAAGAATTCATTTGTACCGGAGAGACAACTATAGTTCTGTAGTCTGATTATTGAAATAATACTCGATTTTTACACTTGTTTGGTGTATTTCTTTGATTAATTATCTTGGAAGATATACAAGTATAGGCATTGCAAATGATAACTTTGTTCTCAAGCCTTTAGACATTGTTTACGCTCCATTCTATCCTCAGTTTGTACATTGCTAATTTGCTCTATAAAATATATACTGGTACCTGTTTTTTTTGACAGCGATATGAATTAGTTTTTAACTTCAGAATCACTATAAGCATATTATGTACTTGCCTGTGAAAAATTTAGTGCTGTAGACTTGTAGAGTGGAAGGTTCTGTGTAGAATGCAGATCTTTGATATTTTCATTTGTATACGTGCTCTTAGCCACTATCCATTTGGGTAGTTCTAGTCGCTTTTTCTATACTTTGGTGATTTTCAAGTGATTTCCTGATTAATAGGATACAAAGCTAGAAGATTTACAGACCACCCATTTTGTCCTCGTTCATGGAGGTGGTTTTGGTGCTTGGTGCTGGTACAAAACTATAGCACTTCTAGAAGAAAGTGGATTCAAAGTAACTGCAATTGATTTAACTGGCTCAGGAATTCATTCGTTTGATACAAATAACATCACAAGTCTTCAACATTACACAAAGCCTCTTGCTGATTTTTTTAAAAACCTTAATGAAGGGGAGAAGGTAAGATTCTAATGTATCCTTTCTTTTTCAGTATTTGTCCACCGGTGTACCAACTTAATGTCATGTGAAAGGAATCAGAATGATTATGTAAACTCTAAGCCCCAGAAAATTATAATTTTTGAAAATATATTGATCAGAATGAAGGTAAAATATGTGTTAAATAGGGAGTTGATCTGAATAGAAACTTTAACCTTTCTACCCTTTTTGTTACGTTTTTGCAGTGAAAAAGTATTTTAAGAATGTCCAGGAAAAAAGGAAAACGTACGACATCTAGTTTTCTTTTTCTTCGTTTTTGGTTTTGTTTCTTCAAGTGAAAAAGGGGCAACTTAAAACATACCTAGTTCTTGCGGAACTCATTGCTGATGTTTAAATCACAGCATTTTCTAACGGATACAATCCTCTTAGCTTTATGTATTCATTTAAGAATCTCGAAGGTAAATTTCCGAGGTCTTAATATTTTTTAAAGGCAAGCAGTAAGCACCCTTGTTCTGTTTTTGGACCCCTCTAATTTGGCATAGCTACCGAAGTGCAGTCTTTCATCTTTTGCTTGTCTATTATGTAACTTAAATAATGGTAAATAATGAGTCTGTTGCCTGAAGATATCGGTAAAGTATATACTGTTTCATATATTAGTTGTTAGGTACAAGGGTAGGGGGAGTGAGGATTTAAACCCATGACCTTGTGACAAGAGACGGAGGAGGTGACCTCAAAACAAGATCACAGTCTTTCGTTCAGTAATGTAACATTTGTCCACAACAAGTTCATTTTGTGAGTAATTCTCCATCTCTCTGTATCTATAGGGAGAATTATTTGTCTGATTTATGCGATCATACATGCAACACTTATATTTCTTTTCAGACATTATGTTATGATCTTATCTAAACAGCGTGTATATCATTGATAAGACCTTTATTCCTTTAAGTGTTAATCTTCATTTAGTATTATGTTGAACTAAATGTGAAAATTGATGCTAATCTTTTTGTGCTTAAAAACTGATTCTTGAAGGTAATTTTGGTGGGACATGATTTCGGAGGTGCATGTGTATCATATGCAATGGAGTTGTTCCCATCTAAAATAGCAAAAGCTGTATTTGTTGCTGCTGCAATGTTGGTTACTGGGCAAAGTACTCTTGATATGTTATCACAAAAGGTAAAGAGTTTCGACCTCATGGGTTATTGTGTTCGATTAACTTTCAATTCTGAGAGACATAAGAGCAAGTCCAGTGCTAGATGCAAAATGGCTATAGCCATTGCTATAATTTAGCATCAAAAAGTATTTTTTGGTGCTAAAATAGAACTTAAACTCCAATACTAGTTGCATTTTGAAACCAAGTAATTTCAAATTTAACTCATTTTTGTCTTTCCCTCCTAAATCTTATTTAAAGTTTATCATTATGCATATCAATTATGGTTACTTGATGATGTGGCATGGATGCATAAATGCATCCTTGGTTTCAAATTTAGAGCCAAGGATGCAAATATGCCCTTTGTAGTTGAAATCTTTAGCATTTAGTTTCAAATTATGGAAATGCACCACTTATAGCATTGCATTGGACTTGCTCTAACAAACTTCATAAGCTACTTTGATGATGTTCCTATCGAGCTTCTTTAAAATGATTTTTTGTAGAATGCAGTATAAGTGCCTTTCGTTTTTTAAGATAAATTGCAACTTCATATTTTAAGCGCCTGTACAGATTTAACTTCTAAAGTCTTGTTAGGTGGCCCTGGTCATTTTCAGTTATTCATCTGGTCATTAACTATACATAAGAACCTTTTTTTCTTATATATCCACCTACGTATAGTGATTTGTGAGGCACTTTAACAGGAGTCATACTGAAGTTCGAGTCTTTTTTGTTTATCTAATATCCTTGCTATGGTTATCTGCAGGTTTAATCTGAACTAGTTTGGAAAGTGTATCAAAAATTACAAAATGATATAAGTTTTGAGAGTTGCATTTCTTTGAGCAATCACATTTTAGGATATCATTTAGGGATTTTTGATGCCGTACCTCAAAAGTTTTATTACTCACTGACATAAAGACTTGTATACTTCCTACAGGATGTTTCAAATGATCTAATGCGGCAAGCTCAATTATTTCGATATGCAAATGGAAAAAACCAAGCTCCTACATCAATCGATCTTGACAAATCACTTTTAGGGGAATTGTTATTTAACCAAAGTCCTGCAAAGGTATGCTGAACATCACTACACCAGTTATCCATTATTAATGGCCACGATGATAGACACTACTAGAGATACATACAAATATTACTACATTATTATTTTTTAGAAGTGGGGCATGATTAAAAATTTCTACTTTACTTTGCAGTACATTGCCTGTTTGGTGTTTGCATTAGTAATGCTTGTATGTGCTAGAAATTTTCACTTCCAGCTGTAGCCTGATAATGCTCACACAAACAATGATTTATGCTTGCATGCAGTTTGTGTATTGTGTATTCCTTTGTTCCATGATATTGTAGCAAAAGACTATTTCAAAACATCCATTATAACTAGTTCTTTTTTATGGTATGCAAGAAATAATTAACACCCTGAGTTGCCCTGTTTAATCTCATGCCTTCTTTTTCTGATGAACTATATATGGTCAATGGGATTCTTGTACTGACAACAAATTATGTGCAATGATAGTAGCTTTAATGCCTTAGAACTTTTGTTATATAGACCAGAGAAGTAATACAGTAAACTACAGATGATTGATTCTTGGTTGATTTCTCGGGCATCGGTGCTGTAACTTGTTAGTGTACGGTAGCGGTTTTGCATTTTTTAGGTTTAATTATATTTTCTAATCTCCCAGTTATTATTTTTTCTTTGTGTTTAGAGGGAAATTATTAGTTCTTTATGTTCACTGTTATCCAAATGTTCCTTTCCAGAACTACCAATAGCTCATACATTATATCCGTCCTCTATTTTCAAGTTGTATTTTTCTGCCTTTTAATTGTTTGACTTGTTCTTGGAGGGGCTAGGGAATTACGTAAAGCAGTAAACTTATGGATGAATTTCAGATATCTAGCAACAGATTTTCTATATCTCAGACTCTTGTTTATCTCTGTGGATCTATTTTATCCATTTTTAATATGCAAATTGTTTTAACAGTATGATGTGATTTTTGGGGGAGTTCAGTTTCTGGTCTTACAAATTTGTATCCGCTTTCCTATTCCAGGATGTAGCATTGGCATCTGTTTCAATGAGGCCAATCCCCTTTTCACCAGTTTTGGAGAAACTTTCTCTAACCGAGGCAAATCATGGTTCAGTCAGGCGGTTCTATATACAAACTCCCGAGGATAATGCAATACCTATTGAATTACAAGAAAGTATGATCAGCAGAAGTCCACCTGAACAAGTCTTACGCCTTAAAGGTGCTGATCACTCGCCTTTTTTCTCCAGGCCTCAAACCCTGCATAAGCAACTAGTGGAGATCGCGAAGATAGCTTAAATTGCAGAAATGGTGAAGATAGCATAAATGTCCAACTTTAATTTATTAGAGGTCTCACATTCCGCTTGCACATTTCATGCACACATGCAAGTCAACAAGATTTGGCATAGAAAATTTCTCGTATCCTCTAGGTTGATCTTCGGTTTCCCATAAAAAATTTCTGTAATATCAATATATGTCAAAAAGATTTTCTTTTGTGCTTTAAATCATTACGATTGATGTTCCTGCATTTGTTTTGGGGTTCTGGAGATATATTTAGGAGATATCGCACATTCAAGCTGGGTTTTTTTTCCAATACTTTTATTTTTGGCTGATGAAATGAAGACAAGTAATCATTTCTCCAAAAGCTGGCATAAAAATGTAGGCATATAGTGGTGGTATTTCTTTCTTTATGAATCATGTGTCAAACATTTAAAACATCAAAGCTGGAGTTCCGAAGTTGTAAATGGTTAGGCACCGGTATACCTTTATCTATCCAATAATTACAAAAAAACCACTATAATTTTAATATAGAAAAATATTAGGCTTTTAAATATTCGCAAGTATCCTACATTTTATCAAATTTCCGTTTGCTCTTATAATTTATTTGATAAAATATAAAATAAACCCTTATTTATTCGATAATTACAAAAAAATCAGTAGAAGTTTAATTTAGAAATGTTATGAATTGATTGTTATCTTTCTCCTCCTCAGCTCTCTCCGATAAAAATATAGTAGTTCTTTTATTATGCTCTTTTATTGTTACCGTAACCAGTATTTTATAACACGTTATCAGCACGAAACTCTGCCGAAACTGAAAAGGTATAATTTTAATTTAAATATGCATATATATGAGTAGACGCGGTTACACCCTCTACATATAAATTTTATATATCTATGACCGAAGTAGACGTGGTTATACCCTCTACTAATAATTTAAATATATATGACTGGAGTACCGCCTATTAAAATTATTTTATGGTACCATTTAATTTTGGGTAATACCGAAGTATAGTGGGCACCTTAATTTATAAATTGCATAACTATCGGATAATAACTTTTTGCCCCTAACTAACTTATGCAGGATTGTCCACTTTAATTTATTATTGGTCGGAGATAATCTGCATACGCAGACGTCCGTATGGAGGGTGAAAATCCATTTGTCATTTTATATATAGATCTGTTTATAATATCAATGATAATAATGATATATACATTGATTATTGCATACTTGTTAACGCACCCGATTAAGTATAATTTTATGTAATATTTACATCGATTAATTAAAATTTGATAATTTTCGTGTTAATTCAGATTTAGTATGACAAATATTACAAGCTTGGCATTCGTTTCCTTGGACATTTCTGGCGATAATTATTTATCATGAGTACAAGATGTAAAGTTGCACTTGGGTTCAAAAAAATTATGCGATACAATAAAGGTAGAAAATAAATCCACGGCTGAAGAAAACTTTACCTCCATAATTTTTCTTCAACACCACATGCATGAAGATTTAAAATCTGAGTACTTAGAAGTCGAGGATCCTTTTATTTTATGGGAAAATCTAAAGGATAGGTTCGATCACCAGAAACTAGTTTATCTACCTGCAACTGAAAATGATTGGGCTAATTTAAGATTTCAGGATTTTAAGAGTGTCCGAGCATATAGCTCTGCTTTGTTCAAAATAAGTTCTAGGCTTATTATGTGTGGTGAGAAAGTTACGGAGAAAAGAAAAATCGATAAAACACTATCAACTTTTCACCCCAACAATATCAACTTAGCAGAGATGTACAGGGAGCGCAAATTTACTAAGTTCGGGAATCTTCTATCAACTCTCATCGTTGCTGAACAGAATCATGAATTGGTAATTAAGAATCATCAATCCCGTCCAACAGGATCTGCCCCATTACCTGAAGTAAATAACGTCATTCTCGCCGAATGTACGTGGAAAAGGGTATAGAGGTGAACGGGGCCAAGGGCGGTACCATGGACGAGGTCGGAGCCACGGGCATTTTCGTCCATATAACAACTCTGGTCACCGGAAGTGGCAATCTGAATCACAGAGTAAAAGAAATGCATCACGAGGAGGAAAAACTGAAAATGTTTGCTATAGGTGCGGCATGAATGGGCACTGGACACGTAATTGTCATACCCCATATCATCTTGTTAAGTTATACCAATCTTCTCAAAAATCAAAAGAGAAAATGGTAGAAACAAATTTCGCCAACAATAACATAGATGATTTCCCGAGAATCACAACTGGAGGAATAAGCATTAATGGTCCGAATGAACCTAACGAAACTCCTATATGGGAGGCTGAAGATTAGTTTCATATAATTATTATAGTAATGTGTATTGTGTGCTTTATTTTGTTTGAACTATGTAGTGTGTTATGTTCTTATCAAATAAATTATGTTTCTTAATTATATACAGAATGGATTCTGAAGATATATGCATTGCTGATTGTGGTACAACTCATACGATTCTACAGAACCAAAAGTATTTTACCCAAATAACCAAAACCAAAGCTCAAGTCGGAACGATTTTCGGCGTATCTAATATAATCGAAGGTTTTGGAAAAACTAGTTTCGTCCTACCTAACGGTACCCACATACACATTTCAAATGCATTATATTCTAGTAAGTCTACTAGAAATCTTCTTAGTTTTAAAGATATCCGACTCAACAATTTTCACATCGAAACTACCTCTGAGGCTGATAGAGAATATCTTCTTATTACTTCCGCTAATCCTAGCAACAAGAAAATCTTAGAAAAGTTTCACTCACTTTCCTCAGGATTATATATAATGAAAATTAGAACTATTCAGTCACACAATGTCGTTGCTTCCAAACTCATAGATCCAAAATCTTTTACACTTTGGCATGAAAGATTAGGTCATCCTGGCGTCTCTATGATGCGTCGTATTATAGAGAATTCTACTGGTCATCCTCTTAAAGATTTTAAAGTTCTTTCCAACAATGACCTTCCATGTTCAGCATGTTCTTTAGAAAAATTGATTACTCGACCATCCCCTACTAAAGTTAAGCTTGAAAGCCCAATTTTTTTAGAAAGGATCCAAGGGGACATATGTGGACCTATACACCCATCATCTGGCCCATTTAGGTACTTCATGGTATTAATCGATTCCTCAACTAGATGGTCTCATGTTTGTCTTCTCTCAACTCGTAATGATACTTTTGCAAAACTACTTGCCCAAATAATCAAATTACGAGCTCAATTCCCAGATCATTGCATTAAGTCAATTCGTTTAGATAATGCCGGCGAATTCACATCTGCAACTTTTGTCGACTATTGCATGTCTGTAGGAATCTCAGTTGAACATCCAGTTCCTCATGTACATACACAAAATGGGTTAGCCGAGTCTTTTATCAAAAGACTCCAACTTATTGCAAGACCGCTGTTGTTGAAAGCAAAATTACCTACATCTATTTGGGGTCACGCAATACTTCATGCTGCTAATATTATTAGGATTAGACCAACTTCCTACAACCAACATTCTCCGCTACAACTGGTACTTGGTCAAGTTCCTAATATTTCTCACTTCAAAATTTTCGGAAGTGCTGTATATGTGCCGATTGCTCCACCACAAAAATCGAAGATGGGAGCTCAAAGAAGAATAGGTATTTACGTTGGTTTTGATTCCACATCTATAATTAGATATCTGGAGCCTCTAACCGGAGACTTATTTACCGCAAGATATGCAGATTGTCATTTTGACGAGTCTATGTTTCCTCCTTTAGGGGGAGCTAAACATTCAAACAAGGTTAATCCCGACATAACATGGAATGCATCAGGATTATATTTTCTAGATTCACGTACCGGTCAATGCGAACTTGAAGTTAAAAGAATTATTCATATGCAAAATATCGCAAACCAAATGCCTGACGCATTTAACGATTCTAGAAATATAAGTAAATCTCAAATACCTGCAGTAAATACTCCAGCTAGAATAGAAATACCAATTCAAAAATCGGATACAAAAGAATTGGTTAAAGAATCAAAGCCACGCCTGAAGCGTGGTAGACCGGTCGGTGCAAAAGATGTTACACCACGAAAAAGAAAAATAAAGAAAATTGCCCCTGAAGTGGCACATGCTCCAGAAGAAGCAAATACCCCTAAAGTGGTATTATCTCCTGAAAAGATTTCAGTCCCCCAAGATACGGGATTAAACAATCATGAAATTTCAATAAATTATGTGCATGATATAAAATTATGGGATCGAAATAAAGCCATAATCGATGATGTATTTGTATATTCCGCAGCATTGGATGTAGACATAAATTCTGATCCTGAACCACAAAGTGTGGATGAATGCCGTCGAAGAAAAGACTGGCCAAAATGAAAAGACGCAATCCAAACAGAATTAAATTCATTGTGTAAAAGAGAAGTATTTGGACCTGTTGTCCAAACACCAATCAATGTGAGCCCTATTGGAAATAAATGGGTATTCATAAGAAAATGAAATGAAAAGAATGAAATTATCATATATAAAGCCTGACTTGTAGCACAGGGGTTTTCTCAAAGGTCTGGCATTGATTATCAAGAGACATACTCGCCAGTGATGGATGGAATTACTTTTCATTTTATATTAGGTATGTCATCTAAAGAAAAATTGGAAACACGTCTTATGGACGTCGATACTGCATACCTGTATGGTTCACTTGATAGTGAATTTTTTATCAAAATCCCAGAAGGGTTAAAAGTAGATGAGTTCAAGAAACTTCGTCATAAATACTCCATTAAAATTCAACGATCATTGTATAGACTTAAACAATCTGATCGTATGTGGTATAACAGACTTAGTTGTTATTTACAAAAGAATGGGTATATTAGTAACCAAATTTCTCCATGTGTTTTCATCAAAAAAATCACAATCTGGTTTTGTGATTATTGCTGTATATGTGGATGATTTAAACCTTGTAGGAACAGCTACAGAGGTTGATGAAGCTGCCATATACCTAAAGACAGAGTTTGAAATGAAAGATCTTGGAAGGACAAAATATTGTCTTGGTATACAAGTCGAGCACTTGTCATCGGGAATTTTCCTCCACCAATCTACATATACAGAAAAGGTTTTGAACAGATTTTACATGGATAAATCTCATCCATTGACTACTCCAATGGTGGTTAGATCTTTAGAGCTAGATAAAGATCCATTTCGACCACGAGAAGATGATGAAGAGGTTCTTGGTCCTGAAATCCCATATCTAGGTGTAATTGGTGCACTTATGTATCTTGCAAATAATACAAGGCCAGATATTGCATTTGCTGTGAATTTATTGGCTAGATTTAGCTCTGCTCCGATGGACAGACATTGGAATGGGATTAAACATATATTTCATTATCTTCGTGGAATAACAGACTTTGGATTATTCTTTCCGAAAAACTCAACATCTCAGTTGATCGGATATGGAGACGCTGGATACTTGTCAGATCCTCATTTTGGCGAATCACAAACTGGATATGTATTTACATATTACGGTGCAGCCATTTCCTGAAAATCCACGAAGCAAACTACAGTGGAAACATCAACAAATCACTCTAAACTCATTGCAATTCATGAAGCCAGTAGAGAATATATTTGGTTGCGGTCTATCATCAAGAATATTCAAGAATCATGTGGATTGCCAGACATCACAAGAAGTCCTACTGTCATGTTTGAGGACAACACTGCATGCATTGATCAACTCAAGGAAGGATATATCAAAGGGGACAGGACGAAGCACATTTCACCAAAATTCTTCTACACTCATGAGCTTCAAAAGAATGGTGAAATTGATGTACAACAAATTCGGTCATGTGACAACCTTGCTGATTTATTCACGAAATCATTACCGAATTCAACATTTGGGAAGTTACGACATAACATTGGAATGCGGCGACTTAAGGATTTGTTACAACAAAACTTCAGAGAATGATTAGTTTTTCAAGAGGAGATTGTACTCTTTTTCCTTTGTCAAATTTTTATCCCACCAAGTTTTTTTTGGCAAGGTTTTAACGAGGCAGTCTATGATCCACTATATAATAACAATCAAAGGGGAGTGTTATGAATTAATTGTTATATTCAAAGGTTAAATAGTAAAGTTACATGTAGGATTAGAAAACTTGCAATTCATTTAATGTACTTGTTCCCTCCTTTGGCTATAAATAGCCACATTCAATAAGAAGCAATAGACATCCCGAGCATTTCTCTGCTCTTTCTCCTCCTCAGCTCTCTCCGATAAAAATATAGTAGTTTTTTAGTAGTTCTTTTATTGTGCTCTTTTATTGTTACTATAACCAGTATTTTATAACAAGAAAAATATTAGTTGGTGTTGGGAGACAAACTCAACACCTCGAAGTCAAAAGTGAGACTTTCAACCACTTATACTAGACATTCACTTTGAACAAAAATATAATTCATTATTAATAATTGCATGTAACCTACATTCTATTAAATCCCGTCTACTCTTTTAATTTATTTATTAAGGCAAAACAATTGTTTATACAAGTACCTTAAAATCATATTTGTAACGATTTTTTTTCAAATTTAACCACAATGGAGAACGTATCCTCGAAAAAGAAGTAGATACACAAAATATTATAAATGACTTATATCAATATCTTTTATAATACACATATATTAATTACATTAAATATGTCATGATGCAAATATTATATTATACTAAATAACAAATTGCATCATCTATCATATTCACATGCATATTAATATATATAGTTAAGTTAAAATTATGACAATATATAGATTAACCGATATCAATTTGAGTTTTTGGCTACATATTAATTATGAATTAAATAATTAGATAAATTCACATGTATAATCAAATTAATATATATAGTTAAGTTAATTATGACAATATATATATATAAAAAATTTGGATCAAAATGTATAGTTGATTTAACATATACTTGCATGAATAAGACAACACACACTTATATAATACAATTAAAATGTATAGTGTCCACTAAAGAAATTTTGCATTATATTAATGGAACCTCGGTTAGGGATCGATTATTAGGTTACATACTCAATCTAATTTAAAATTATTTAATTACAAAATTATTTCAAATAGGAAAATACTAGGGGTATAAAATTACACGTGTCAGATTTTTATTGGTTAGATGTAAATGGACTCATGCATTCACACTAATAGCACCAATTAAATTATTTCATACTGACACGTCAATTTGTAACATTTTTTTGCAATTTTTTTTACCTCTAGCATTACTATTTCAAGTATATTAAACAAATATAGGATTGTTGAAGCCATTTCTAATTTCGAGTAAATAAATCAAATAATATAAGTTGAATATTGGTATAGTTAAAATGATGCATAATTTATTGTAAAAAGCTAATAAAACAATTTTATAACAAAAAAATTAAACTAAAAATTTAAACATAATATTAATAATATAACAAGAAATAAATTTAAATTTAAGGATAAAAAAATCAATAAAATGACTCTGAAGTTATATTTTAACCCTCTTATATTTCCAAAGGTGTCATGTAACATACCAAATCAAAAAGAAAAAAGTATTCAGAACCTTTATTGATACAAGTAAATAATTAATGTGTATCAAGTTTTCAGCTTTTTCGGATTGAGTTATGATGGGTTCTTAGGTCGAGTATGCATTGAATGGTGGGGTTGGATGTTATAAATGATATCAGAGTTACACCCGGCCGGAACAGTGGAGGCACTGTCCGAGTTTCGTATGTGTTATGACGCCCTCAATCTCGGGGTTAAGAAATGAGGACCCACACAACATTAAACTATCATTAAATACCCATAAACACCGATTAACTATTAACAGGATCAAACATGATAAAGTTTGAGACAATATTACAACTACCAACCATAATATATAAATTACAACCCAAAATAATATTTAATTTACACAATCGATTCCGACTTGGAACCGACAGATAAACCATTGTATCTTTACACACTTTCCGACTAAGCGCTTGCTCACACATAACCTGTACTACCTTCTCTGGCATCTGGAAGCCTACAACACGGTAGGGGCCACCAGGTACGCTCTTACGAGCAGTGCGCCTAAGTATGGCCATCCTCTTACTTAACTGTCATGGTTAGAACAAAGCAAAACATATGAGTATAAAACTCAGCAAGTAACTATATGACAGTTCTACGATACAATATCCACAATACACCATTATTGCTTTTAAGGCATTCTACTTTAAAGTCTCTAGGTGGCAGATTTCTGTCTTTGGGCTATGAAAGGGTTATGAAGAAAGGTTTAGGCTTTCAGGAATCAAGGCTCAATATAGGGCGAAAGCCGACATTCATCACAAATCAACATTTGGATCTCTCTCCAGGAAAGAAAGAATATATCTAACTCTAGAAAGCAATTATATGATTGATATCATTATCAGAATAGATTCAGGGTTCTCAAAACTGAATATCAAACAATATCTCAATCAACTCATCACAAATCATTTTAAACCATTTCATTATTCAAAGAATCATTTGTTGAATAAGGAATTCAATTTCTCTTTATTAAATGATATAGAACCCTTGATTGGACTACTTTAACTTTGAATTCATATTAATAATACGGGTGATCAGCCCGTACCGACCCCATATGGTCTTTAAGGTACCTATGGCATAATTTCAGCCTGAAATTGGACTAGCCCCGCTAGTCTCTTATATGGCTGGTCTAGTCCCACTAGTCTCTTACGCCTCAATCCAATCCATCAGGAATTCATTTGAAAAACCTTTGAAAGAAAGAATATCAATAACAGGTTCACAGGGAACAACAATAGGGTTTCTCAAGAATAAATAACGGGTATGGTACAAGAATTCAATATCAAGGTTCAAGAATCAATGATAGCTGTTATTCCCTAACAATACAACAAGAATTACAGAAGGGGGGTTGAATTTAATTCTGGCTTCTTTTCGAGATTTTAAAACAGTTCTAACTTAATACATATAATAGTGTTTGATTTGCAGTAGTGCGGAATAAAAAGATAAATGAAATCAAAACACTAAGTAATAAAACACAGGTTTTAAAACTTTCTGGTGGATTTGAATGTATCCACCATATATATATATATATATCAGTTTGAGAACTCTGTGAAGCTTTGAAAAGCTCACAGCTGCTCCAAAAGTTGAACAAACAAACTACAGAGAAATTCTTACAGAATACAGCTTGATATGTTTCTCTGGAAAATGTATTTTCTTGGATAATAATTCTACTTTCTACACTTGGTTTATATATCACCAAGTTTACATGACAATAAGAGAAGATAATAAAACAAAACATATATAGTCTAACTCCATGCTGCTTCACTACTCTATTCCAACATCTTTGAATATCTTCACAATTGCATGGAAATGGTAATGCTTCCTTGTTCTCAAAATTCTGCTTAACAGGCTGCCACATTCCTTTTGCAAACACCCAACGCATGTGACAGTGTTGTCACTGTCAATAACTATTTTGAATTTGATCATCCGTCGGGACTATATTTGTCATCCGTCAGGAGTCTTGATGATTATTAGTGAGGAGCTTTGTTGATCATCCGTCGGGAGTCTTGTAGATCATCCGTCGGGAGTCTATCTGCCACTTGACTCTATTTCACTTATACAAAATTACAAGATATCTCATATTTACAATTGGTTAACCTATTCTGCATATCAATCTAGTAGTCAACATGACTTAGATAACCCTTTACAATCTACTAGACTAAAACATGTTGTTTGCAGAAATGTGCTACAGTACTTATTTGTTACATAAGCTACACTCTCGATGGATGTCAAATTATCATCCGTCGGGACTATAAAGTTCATCCGTCGGGACTATATTAGATCATCCGTCGAGAGCTACAAATTTCACTAAGTTAGATCTACTAAGGTGTTTTATTTAACTTATCATCAAGTTCACAACATATTCCTAACAATCTCCCCCAATTTATGTCTACTAGAATTGTAGCCATAATTAAGAGAAACTTGATGATAACAAAACACCCTAAAAATATATATTAAAAAGTAGTAGATAAAACTGATAAGTGCTGTAAAATTTATTGAAAATTGAACAAAGCAAAGTGTAGAAAGAGTTCTCAAAATCATAATCAAGGTGCTCCTCTAGTCTGAGCAGATGATTCTATTTCCTTGATTGTTTGGATTTCTTCCCAAGCTTCATGTTGTTTTCTTCTATTTGATTCTGGAGTTGTATGTGAAATTCAAATTCATCAGCTTCAGATAGATCCAGTCATTGCTAGAGATACTCAATTGGTCATCCAATCTGAAGAATCTTCTAACTCCCTTATCATCCATGAATTCCATCAGCCAATAAGGCCTCAAATGCACTCTCTTTCCTATGAAGGGAATTGTTAGAGTTCTTGGAAGTGCATTCTTGGCTTAATTACTCCTTAGATCTTATATCTTCTTTAGAACCAGTTTCCTTGCAGTTACATTATATCTAAAGTTTTTTTTGAAGGATGAGAAGACTTTTATCATAACAGACTGATTTTCTTGAAGAATCCTGTGAAGTGGCCATGTGATTTCTTTCCCTCCCTTGTACTTGAACACTATCCTTTCAGGAAGATGTTTGTGAGCATCAAACCCTCTTACTTCTTCCAATTTATCCAAGTAGAGGTTTATTTCAGAAAACTCCTTGGTGTCACAGATGTACAAGAGATCCTCCTTGTTGACTGTGGGTTGAGATTTGGTTAGGGTCTTGGATCTAAGAGTCACAGGCTTTACTTTCTTGGTTTCTCTAATATTTGTCTTCTTTGACTTGTTAAAGATAGATAAGTTGAATTCAGGAATTGGCAAACTTTCCCAGTCTATTGGATCATCCTTGGGAATAATTGGCTCACCATGAAAGTTCTTTGTTGGATCCACCTTGAATTCCTCATGCACCACTGAGGGCATGGATGTTTGAGTTGATGTTGTAGACTTTTTGGGAATGTAGTCCTCCATTTCCTCATCACTAAAGTCCAATTTTCTTTTGGAATGAAGCTTGTATCTGGACTTTCTTTTCTGTGGAGGTTCATTTTGCATTTGTTGATCTTGAACTTCAGTAATCACAGGTGGTTTTTCAGAGTTCTCAGTTGTAGATTTGATAGCTTGAAGTTAGGACAAGATAGCAGTTTGCTCCTTCTTTTGTTTGAGCTTCTTAGCATCTAAAGCAGCCTGCTTCTTTTCTTACTTGATCCTTTCTTTTTCTTTCTTCTTAGCTTCTACAAATAGAGGGTGTCCAGCCACCACACAGATCTCTTTTCCATTCTTGTAGATTTTAGCAATTCTTTTCTTTTAAACTGAATCTGATGGATCTTTGTAAAATGCAATTGACCTTGCCAACCGCATCTTTTCATCTGGCCTAGGTGTCTCAAATATATGATCCATAGGGTTATTGTCTGATAACTTTAAAAAATTCCTTTTAGGCTTCAGAATTAGATTGGCTTTTGGAGATTTGATGCATGAAACTTGACCTTTTTCCAAGCTACCTAGACTCATTTCATTCACTGAGATTTGTTTGACTTGTGAGTGGTGATGAAAGATCTTGTCTGGTTTCTGTAGCTAACCAAATTTCTTCTGAATATTTGCATAAATCTTCTTCCATTTTTCATCTAGCTCCTTCTCAGCTGCTGCTACATCAATCTTTGTCAGTTTGTCACTTGATTCCAATTTTGCTGCTGCTAGATTGATGAGATCAATGTTATCTATAGCTGGTGGCTTAGTGAAAGCAATTGCTGGCACAATTACTTTACTTACTTGAAAGCTGAGATGTTTCTCCCCCTCACTTGATGAACCTTTCTCCCCCTTTTTGTTAGCATCAAGTTATTGATAAGAAGGGAGTTGTGCAGCCACCAACTGTTGGAGCAGAGCAGTTTGAGCTTCTTGATTTGCAAGTATGTTGGCCACTGACTTCTCCATATTAGACAACCTAGAGTCCATGGCCTCAACCTTTCTATTTAAATCAGCTTATTTCCTCAATTTCTGAGCTATCTCAGTCATGGTGGTTCCAAGAAGTCTAGCATCCAACCTTGCTATAAAATCCTGTTTGACATCAGAAATTTCTTACTTCATTTCATCCACACTTTGACTGTGTTGGAGAGATTGAATCTTGTGCAGCTGTAGAGCTTCAAGATGTGTTGTAAGTAACCTTTTAGTGTTGGCACTTATGGATGCTTGAATGGCTATTTGGATGTCATGAATAAGCTTGAATAATGTGGATTAGAGATGTGAATATGAACACTCTCTGGTTAGCATTCAGGAAGGAATATCTAATTCTCTCCCTATGCTCATACTGCCATCCTCATCATCCCCAAAATAATCTCCATCCAGTTCAAACTCACTGCCAATTGTAGATGGCATAACAGTGATTGCATCTTTTGCCCTTTGTAATGAAACAGTTGAATGCACCAAGTTAAGCATCTTTTCAGCCTCCTCATTACCCTGTCCAGCTAGAGTTTGATAAGCTGGAACAGGATGAGTAAATGTCTCAGCATCCAGGGAGATGAAATCTATAACAACTTGATATTCTTACTGAAATAGTATCTCCCTTACTGCATCACTGACATTCATTGACTCACTAGAAATGGTGTCCACCCTTATAACTCCTGTACCTGAATTTCTCTCATGATCTCTCTTTTATTGCATCAAGGGCTCCACTTGGCTCACCGCCCTCATCTTCACCTTCTAAGGTGGAACTCCTCTCACTTTATTTTGCCAGGCTGGAAGAAATAGCCTGCATTTGGTCACTCTTTTCCTCTCCTTTTGCCTGGGAGCAACCCAGCCTCTCACTCACTTCACTCCGTTCCCTCAGTCCTAAGAGTGATTGCACAACTACTAACTCATCTACACTTGTAATAATAGTTGAAATTTCAGTGTGTGTAGAGAGTACTGAGAGATTAGGAACATTCATCGGGATAGTAGTTAGGCTAGCCGACGGATGACTATTGTTAGGCACATTGTTAGGAATATATGTGCATTAGTTTGATGATATGTTTAACAAAACACTTAAGTAGAAGTTTAGTGTTTGCAGCCTCAACGGATAAGACCACTTTGGCTATCTGTTGATGGTGCAGCTTTACTTAGAAATAAGTCTAGTGTTGTAGCACATTTCAGTCTCTGTATTTAAGATATAATTCTTAGAAGTTGAGAGAAAATATAAGTCATGTTGACTACTAGAAGATATGCAAATAGGAAGGCCAATTGTAAATATTTCATGCCTTGTAATTTTGTATAAATGAAGTGGTATCAACGGATGTCTTAAAGACCTTCAACGGATGAGAAACAAAGCTTCAACGGATGTCTCTAAAGCTTCAACGGATAGAGCTTCAACTGCTAACACATCAACGGATAAAGCCATCAACAGATGAAGGCTTCAACGGATGTTCTGTTAAATAGCAGTTGATAAGTGGTAGTTGTAACAGCAGACAGAGGCACATGGGTTGACAGAGATAACTGAAATGTGGAAGCCTAATTTCAGGAACATCAGAAAAAGCAGTCGTTCTACTCTAGTACAAAGAGGCAATAGTCAACAAAGTACTTGAGTGATATGGAGAAGAAACAAGTGGAGAACTTATTTTATTATTGTATTTTTATCTTTGTCTTCACTTGTACACTTGGTGATATATAAACCAAGTAGCAGCTAGTAATTAGATAAGAATTTTTCCAGTGCTGTTTAGAAAAATCTTGAGAGAAAAATTATCTAGTTTGTACTAGGATGCAGTTGTGATCAACATCTTGAATCACAGATTCTGAAATACCATCTCTGGTGGAACAACAATCCACCAGAAAAGTTTTTAAGGTCTGTTGTGTTCTTTACATTAGTGCTTGAATATATATCTATCTGTATTAGCTTAAAGCAATTCACACACTTGTTTATCTTGAACACAAAGCCTTTAAAACTGCTCAAAACTTGAAAAAGTTTTGAGATTTACATTCAACCCCCCTTCTGTAAATCTCATTGTTAGTCCACTAGGAATAACAATTGGTATCAGAGCAAGCTCTTGACACACAAAGAGTTTAAAGGTCTTGGAAACTAACAAAGATGAGTAAGAAGGATATTGGAGTAAAAATCCCAGTTCTTGACAAAGACAGTTATCACCATTGGAAGGTGAAAATGCACCTTCATCTACTCTCCCAAGATAAAGGTTATGTAAACTGCATTGAGAATGGTCCTCACATTCCCCACAAAGTAGCCACAGTTGCTACGGCCATAATTGCTGTTGGTCAATCCATTCCAAAACCTAGAGCAGAATGGACAATGGAAGACACAGAAGAAGTCCACAAGGATAAGAAGGCTATGAACATTTTGTTTAATGGTCTTGACAAGGATATGTTTGATAATGTGATAAATTGCACAACTGCCAAAGAGGTTTGGGACACAGTTCAGCTACTGTGTGAAGGTACAGAATAAGTAAAAGAAAACAAAATGCAGCTTCTCATTCAACAGTATGAGTATTTTCATTTTGAAGAAAATGAATCTTTAAATGACACATTCAATAGATTTCAAAAGCTGTATGGTAGAGTGTACCAGGTGAAGGATTCAAATATTAAATTTTTAAGATCCTTGACAAAGGAATGGAAACCCATGACTGTCTCCTTGAGAAACTCTCAAGATTATAAGGACTTCACTCTTGAAAGATTATATGGAATCTTGAAGACTTATGAACTAGAGCTGGAACAGGATGAGGTATTGGAGAACGAAAGAAAGAAAGGAGGTTCAGTTGCCTTGGTAGCTGAAAATGAGAAAGAATGCAGACAAGAAACTGTGAGATCTACATCAAACTCCAAAGATGGCACAAGCAAATCAGAATCAAGCAAGGGTAAGGAGCAAGTTGCTGAGAATGAAGACAACTCCAGCCAAGATGACTCTGATGGTATTGATGAGCATCTTGCATTTCTGTCCAGGAGATTTGCAAAGATGAAATTTAGGAAAAACACTAGAGCCACTAAACCTCATAAGAACATGGTGGACAAATCCAAGTTCAAGTGTTTCAATTGTGGTATAAGTGGACACTTTGCAAGTGAGTGCAGAAAGCCAACTTCTGAAAAGAAGAAATTTGACCTAGTAGATTATAAAAAGAAATATTTTGATCTGCTCAAGCAAAAGGAGAGGGCTTTCATTACTCAAGAAAAAGACTGGGCAGCTGATGGAGAAGAAGAGGATGAAGATGTGGAATATGTCAACTTGGCTCTCATGGCTGATTCTGAGGAAAATGAAGTTAGTTCATCAAGCAACCAGGTAATCACTACTGATTTAACACAGCTTACTAAAGAAGAGTGCAATGATGCTTTTAATGACATGTCTACTGAATTGTATCATTTGCGTGTGTCTCTTAAATCTCTTGCTAAAGAAAATAGTAGGATTAAAGAGAACAATCTGTTTTTAAGTAATAGAAATGCTGTGTTAGAAGATAAGTTGATTGACCTAGAGAAAACTAAGCTACATTATATATCTGTTGAAAATGAACTAGCTGAATCTGTTAAGAAAGTAGAAATACTTTCCAATCAATTAGAGAGAGAGCAAGAGGTGATTAAAGCCTGAAAGACATCTAGGGATGTTAGTGCTCAAATTTCCAAGGTCCAAGGAATTGAATCATTCTGTGAGACTGCCTGAGATAAAAACAAAAAGAAACTGGAATTAATTGATGGGCTGTCAACGGATGTGGAATCAACGGATGATGAAAGTTATCCGTTGAAGGAAGAAAAGGAGCATCCGTTGAAGGTTCCTCAATTAAAATAGGCAGATGTTTCTAAAAGTGAAAATCTAAAGAAACTCAACAAAAAGTTTGGTTCAACTTCCAAGAACTTTGTCAAAGGAGAAGCAAGCACATCCAAAGATTTCAGTAAGGTGAATATAGGACACATGACCTTAGAACAGTTAAAGAATAGGCTCAAAGTGGTTGAGGATAAAAAGGAAACTAAAAGGAAATCTAATAGAAATGGGAAGGTAGGGGTTAACAAACATAACAATTACACACCTGATAAGTATGCTCCTAGAAAAAGCTGTGTGCATTGTAGTAGTGTTAATCATCTATCTGCTAATTACAAATCTATTAAGAAAACTCCCATACCTATACCCTCTTCCATGCCTAATATGTCTGCATCACCTCTGCATGCTATGCCTGTTATGTCTCAACAGAATCCTTATGCACATTTTGCAAACATGCCATATTTTAACAATCCTTATCTTGCTGCATTTAGTATGCCTCAAATGCCATACAATATGCCAATGTGGAATAACATGCTTGCACAATCCATGCCTTATCAAATTCCAAATGTGCTAAATGATTATGTGACTAACCCTACACCTCAACCAACTACATCTAAGATCAAGGTTGACTCAAAGTTACCTAAGTCTAAAGATGCAGGAGGAATGAAGTCTAGGAGAAAGGCTAACAGGAATGGACCCAAGGAAACTTGGGTACCAAAATCAACTTGATTGATTTTATGGTGTGCAGGGAAAAAGAAGAAATCTATGGTACTTGGACAGTGGCTGTTCGAGACACATGACAGGAGATTTCTCCCTGCTCACTGAGTTTAAGGAGAGAGCTGGCCCTAGTATAACCTTTGGAGATGACAGCAAAGGGTTTACTATGGGATATGGCTTGATTTCAACAAGGAATGTCATCATTGATGAAGTTGCATTAGTTGATGGTCTCAAGCACAACTTACTGAGTATCAGTCAACTATGTGATAGAGGAAATACAATTTCCTTCAATTCAGAAGCCTGTGTTGTCACCAGCAAGAAAGACAACAAAGTGGTTCTAACTGGAGTTAGAAAAGGGAATGTGTACTTAGCTGACTTCAACTCTACAGATGCAGAATCTATTACTTGTCTCTTCAGCAAAGCGAGTCCAGTTGAAAGTTGGCTATGGCACAAGAAGCTATCCCATTTGAATTTCAAGACAATGAATGATCTAGTCAAAAAGGACTTAGTCAGAGGAATTCCTCTTGTTGAATTCTCAAGAGATGGTTTGTGTGATGCTTGTCAGAAAGGCAAACAAAGGAAAGCATCATTCAAAAAGAAGCTTGAAACAACAATTGATGAACCATTACAGCTGCTGCATATGGATTTGTTTGGACCAGTCAATGTATTGTCAATTGCAAGAAAAAGATATTGCTTAGTGATTGTAGATGATTTCTCAAAGTTTTCATGGGTCTATTTTCTTGGATCAAAGGATGAAGCAAGTGAAATCATTATCAATCACATCAGGCAAGTCAATAATCATCCTGACTTGAAGGTTAGGAATATCAGGAGTGACAATGGAACTGAGTTCAAGAATTTGTCAATAAGGCTGTTTTGTGAAGAAAATGGAATCATGCATGAGTTCTCAGCTCCAAGAACACCTCAGCAAAATGGGGTAGTTGAAAGAAAGAACAGATCTTTGATTGAGGCTGCCAGAACAATGCTTGAAGAATCAAAGTTACCAACATATTTCTGGGCTGAAGCTGTTAATTGTGCCTGCTACACTCAGAATATTTCTTTGATCAATCAAGCTAAAGGCATGACTCCTTATCAGTTGTTCAAGAGAAGAAAACCAACTCTAAACTTTCTTCATGTCTTTGGATATAAATGCTTTATACTGAGGAATCAATCTGACCATAAAGGGAAGTTTGATGCAAAGGCTGATGAAGGGATATTTGTTGGTTACTCAGCTGGAAAATCTTATAGGGTCTACAATCTAAGAACCAACATTGTTATGGAATCTGTGCATGTTGTGTTTGATGATAAAAAGATTGATGGACTAACAGATGAGGGACACAATGAGAGAATCAAATTTGACAACATTGAGATATATTGTGATGATAGTGAAGAGGAGATTGATGGAGATGACACTTCAAAAGGGATTCAAAATATGCCCTTGGATAATGCACAAAATTCTGCACCCGTTGATAGAGGCAATGCAGTATCCGTTGAAAGACATAGTGCATCATCCGTTGAAGTACAAAATGAAGCATCCGTTGATCATAGTTCATCAACGGATAATCGATTTACATCATCAGTTGATAGAACTCCAAATTTTCTGCAAAGAACCAACAACTCAGGGGGAGTTTCAACTAATCAACACTCTGTCTCGCATCATGACAATACTGAGGCCACCTCATCTAGAGCACATCTTCCACCTCAAAGGAAATGGACCAAGAATCATCCCTTTGAACTGATCATTGGTGATGCATCATCTAAAGTGCAAACAAGAAAAGCTACTCAAGATGAATGTCTGTATAGTAGTTTTCTATCTCAGGAGGAACCTAAGAAAGTGGAAGAAGCTTTATTGGATCCAGATTGGATATTAGCTATGCAGGAAGAGCTGAACCAATTTGAGAGAAACAAAGTTTAGAAGCTGATACCCAAACCAAAGAACAAGAGTCCTATTGACACAAAATGGGTATTCAGAAACAAGATGGATGAAAATGGCATTGTCATAAGGAATAAAGCCAGATTGGTTGCTAAAGGCTATTCTCAACAAGAGGGAATAGATTTTGATGAAACATATGCTCCTGTTGCAAGACTTGAAGCCATCAGAATTTTTCTAGCCTATGCAGCCCATGCCAATTTCAAAGTCTATCAAATGGATGTCAAGAGTGCATTTCTAAATGGGAAATTGGAGGAAGAAGTCTATGTAAGTCAACCTCCAGGGTTTGAAGATCCAAATTTTCCAGACTATGTGTATTATCTGTTGAAAGCACTCTATGGACTGAAGCAAGCACCTAGAGCCTGGTATGAAACCCTATCAAAATTCCTTTTGGAGAATCACTTCACTAGAGGTACTGTTGATAAAACTCTCTTCTTTAGGAATGTTAATGGCTCTAGTATACTTGTTCAAATTTATGTAGATGACATAATATTTGGTTCTAAAGATAATAAACTTTGCAAAAAGTTTGCTAAGCTAATGCAAAGTAATTATGAAATGAGCCTGATGGGAGAACTAACCTATTTTCTTGTTTTACAAGTTAAACAAGTTAGTGATGGAATTTTCATTAGTCAAACTAAATATATTCATGATCTTTTAAAGAAGTTTGACTTAATGGAATGTTCATCTGCAAAAACTCCCATGGCCACTGTCACCAAACTTGAATTAAATAAGACTGAAAGGTCTGTGGACATTACAAGTTATAGAGGCATGGTTGGTTCACTTTTATATTTAACTGCTAGCAGACCAGATATAATGTTTGCTACATGTCTGTGTGCAAGATTTTAAGCTGATCCTAGGGAGTCTCACTTAATTGCTATCAAGAGGATTTTCAGATATCTCAAGGGTACACCAAATTTAGGTATTTGGTATCCTAGAGAATCTGGCTTTGATCTAATTGGTTATTCAGATGCAGACTATGCAGGTTGCAAAATAGACAGGAAAAGTACAACAGGCTCCTGCCAATTCCTGGGAAACAAGCTTGTATCATGGTTTAGCAAAAAGCAAAATTCAGTCTCTACTTCTACAGCTGAGGCTGAATACATTGCTGCTGGAAGTTGCTGCTCTCAAGTGTTATGGATGAGGAATCAACTCCTTGATTATGGACTTCATGTTGACAAAATTCCTATCTTTTGTGATAACACAAGTGCCATAGCCATAACAGAGAATCCTGTGCAGCACTCAAGGACCAAGCACATTGATATCAAGTACCACTTCATCAGGGAGCATGTCATGAATGGTACAGTGGAACTACATTTTATTCCAAGTGAATAACAAATTGCAGACATATTTACCAAGCCACTTGATGAATCAACATTCACAAGATTGGTAAGTGAGCTAGGTATGCTTAATTACTCATAAAATTTATGTCCTTATTGCAATTTGAATTGAAGCCTGAAATGTATTAGTTGCTAGAACAAATTTGACTTCTTAACAAAGATTATTCCATCAACGGATATTTCCTATCCGTTGAAAGTCAAAATTGTTCTGTCAACGGATGTTCATTATCCGTTGAAAGACATATACATTTCTGGAATTTTTATCCGTCAACGGATAAAACTGAAGTACCTTTCAACGGATGACAGTTTACTTTATCCGTTGAAATGTCACATCAGTCGATTCAGGTGTTTCACAGCCGTTGATTCTATTTTCTTAACCGTTGATACTCATACATACAGCTGTATGTATTTGTTTTAAAGGTAGTTTTTAGAATACTTACAGTTTATTCTTAAACGGCTGAAATTCACTAACATATATTTATGGTTTAATCTTTTATTTATACTTTTTAATTTGAGAAAGTATATAAGCCCTTCTGATTTTTCATTTTTACTTTACGCTTTCTTGAAATTTCAAAGCTTTTACCATTTTCTCTCTGCAAATCCTTCAAGTTATTCTCTGCAACTTCTACTTACAACAATGGCACCTGTAATAAAAATTATGTCTCAATCTGGGTTCATCTATGAGAAGAACAATTTCATAGCTTTGGTAGCAAAGAATGAAGCCCACTCAGATTATCACAAAATGATGGACTTCATCAAAAACTGTAAACTTAGCTATGCAATGCTGGAAGCCCCAATGATTTACTGTGAAGTAGTTGAGGAGATTTCGACAACTGCTGAGTTCAACTCCATAGATATGACCATCTCTTTCACTCTCAAAGGTAAAAATCACTGTGTTAACTGTGATGATTTACTAGCATGTTTTAAATTGCCTGAGAACAATGCCATGACACCACACACTGATAATGATGTATCCAGCATGTTAGATTCCATAGGTTATTCTCTTAACTCTGCTAGTTTAGGGAGTATTAAAAGAAAAGGCCTTAGGAAAGAATGGAGTTTTCTTGGGGATGCCTTTATCAAGGTTTTCTCTGGGAAAATTAGTAATTTTGATGCCATAACTTCATCTCTTGTTAATATGCTCTATATGCTTGTTTCTGATAGGTATTTTAACTTTAGCAATTATGTTATGCTAGAATTGGGTACTAGATTAGGTAACAAAGCTAATAGACCTAATAACATCTATTATGCTAGATTCTTTATGTTATTGGCTAACCATGTTGCTGAAGGTTTGGTCATAACCAATGAGAATAATAAACTCAAGTGCTGGGCACAAGAGAAAAGAGTTCTTACAGATTTATTGAGAATGGATCTCAACAGCAGTGTACCATTGGTATATTTACCAATCATGGATGCACCTCAGGTAAATGAGGTAATTGTTTCTACAACTCCTACTTCTTCCAACCCCTCTATGTCTTTATCTTCTAGTATGCCCATGGAATCTGTGACAATGCCCCAACAGATTCCTACCAAAGTCACCAAAACTAAAATTTCAAAATCAAAGACAAAGAAAACCACCTCTGTTGTTTCTCAAAAGACAACAGTTGTAACACCTACCCTTAACCCTGAGGGGAGTGAACAGGGTGTGAGTGGTGAGGGGAGGGGTGAACATCAAAGAAACCCCCAGGATAAGGAAGGAGAGATAAGTGCTTCCCAAGCTAGCCAAGCCACAGTTTCTCAAAAAGCTGTGGTGGTTGAAAAGGTCTCTAGCATATCCCTAGCTGCATTCTTCCAAAAGGATGTAACTATTAAAAATAGTTCCCAACCAGGAACACAGAACAAACGAGGGAGGGACACTGAAGCCAAACACTCGCCAATAAAAGCTTTTATTAAAAGAAAGAGGGCTAGAACCCAATCTTCTACACAGGGTGCACACACTGCACAGATACATCCATCTGTATCTATGCCTTCTCAAACTCAGTTTGATGTGGCTCCAACAAATGTGGAGTCACAGCCCCATTCTCTCACAATTCACACACATCAATCACCACACACTTCATCACCATCTCTGGATGTGGATATGTTATTCCCATCAATTCCTCATTCTCCCTCTTTACAACTCAGGGAGGAGCCCCACTCAAATACAGGTGATCGTCATCTTTTAGATGATTTGTTGGATCACCCGCAAATTCTTTCAGATGTAATTGAAGGATCTGTGTCACCAAAACTCAAATCAATCCACACAGATTCAACAGTTATATCACTTTCAATTTCTACTTCTTTTCCTTCTTCAACGGATATCACTCATCCGTTGACAAGTGGTTGTTCTTCAACGGATAAGCTTAACAGCGGTTATCCGTTGATACCATCAGTGTCACCTTCAACGGCTATTCCATATCCGTTGATAGTCTCTACACACTCAACTGAAACAATTCCAAGTGTAGAAGACATGATTACTGTACAATCACTTTTAGGACTGAGGGAAGGGAGTGATAATTTGAGTGAGAGGCTGGGTTGCTCCCAGGCAAAAGGAGAGATTGAGAGCTCAAATAAGCATGCTATTTCTTCCAGCATGGAAAAAGTAAGTGAGAGGAGTACCACCTTAGTAGGTGAAGGTGAGGGTGTGAGGAGTGTGAGCCAGGGGGAGCCCCTGATGCAAGAATATAGAGAAAAAGAGAGAAAGGCAGGTACAGCAGATATAAGGGTGGATCCAGCCATTGCTAGTGAGTCAATGATTGTGGATGATGCTGAAAAGGAAAGACAATGTCAGTAACATTACAAAGCTGTAATTGATAACATTTCCTTGGATGCTGACACTTTTACTCATCTTGTGTCAGCCTATCAGTTGTTGGCTGCTCAGGGCAATGAGGAGGCAGAAAAGACACTACATCTAGTACATACAACAGAATCTCTTCAAAGGGATAAAGCTGCTATTAACAAGATGCCTTCTACAGCTGGTGAGTCATCTGAGGAATTTGGAGTAAATTCTGATGATGATGACTCTGTTTCTTTTGATGGAAGCATGAACTTAGGGGGAGATAAAGGCCCTAGTTCTATTCCAAATTTACCTGAATGGGCCTTGACAAAGGAGTCTACATCAGGGCAATTCAATGTCTCCTTAGTCAAACAAATCAGTACTATCCAACAGGCCATTCAGAAAACTTCACATGCTGGTACCAAGGCAATCCTTACAGCTCACCTGGACTCACTGCATCTCATGAAGTTGCAGCAAGTAAGACAGAATCTGAGTGTGGATGAACTCAAGAAGGATATTGCTGACTTGAAATCCTACAATTCTGAAAAATTGGATTCAGTCATGCCCTATGGTACAATGAAGGACTTATTGTTGAGATTGAAAAAGGATTCAAATACTGAAAAGAGGCTGGCTAAGTTAGAAGACAGAGTCCAACTTATTGAAAATTCTGTGGCCAGCATTCTTCACAACCAACAATCTCAAACAAGTCTACTTATGCAGCTGGCAAAGGCACAAGGCTTGACCCCTCTCCTTGATGATAACAAAAAGGGGGAGAGAAAAAGGGAAGGGGAAGGAGAGCCATCTACAACAATCCAGATATCTAAAGTGCTAATTTCTGCCATCAGTACTTCTCCAATTATGCAAATCAAAGGAAAGCCTGATGGAATTGACCTAATCCAGCTAGCAGCAGCTGAAATTCAAGTGAAAGAGAAAAGGAGGAGAATTGATGAAAGGGTGCAACAAGTGTTTGGCTCAACACAAGATAAATCAATATATGTGAAACATAGCACAAAGGTTGAACCAATCATTATGGAGCACAAGCCAGAAAGGAGGAATAAGGTTGGAGAGACTTCTTTCAAGAATCTAAAACCTATGGTTCTCAAGCCCAACACTAGATCCAGCAAGGACTCCACAAAGAACCCCCTAGACTTTGCTCAGATGAAAGAAGTGGACTTTCCTCTTCCAAAGCCTGATGAAGACAAAGTTTTGGGTGCTAACATCATAAAGTACAAGGAGACCAAGGACATAGTTGAAAGAATGAAAATGGCCATTATCTTTAGAGAGGGAAAGGGTATCTGTGTGATGCAAGGACATCCCAAATTTCCAAAGGCCAAGAGGGAAGAAACCCAAAGGTTGAAGAAAGAAGCTGAAAAACTCAAGGCTGACAAAAGAGCACAAGCAAAGCTTGAACAACAGCTAAAGTCAAGTCAAGTTGAAGGAGAGAAAGGAATTGAAGTCAGGGGTGAAGACAAGATTGCAAACCTAGATGAGGTTTTTGGGAGTATATTTGGTGAGAGTATGGAGGAAAGAGAGGAATGGCAGAAGGGAAACAGAAGAAAGGCCAAGGCACATAGAAGGAGTGAAGATAACACTGAAGAAACTAAATCAATATCTAAACCACTACCTTCCATACCTGAACCTTGTGTTGCTGATCCCACTATAAACATCCATGGTGAACTAATCATCCCAAAAGAGGAACCTATTGATTGGGACACCATCAAATTGCCTACCTTTTTAACCACTCTTCCACTACCAAAGAAACAGAAAAGAAAATCCAAATCTACACATCCCCTAACCTCTAAGAAATTCACTCAAAAACAAAAACTTAAGCTTAAGCCACCCATTTCTAAAGATGATTATGTTCACATCTGTGACATAAAAGAAATTTCAGACATTGAACTCTATCTGGATGAGCTGGAGGATGTAAGGGGAATAGCTGCCTACAGACAGCTACCAGAGAGATTGGTGTTCAGATACAAAGGAGCTGGGGAAAGAACATGGCCTCTCTACAGGATTCTGAATGAAGGCTACTCTACCTTGATCAGAGTCTTTTCAGCCATACAAAAGGATTCTGGCTTTACCAGGACTGCCAAGACTGAAATTCTCAACAAGATTGCCAACATAAGGAAAACTTGGAGGGAGCCCAATGCTTTGCCCAGAACTTTACTTATTCAAGAAAGGGGAATTACAATCCACAAATCACCTCATTGGTTGATGGAATTTAGAGATGATAAAGGAGTCAGAAGATTTTTCAGACTTGAAGACCAACTCAAGATTGCCAGCAATGAAACTCTCAAGGAAATGCAATCTAAGTTGGATATCAGTGATGCAGATGAAGCTGAATTCTACAGACAACTCCAACTCCAAATTGAGGAAAATGACAAAGGGCTAGGAAAGAAAACAAGGGAACAAAGAAGAAAAAGATGATTTGCTCAGACTAAAGGAGCACCCTTGGAAATTCTGTAAATCTTCAATTACCTCCTAGTACATACACTTTTGCAGTACTTTTAAATTTCTACTTAGTTTCAATTCATATATTTGTTAAGTGTTTTGTTATCATCAAGTTAACCCTGAATTTATGTCTACAATTCTTATAGACATAAATAGGGGGAGATTGTTAAGAATATATGTGCATTAGTTTGATGATATGTTTAACAAAACACTTAAGTAGAAGTTTAGTGTTTGCAGCTTCAACGGATAAGACCACTTTGGCTATCCGTTGATGGTGCAGCTTTACTTAGAAATAAGTCTAGTGTTGTAGCACATTTCAGTCTCTGTATTTAAGATATAATTCTTAGAAGTTGAGAGAAAATATAAGTCATGTTGACTACTAGAAGATATGCAAATAGGAAGGCCAATTATAAATATTTCATGCCTTGTAATTTTGTATAAATGAAGTGGTATCAACGGATGTCTTAAAGACCTTCAACGGATGAGAAACAAAGCTTCAACGGATGTCTCTAAAGCTTCAACGGATAGAGCTTCAACTGCTAACACATCAACGGATAAAGCCATCAATGGATGAAGGCTTCAACGGATGTTCTGTTAAATAGCAGTTGATAAGTGGTAGTTGTAACAGCAGACAGAGGCATATGGGTTGACAGAGATAACTGAAATGTGGAAGCCTAATTTCAGGAACATCAGAAAAAGCAGTCGTTCTACTCTAGTACAAAGAGGCAATAGTCAACAAAGTACTTGAGTGATATGGAGAAGAAACAAGTGGAGAACTTATTTTATTATTGTATTTTTATCTTTGTCTTCACTTGTACACTTGGTGATATATAAACCAAGTAGCAGCTAGTAATTAGATAAGAATTTTTCCAGTGCTGTTTAGAAAAATCTTGAGAGAAAAATTATCTAGTTTGTACTAGGATGCAGCTGTGATCAACATCTTGAATCACAGATTTTCTGAAATACCATCTCTGGTGGAACAACAATCCACCAGAAAAGTTTTTAAGGTCTGTTGTGTTCTTTACATTAGTGCTTGAATATATATCTGTCTGTATTAGCTTAAAGCAATTCACACACTTGTTTATCTTGAACACAAAGCCTTTAAAACTGCTCAAAACTTGAAAAAGTTTTGAGATTTACATTCAACCCCCCTTCTGTAAATCTCATTGTTAGTCCACTAGGAATAACACACATCCGTCGGGATACAATCACTAGCCGACAGATGAACAATATCCACTGGAATAGAAGAAATGAATGAGTTTGGAGTGGAGACTATTGTAGACTCTGTACAGATTGATGAAAATTTGGGCACAGATGTCTCAATAGATCCTGAAAGAATTGGCAAGTGAGCCAACAAATTATCTAAAAGATGATGCTCACTTGCACTAGATTTTGGCTTCCCCAACAGAGTTAAAGAAGGGGAATCAGGAATTAATGTGTTTATCATATCCACATCCAGAGAAATTGTGGGAGAGTTTGGTGTTTGAGGTGCTTCTATCACTAAAGATTTTGGCTGTGACTCCACATTTATTGGAGCCACATCAAGCTGAATTTGTGATGGTGCAGTGACTGAGTCTTTTACTCCAGTTTGTACTGTGTGTTCCCTATGCCTCCCCAAGGGTTTTAGATCTCTTCTTTCTGGCATAAGTTTGAGGTGAACTTGTGTCCCTTACCATCTTGGCATGTGCTCCTGGTTGGGAGCTTGTTTTAATAGCAACATCCTTTGAGGAGAATGAAGCTAGAATTGTGTTAATTTCCTTATTAACTACCACAGTTTGTTGGGAAACTGTGGTGTGGCTAGGCTTGGGTACACTTTCCACACCAACCTTATCCTTAGGGTTTCTTTGATTTTCACCCTGTCCCTCACCCAACTCACTACCATGTACACTCCCCTCTTTAGATTTGGTAGATTTTGTAACTGGTTTCTTTTGAGAGAAACCAGAGGGGGCTTTCTTTGCTTTGGATTTTGAAGTTTTTATTTTGGTAGCTTGGGTAGGCATCTGTTGGGTCATTGACACAGATGCTATAGCTACACTTAAAGGCAAAAAAATTATGAGGTTGGAATAGTGGAGACAATGGTGCTTACCTCACTTACATGAGGGCCCTCCATGATTGGAAAGTAGAAGAGGGGCACCTCTTTATGGTGACTTGCTCTGTTGAGATCTGCAATGATTCTTCTTTCTTGAACCCAACAATTCAGTTTGTTGGTTGGGTTCTCAATAGCAATATTCTTCATAAGATGGTTAGCAAACTTCATAAAGAATCTAGCATAATAGACACTTTTACCTCTATTATTAACTTCCCCTAACTTATAGCCTAATTCAAACATAACCATGTCACAGAAATTATGATAATTATCAGTAACTAGCATATAAAGCATTTTAAGCATGACAATATTGACAAAATCAAAATTACTTACTTTACCAGAAAATACCTTGGTAACTACATCATACAGAAAACTCCATTATTTTCTAAGACCCAGCCTCCTACTCTCACTTAACTTAGAGGTAGAGAGTGCATAGCCAACAGAATTAAGCATGGTAACTAAATTAACATATGTGTGTGGAACAGTAGTAGTGTTTTCAGGAATCTTAAAGCATGCTTGAATTATGTCACTGTTAATGCAGAATTGCTTACCTTTGAGAGTGAAAGTTATAGTCTTGTCTGTAGACTGGTACACAGCAGTTGTCCATATCTCCTCCACAACTTCACATTAGATTGTGGGTGATTCCATCATAGCATAACTGAGTTTACAACCTTTCACAAAATCCATCATTTTGTGAAAATCTTCAGATTGTGGAATTTCCTTGTTCACAAGAGCTACAAAGTTGTTCTTTTCATAGATTAATCCAGACTGAGACATGATTTTGACTACTAGTGTCATTGTTAAAGTAAGGGAATTTGCAGATAGAAAGAGAGTATTTGCTTTGGAGAAGAAAAGAGTTAGAGCAATTGATTTGAGAATGATAAAAGAAAAGAATGAAAATGAATTTTGTTTTTATACCATCTCAAACATAAACTGTCAAAAGTAATAAAGTAAAATAAAGTAACCAAACAAAATAGCCCAAAATAGTCGTTTAAAATAAATAAACTGTCAAAATTCTGTCAATTATCCGTCGTGTTATACTTACAGACTGTAAGTATATCCGATGGATAATGTTTAGAGTTCCAACAGCTAAGATTGAGATAATACGACGGATTAGAATAAAGCAATTATCCGTCGGGTATAAAATAATTCAGAAAAATAATTGATATTTATTAAGATATTCTATTCCGATGGATGATCAAACTCGATCGATAATGAGCATTCGTCAGGATGTAAATTTTGACTTAGCCAAAATTTCATCTAATACAGAAAAATCAATTAAGTTTCTGGTTGCATCATATTTTACAAAAATATCTGAAATGATTTAAGAATAATTAAGCTTACCTAACTAAGTTACCAACCTAGAAAAGGTGGATTCATCAAGTGGCTTGGTAAATTTATATGCAAACTGCTTTTCACTTGGAACAAAATGAAGTTTCACAATACCATTCATCACATGTTCTCTAATGAAGTGGTACTTGATGTCTATATGTTTTGTTCTTGAATATTGTACTGGATTTTCAGTGATGGCAATTGCACTTGTGTTATGACGGAAAATAGGAATTTTGTCCACTTGTAGACCATAGTCCCATAATTGGTTTTTCATCCACAAAATATGTGCACGGCAATATATTCAGCTTCAGCTGTAGAAGTTGAAACTGAATTTTGCTTTTTACTGAACCAGGACACAAGCTTGTTCCCTAGAAATTGATAGGTTCCTGTTGTACTTTTTCTATCAATTTTACAACCTGCATAATCTGCATCTGAATAACCAATTAGATCAAAACATGAATCTCTAGGGTACCAAATGCCAAGTTTTGGTGTTCCCTTAAGGTATCTGAAAATTCTATTAATAGCTACTAAATGAGATTCTCTAGGATTAGCCTGAAATCTAGCACAAAGACAGGTAGCAAATATTATATTTGGCCTACTAGTTGTTAAGTACAGAAGTGAATCAACCATGCCCCTATAGCTTGAAATATCCACAGACTTTTCAGTAGTGTTTAATTCAAGCTTAGTTACAGTGGCCATGGGAGTTTTTGTAGATGTACAATCCATTAGATCAAACTTCTTTAAGAGATCACAAATATATTTGATTTGACTAATGAATATTTCATCACTAACTTGCTTAACTTGTAAACCAAGAAAATAAGTTAGTTCTCCCATCATGCTCATTTCATACTTACTTTGCATCAATTTGGCAAACTTTTTGCAAAGTTTTTCATCTGTAGAACCAAATATAATATCATCTACATAAATTTGAACAAGTATACTAGAGCCATTAACATTTTTAAAGAATAAAGTTTTATCAACAGTACCTCTTGTGAAGTGATTTTCCAAAAGAAACTTTGATAAAGTGTCATACCAGGCTCTAGGTGCTTGCTTCGATCCATAAAGTGCTTTCAAAAGATAGTAGATATATTCTGGAAAATTTGGATCTTCAAAACCAGGAGGTTGACTGACATAGACTTCCTCCTCCAAATCTCCATTCAGGAAAGGCACTTTTGACATCCATTTGATAGACCTTGAAATTGGCATGGGCTGCATAGGATAGGAAAATTCCGATGGCTTCAAGTCTTGCAACAGGAGCAAAAGTTTCATCAAAATCTATTCCTTCTTGTTGATAGTAGCCCTTAGCAACCAATCTAGCTTTGTTCCTGACTACTATGCCATTTTCATCCATCTTATTTCTGAATACCCACTTGGTGTTAATTAGATTCTTTCATTTAGGTTTGGGTACCAGCTTCCATACCTTGTTCCTTTCAAATTGGTTTAGCTCTTCCTGCATAGCTAAAACCCAATCAGGATCCAACACAGCTTCTTCTACCTTCTTTGGTTCTTCCTTGGAAAGAAAGCTATTATATAGACTATCTTCTTGAGTTGCTTTCCTTGTTTGAAATCTAGAAGATGCATCACCAATGATGAGCTCAAAAGGGTGATCTCTAGTCCATTTTCTTTGTTGAGGTAGATTAGCTCTAGATGAAGAGGCCTCATTGTTGTCTTGATGTGTGACTGAGTTTTGATTATGAGAAACTCCCCTTGAGTTTGTGAATCTTTGATTTGAGAAAGGGGTATTTTCTGTAGATGATCTATTCTGACTTTCAACTTCTCTCATTGTTCTGACGGATGATGCACTTTATATCTCGGCGGTTGAAGTTGATTGTCTCCCGACGGATGAGGCAGATTGTCTACTGACGGATGAAGCATTTTATAACTCGACAGATGTTGAATTATGTGCTTCATTAGTTGTAGATTTTTCTGCATTATCCTTAGCCAATGTCTCTTGATCACATTCATCATCACTGTCATCACTAACCATCTCCACATTATCAAACTTGAGGCTTTCATGGAAATCTCCATCTTGCAGTCCTTCAATCTTTTTATCATCAAACACAACATATATGGATTCCATAACAATGTTGGTTCTTAGATTGTAGACTCTATATGTTTTTCCAACAGCATATCCAACAAAGATTCCTTCATCTACTTTAGCATCAAACTTTCCATGTTGATCAGTTTGATTCCTTAAGATATAACATTTGCAGCCAAAGACATGAAGAAAATTTAGAGTTGGCTTCCTATTCTTAAACAATTGGTAGGGTGTCATGCACTTTTCTTGATTAACCAAAGAGATATTCTGAGTGTAGCAGGCAGTATCACAGCTTCATCCCAAAAATATGTTGGTAACTTTGATTCTTCAAGCATTGTCCTTGCAGCTTCAATAAGAGATCTGTTCTTCCTTTCCACTACTCCATATTTTATGGAGTTCTTGCTGCAGAAAATTCATGCATAATCCCATTCTCTTCACAAAATGATCTCATCACAGAATTCACTCAGTTCCATTATCACTCCTGATTTTTCTTACTTTAAAGCCAGGATGATTATTGACTTGCCTTATGTGATTGATGATGATTTCACTAGCTTCATCTTTGGACTTTAGAAAATATGTCCAAGAGAACTTTGAGAAATCATCCACAATTACTAGGCAAAATCTTTTCCTTGAGATAGAAAATACATTAACTGCTCCAAACAAATCCATGTGCAACAGTTGTAAAGGTTCTTCAATTATTGAATCAAGCTTCTTTCTGAATAATGCTTTGATCTTCTTTCCTTTCTGGCAGGCATCACACAATCCATCCTTACTAAACTCCACTTGAGGATTACCTCTAACCAATTATTTCTTGACAAGCTCATTCATGATCTTGAAGTTTAGATGCGACAACATTTTGTGTCATAGCCAACTTTCATCTTGACTTGCTTTACTGAGAAGACAATTGACAGATTCAGCATTTGATGAGTTGAAATCAGCTAGGTACACATTTGCTTTTCTCACTCCAATGAGAACCACTTTGTTGCTCTTTATATTTGTCGCAACACAGGCTTCTGAATTGAAAGTAACTGAGTTGCCCTTATCATAAAGCTGGCTGATACTCAACAAATTATGCTTGAGACCATCCACTAGGTCAACCTCTTCAATGATGACATTATCTTTTGAAATTAAGCCATATCCCACTGTATAACCCTTGCTGTCATCTCCAAAAGTAATACTTGGGCCAGCTCTTTCCTTGAAGTCAGTGAGCAGGGTAGAATCTCCAGTCATGTGCCTTGACCAGCCACTATCCAGATACCAAAGATTCTTTCTGTTTCCTTGCACACATCAAAATCAAATCAAGTTGATTTTGGTACCCAAGTTTCCTTGGTTCCTGCCTTGTTATCTTTCTTCTTTGGTTTCTTGGGTTTGATCTCATTTGACTTGGGAATTTCAGATTCATCCTTAGTCATTTGAGTTGAACCTTTGAAACCAGTCATTAAAACAGAATTACCATGCACATTTTGGTTTACATGAAAAGACATGTTATTTGCAAACATGTTATTCCAATAAGGCATGCTAAATGGAATTTGAGGCATATTAAATGCAGCATAATAAGGATTAGGTGCAAATGGTGTAATATCCCATATTTTCAGATATTATTATTATTATTTGGAATTGTTTATGTGATTTTTATGTGAATTTTGGTGAATTATCTGGTAATTGGAATTGATGTTTAGGTGTTTATATATGATATTCTCTGAGTATTTGAATTTTTATATGTCCAAATAAAATATAGATAATTGTGATATTTTTCTGGTAATTTTTGTAGTGTTATATGATTTTATAATGATTTATGTATTTATTAATTATTTTCTAAGTAATTACAAAACTATTTTATAAAGCCGGGAATCTTCCAACTTCAACTGTTTTTGCGTTTTCACAAACCGAAACTCTTCCGAAAAATCCTTCCTAACCTAATCTGGTAATTCCGGACATTTTCCGTGTTTTGACTTTTTCGATCCGGATTACGGTTTGAGCCGTGCGCGGCCCGGCGCAAGATTTTCAATAAGATAGTTATTTCGATAAATCAACAAAACCCGTATTCTCGAGAGACGGGATATTTTTACGTTATTTTCGTACATGGTGTTTTATGAAAAGCTCGGTTTTGATGATTATCCAATTCTGGTATTTAATTGTATCGCTTTTATAGTTACTTAGCGGCTAAGTAATCTATTTTGGATCATTTTGTAATTACTTAGCGGCTAAGCAACTAATTTAACGATCCAAAATAATCCAGAACGAACCAATATTCCGTAAATATAAATAGCCTATTTCTTATTTCAATTATTCCGTTTATTCATTTGCAACCAGTAAAAATACCGTAAATACAGAGAAAAACCCTAGAAAACCGATAATTTCCTGAGAATCAATCGTACGAACGAAGGCGTTATGGAACTCCGATTCGGGCGTGCAGCATATCAAAACGAAGCTCTCGAAATTTTCTTTCTGAATCAATCATCAGTTTTGCCCAGAAATCAAGGTAATTTTCTTATTTATTTATTTATATTCGATTATTTGATAATTAAATTATGAAAATTTGTTCTTGATGTTGTTGATGTGATTTGATGCTTCCATCGTGTAGATAATATTTTTCTGGTCAATTTGGTATATTATACTTCAAAAATAGAGTTCAGTATCATATAGAAATTAAGGTTTGATTCTCTGAAAATTATTTGAATATGTGTTCTTGGTGTTCTTGAAAAGTTCTGAGAATCAAATCCAAATTTGAGGGTGATGCAAATTTCAGAATTTGAAGTATGAGTAACCAAAATGTTCAAATTTTCATACTCTATCTGTTTATGCCATTAAATCATTCAAACTATGGGTAATTTATCAATTTCGTAATTTATGGTTTATACCCGAATTTTGGGCTCTTTGATTAAGAAATATTTGACTTGTTTTGATGGTTTGTATAGCTTTATGACGTTGTTTACAATCTATTTATGCTATTATTGTGTTCATTCTATTGCTAAATCGATGGAAAGTGAGTTGGCCGGAATCTGTAGCTTGAACCGCCGGTTTTCATGGAGTTCTTTGGCCAGAATCAATGAACTGTAAACTGTTTGTGTTGGTTTTTGCGGTGCCTGAGTTGATGGGGTTGTAAGGATCGATTTAAGACTGAAATTATGATCGAACCGAGTTGTTTTCAGCCCAATCGGTGCCGTTAAGGCCTTGTCGGAGTTTGGACGGAATCGGGTTCACCGGATTCTGGGGAAAAACTCCGGCTTGTTCTTGATGTTCTTCGTCTGACCCTTTTACCCCTTTTCTGACCTGGAATTAGACCCGGTTTCAATCCAAAATTTCCCAATTCAAATTCTGAAAATATGTTTCTGAATTTTCTTTTTACAAATAATTCAAAAATCCTATTTTAATTTCTGAAAATTCATTTTTATTTTGAAAATCATTATTTTAATTCTGAAAATTTATTTTAATTCAAAAAATAAATCTAAATTATTTAATTAATTAATTTTAGTTGATAATTAGTTATTTAATTAGTCAATTAATTTAAATATTAATTGATTAATTAATTTAATTAATTATTAATTAATTTTAATTGATTATTTAATTAGATTTAATTATTTATTTTTGATTTAAAAATTCCGAAAAATAGTTTCGAGCTTTAAAATATTATTTTAAATTATTTTCCAGGCTCGATAATTCTTATAAAATTATTTTCGGGTGTTCGACCCCTATTATTTAATTATTAAATGAGTCAGAGACCCGTTAATGTTCAAAAATTCATAATAAATCAACCGTTCATCCGTTTAATACGAAACGAACGCCTCTAGACTCAGAAAAATATTTCGCTTTTAATAAAAATACTTTAGAGACCCAAATCCTTTTTGTTTCGAAAGGTCGCTTGTTTTACGAATGATTCTGAGTCAATTTTTGATCGATAAATTCTATTTCTGACCCGATTTCAGTTTTAAACATACCGAGTCGAACCTTTTGGTGAACCGAGTCATATGTGATATGAAATATGTGATACATGAAATATGTGCTTATGTGCTATGTGAATTATGTGTGTATGTGGATCAAGAGTCCTGTGTTTGTCTGTTATATTTGTGTGTTGGCTATCGTATGGGTAGACGATAGGCTTTTGACACGTAGTTCGTCGAGTGATTATCGTTTAGACGATTAAAGTTATATCTTTTAATTATAGAGGCGGATCTCTCGAGTTGATCGGGACAAGACGTTGGATAAAGAATGAGATGGAATGGTATTGGGTATCTGGCTTCTAGCAATCGTAGGAGCAACATATCAGTAAATGTTGAGAAGCAAGACGGAGATGTTTTGAGACAGAATGTCAGAATAGATGCGTCTTTGCGAGTGTGACTAACTACTAAATCTCAAAGGCAAGTACCCCTGACTTCACTTATCGTTCAAGTGACGTTTATTTTGAATCATATTATGCAAGTATCCCTATCATCACTTATTATTCAACTGATATTTATTTTGAATCTCATTATACAAATATTGTTTTCCCTACTCTCAGTTTAGAATAGATAAATATTTTACATATCGCTGAATTAAAATGCTTATCATGCAAGTACCCTCTGATAATCTATGTTCAGAATAGGTAAATGTTTTACTTATCAAATTACTGGATTTATAAATGTTTTGGATTTTGAGAAAGATGACGTTGTTTTGGTTTTACTGCCCAAGTTAATGGGCAAATAAAAGTTTATAAGGGTGTCGAGTATTATGACTCCTTTCAATAAAATGTTTTAAGATTGGATGATTGCGTAAGAGGCCGTGGTGGCGGTCCAGCGGAGAGTTAGGTATTATACAGGATATAATATTATTAGGCCGATATGTGCCTTGGGTACCCCATTTGTTTAGTTGGATATGCTTCGGCATACCGGTGTTGCTCCGCGGCTAATCACTAGCGGCAACACACCGTGGTTCGAGGATTCCAATCTAAATTATTATATTGTTTTTGATAATCTTATAAGAATTGTTTTATCAACTATTTTGGTTTTGAATAAAGGTGGAATACAGTTTTGGATTCGGTTGCTGATTGATGTTGATATTTAAGTTGTTAAATATCAAAGGTGGTATTAATGCAGATGATTGATGTTGACTTCCATACTTTAGCGCGGGTAGGTTGTGAGCATCAAAGTTCGGATTGATATCTAATTTGATATGAATTCAAAATGAATATTAATATCAAGAGTTGAGTTTTGAATAAAGTTTATGATTCATTCTATAATCATTGTTTCATGTTATTGTTGTTTACGATATTTCCGTAAACACTGTTTTACGAGTTTTATTCTCGTCAAGATTCAAAGTATTGCTGAAGCATTTCGTTCAAAAATTTCAAAATGGTTTTGAATACAATTAAGGAATTAATTCTGGGGTTCCTCAACTAAAATTTTATGGTTCAGCAATTATGATTTTTTTTAAATGTTCTGCTCTGATGCAGATGTCGGTTTTATATCAAAACGACCCCATATTCGCTATAATGATCTTGCTGAGCATTTCTTTCGCTCATACTTGCCTGTTTTCGAATTTAACCTCCAGTGAGGATTAGCTTGCGCTGTTTAGCTGCGTAATTCGAGGAAGCAAAGAAGAAGCTCTTGAAAGGTGGTTGGTCCAGGGTTTGCGAACTAGTGTAAGTTTTATTGTATAAAGTTGTTCATGTTATATTATATTATAGTTGTATAATTTTATTTGGGCCTAGTATACTTCATTTCGAAGTTATACTAGTGGGTTTAGTTTTGAGATTGAGATTTGTTGAAAAGAGTTTTAAAAGAAAGAGAAAATTTATTTTTGGAATTTGGATATCTTGTTTCTAGACTTGTAATCTTAAAAGATCTTGGAATAGTTTGGGGTCATTTATGATAAATATCTTCCGCTGGCATTTAATTATTGATTAAACAGGTTAATTTGGATTGAATTTTATAGTGACGACCAAATCCTCTGACCCCGGATTTGGGGGCGTTACAAATGGCATATTAGCAAATTGTGCATTCATATTCTGAGTAGACATAGCATTCATAGGCATGGTAGTCATGTTGAGAGAAGAAGATGGTACAGACATGGGAGTAGGCATAGCAAGTTTGCAATTAAAAGATAAATGATTAACACTACCACACTTAACACAGATTTTCCTTAGTGCATATTTATCAAGTGTGTAGTTGTTATATTTGTTAATTCCTACTTTCCCATTTCTATTGTTTTTTCCTTTTAGCTTCTGTTTAACCTCAATCTTTTCTAATCTGTCATTCAATTGCTTGATAGACAAATGACCAACATTAACTTTATTTTCCTTTCTGACTTGGCTTGATTTTCCTGGAATAAAGTTTTTAGAAACTGATCCATATGTCTCATTCAACTTAGCAAGCTTAGATTTGCTGACTGGTTTACTCACAGCAGACGGGTTTGGCTCCTTGTCTCTCGACGAATAATCCTTTTGATTATCCGTCGAGTCCACATCTGTCAACAATCCTTCAAATAAATTGGACTCAAGCTTCTCTTTACTCTTCTTCCAGGCTGCATCACAAAAGGACTCAATACCTTGAACTTTAGTGATTTGAGCATGAACATCTCTAGATCATTTCCATGCCTTAATCACTTCCTGTCCTCGTTCAAGCTACTTCTTTAAAATCTCTTCTTTCTTCAAGGACTCAGTTAATTCATCCTTAGCAATCTTACACTCAATTCTCAATTTTTCAAAATCAATAAACTGAGACTCTAGCACATTATTCCTCTCACTTAAAAATAAATTGTTTTCTTTAATTTTAGCATTTTCCTTAGTGAGGGACTTAAGTATAACACGCATGTGATATAATTCTGTGGACATGTCATTTATTGCATCATTACACTTAGCTTTAGATAAATGTGCTAGGTTAGTAGTGATTACCTGATTGCTTGAAGAACTTATTTCTGTATCATCAGATTTGGCCATTAGGGCTAGATTGACATAGCTTGTTTCTTCATCTTCATCTTCATCTAATCCATCTGAAGCCCAGTCATTCTCATGTGTGATGAAAGCCCTTTACTTTTGTTTGAGCAACTCAAAGTATTTCTGCTTATAATCAACAGGCTCAAACTTCTTTTTGCTGGAATCAGACTTTCTACATTCACGGGCAAAATGACCCGCCAAGCCACATTTAAAACATTTGAATTTTGACTTATCAACCATGTTTCTGTTTGGCTTGGCTGCTCCAAAATTCTTTTTGAATTTGAGCTTGGAAAACCTCCTGGATAAGAATTTTACATGTTCATCAAAATCATCCATGTCATCTTGGCTCAACTAATCTTCATTTTCAGCTACCATCCCTTTACCCTTGCTTTCACAGACCTTTGAAGTGGACTCAACAGCTTCTTCCTTCATATCTTTCTCCTTCTCTGACTCAACAACTAGAGCTATGGACCCTCCTTTCTTCCTTCCTTTCTCCATCCTTTCATCTTGCTCTATTTCAAGCTCATAGGTTTTCAGGATGCCATACAGTCTCTCCAAGGTGAACTCCTTGTAATCCTGTGAATTTCTTAATGAGACTGTCATTGGCTTCCACTCTTTTGGGAGAGATCTAAGGAACTTAAAGTTAGAGTCTTTTTTTTATAGACTCTTCCATACAACTTCAGATCATTTAGAAGTTTTCTAAATCTACTAAATATATTAGTGAGTGACTCAATGTCTTCACAGTGGAAATGCTCATATTGCTGAATCAGGAGCTGCATCTTGTTCTCCCTTACTTGCTCAGTACCATCACATATAATCCGTATTGTGTCTTAAACCTCTTAGGCTGTTTTACAGTTAATGATGTTGTCAAACATATCACTATCAACTCCATTGAACTATATTTTCATGGCCTTCTTTTCCTTCCTGACTTGCTCAATGTCAGGGTCTGACAATTCATGCCTAGGTTTTGGAACAGATGGCTCATTGCCAGTTGCAGCTCTCATTGGTAGATGAGGACCTCTCTCTATGTAGTCCACATAGGCTTCATCTTGGGAAAGAAGATGTAGGTGCATCTTCACCTTCCAGTGGTGATAATTATCTTTATCCAGAAATGGAATTTTAACTCCAACATCCTTTTTGTTCATCTTATTGTATGTTGTGATCTTTACACTCTTTGTACTTCAAGAGCTTGCTCTAATACCAATTGTTATTCCCTAACAATACAACAAGAATTACAGAAGGGGGGTTGAATGTAATTCTTGCTTCTTTTTGAGATTTTAAAACAGTTCTAACTTAATACATATAACAGTATTTGATTTGCAGTAGTGCGGAATAAAAAGATAATTGAAATCACAACACTAAGTAATAAAACACAGGTTTTAAAACTTTCTAGTGGATTTGAATGTATCCACCAGATATATATATATATATATATATATCAGTTTGAGAACTCTGTGAAGCTTTGAAAAGCTCATAGCTACTTCACAAGTTGAATAAACAAACTACAGAGAAATTCTTACATAATACAGCTTGATATGTTTCTCTGGAAAATGTATTTGCTTGGATAATAATTCTACTTGCTATACTTGGTTTATATATCACCAAGTTACATGACAATAAGAGAAGATAATAAAATAAAACATATCTAGTCTAACTTCATGCTGCTTCACTACTCTATTCCAGCATCTTTGAATATCTTCACAATTGCATGGAAATGATAATACTTCTTTGTTCTTAAAATCCTGCTTAACAAGCTGCCACATTCCTTTAGTAAACACCCAACGCATGTGACTGTGTTGTCACTGTCAACAACTACTTTGAATTTGATCATCTGCCGGGACTATGTTTGTCATCCGTCAAGAGTCTTGATGGTTATCCGTAGGGAGCTTTTTTGATCATCCGTCGAGAGTCTTGTAGATCATCCGTTGGGAGTCTATCTGCCACTTGACTCTATTTCACTTATACAGAATTACAAGACATCTCATATTTACAATTGGTCAACCTATTATGCATATCAATCTAGTAGTCAACATGACTTAGATAACCCTTTACAATCTACTAGACTAAAACATATTATTTGCATAAATGTGCTACAGTACTTATTTGTTACATAAGCTACAATCTCGATGGATGTCAAATTATCATATGCCGGGACTATAAAGTTCATCCATCGGGACTATATTAGATCATCCGTCGAGAGCTACAAATTTCACTAAGTTATATCTACTAAGGTGTTTTGTTTAACTTATCATCAAGTTCACAACATATTCCTAACAACAGCTTCACAATTGCTATAAAAGTTCAATACTTTATCATGGCATGAACAATATCCTCTCTATAACAATTTATACAAGTAATCAGAGTTACTTGCATGAATTCGCTTTCCTATTTCACAAGGATTGAACTACTGCCACCTAGTACACTTTTCCCTTTCCTAGCCCGAATGCCTTCACGCTCCGTATCGAGGAATAGGTAGAGAGAGAGAGAGAGAGAGAGAAAGAGAGAGAGAGAGAGAGAGAGAGAGAGAGAGAGAGAGACGAGAGAAAATGAGAGAAGAGAGAGAGTAGAGCCGGGTGAAGAAAAGAAAAAGAAAGGGGGAGGTGGGTTTTTATAATAAAAGGGAGGGGCACTTTAGGTATTTATATGATTTTTCTTATTTTTATTCTCTTTTCTTCTAAACTAAAAAAAAATGAATTAAACAATGAATATCTCTCTCAGAAAAGTTGGGAATGCAAAGAACAATGATTTTAGAATAAAGATCTCAAAATTAGCTTTTCAGCCATATTTTCAAAATAATTTTTGAGCGAACGGTTGATTTACTAAGGATTTTACAAGATTGTGCGCAAAATAAAATTATAACCTGATATAATCATTTTAAAATACTCTGATCACGAAACAAATCCGTCTATCATTTTTATAAGGTCTCTAGGACTATTCTGAAGAAAACAAAATAAATTTCACACCTTGAACATATTTGGATAATTTTACAAGAACATTTAAAAGGTTCTATAAACTTCATTTTAAATCAGATAATTCCCGTAAATCATTTAAAGAATCAACAGAGCACATAATCAAGCATATTCTAAAGCAATAGCATGTATTCACATATCACGACTCTTACTCAATCACGAATTTCCCTTTTTATTATATTACCCCATTTTCGCGTAACGGGTCACGTTCTACTTGACGGCCCGTCGCTAAGCGTTTCAATTACGCTTCACTATAAATACTTTATACCAACTGACACGACACTGGAATATAATATTCTCTTAACCCTTTTCCATTTCACATAACAGCACATAGTTCACATTCAAATACTTTTAACCTCTTTTAAAACGGGTCCTGTTCTACCTGACGGCCCGACAACACAGCTTATCCCCTAAGCTGACTCATCAAACCGGAAAGAGTCATTTTACGTTCCCAGTTACTAATATACAATAAAGACAATTAACAAACAAAATCATTTAATCCCTTTATTAAATCACATAAATTATAATTACACCACAGAATCATACTTTATTCACTTAATTACGTCGCGAAATTCCCAGTCATTACAATCTACCTCCTTAAAAGGATTATGTCCCCCGAATCTAGTCTGAGAAAATAGATGGGGATACTTTTCTTGCATTCCACTTTCTAATTCTCAAGTTGACTCTTCCACTTTAGGATTTATCCACAACACTCTAACTAGAGGTACAACTTTATTTCTAAACGTCCTCTCTTTTCGATCTAAGATTCGAACTGGTTGTTCCACATAAGACAAATCTGGTTGTATTTCCACTGGTTCCAATTCGATCACATGATTTGCATCAGCATTTTATTTCTTTTGTAGAGATAAGTGTAATACATTATGAAGATTTTGCATTTGCGAGGGTAATGCTATTTCATAAGCCACTTTTCCAACTTGTCGTAGTATTTCGAATGGTCCAATATACCTAGAACTCAACTTCCCTTTCTTTCTGAATCTGGATAAACCTTTCCACGGAGATTTTTTAACAACACTTTATCTCCAGGCTTGAATTGCATATCCTTTCGATCTCGATTTGCGTACTTCTTTTGTCGATCTTGAGCAGCAATTAACCTTTTATGAATCATTTCCACTTTCTCTTTAATTTGTTGGACAATTTCTGGTCCAATTAGTTTGCGCTCACCAACCTCGTCCCAATATGTAGGGGATCTGCATTTTCTTCCATACAACGCTTCATAAGGCGGCATGCCAATACTCGCGTGATAACTGTTGTTGTAGGAAAACTCAATCAATGGCAAATGATCGTCCCAATTTCCATTGAAATCTGTTGCACAGGTTCGCAACATATCCTCGATCGTTTGAATTATCCTTTTACTTTGTCCGTCAGTTTGCGGATGATATGCTGTACTCATTTTCAGCTTAGTTCCCAAATGATCATGAAATTGTCGCCAAAATCTTGAGTTAAACCTCGGGTCTCTATCAGACACGATAGATACTGGAACTCCGTGATGCATCACGATCTCATCCAGATACACTTTGACCAACTTTTTCAATGAAAATCTTTCATTTATCGGCAATAAATGCGCTGATTTCGTCATTCGATCGACTATTGCCCAAATCCCATCATGATTAGACTTGGTCTTTGGCAATCCTACCACGAAATCCATCACGATATGTTCCCATTTCCATTCTGGTATGTCTAGTGGTTGAAGCAATCCACTTGGTCGTTAATGTTCCGCCTTTACTCTTTGACACGTATAACACTTACTTATCCATTCCGCGATTTCCTTTTTCATGTTTGGCCACCAATAACTCTCTTTTAAATCCTTGTACATTTTCGTACTTCCAGGGTGAATTGAAAATCTTGAGTTATACGCTTCATGCAAAATCTCATGCTTAAGCTCCACAATATTAGGTATCCAAATGTGTGAGTTAACACGATATATTCCTTTTCCATCCTTTTGAGCTTTAACTTCCTCCCCTGACAACTTATCTTTCTCGCGGTTCATCAATTGCTCTTGACAACATCGAATCTTTTCCAAAATTTTAGGTTGAAATGATATCGCATACATTGCTTCACTTCCAAATTCTGGGGTTTGTACCTCTATTTCCATCTTTTCAAAATCCTTGATCAATTCTTCTAATGAAGTTAATATATTCAATCTTTCTTTGCGTCTTAATGCATCCGCTACCACATTCGCCTTTCCAGGATGATAATTTATCACATAGTCGTAATCTTTGATCAATTCTAACCATCTTCTCTATCTCATATTCAACTCCTTCTAAGTGAAAATATACTTTAAACTCTTATGATCCGTATAGATTTCACACTTTTCTCCATATAAATAATGCCTCCAAATTTTAAGAGCAAACACAATTGCTGCTAACTTCAAATCATGCGTGGGATACTTCTATTCATGCGGCTTTAGCTTCCTTCACTCATATGCTATTACTTTCCCGTGTTACATTACCACACATCCCAATCCTTTATACGAAGCATCACTAAAGATCACAAACTCTCCCTTTTCATATGGTAATATCAAAACTAGGGCGGTTACCAATCTCTTCTTTAACTCTTCAAAATTTCCTCACACTTATTTGTCCATACAAACGTCTCATTTTTCCTGGTCAACTTAGTCAATGGAACAACAATCTTAGAGAAATCTTGTACAAACCTTCTATAGTATCCTGTTAATCCCAGAAAACTTCTGACCTCCATAAGAGTCTTGGGCCTTTCCCAATTCATCACAACTTCTATCTTAGCTGGATCTACTTTGATTCCTTCTCTATTGACTACATGTCCAAGAAACTATACTTCCTTTAGCCAAAACTCACACTTTGAAAACTTGGCATATAACTTTTCTTTTCTCAAGATTTCTAAAAAAATCCTCAAATACTCCATATGGTCTTCTTCCGTCTTGGAATATATCAATATATCATCGATAAACACTATAACGAACTTATCCAAATATTGCTTGAACACTCTGTTCATAAGATCCATAAATGTGGTTGGCACGTTCGTCAAACCAAACGCCATTACCAAAAAATCATAGTGTTCATATTTCGTTCGAAATGTTGTCTTGGGTATATCTTCCGCTTTAATCTTTAGCTGATGATACCCAGATCTTAAATCAATCTTGGAAAAACAAGTAGCTCCTTTTAATTGATCAAATAAGTCATCGATTCACGGTAGAGGGTAATTATTCTTAAACGTCAACTTATTCAATTCGCGATAGTCAATGCACAACCTTCATACTTCCATCTTTCTTTTTCATAAATTGAAGGGTTTTTAGCACATAAACGCAACAAAAACGTAAATTTAAATCTTAAAAAAACCGAAACCCTCCGCAGGATCCATGCGAAAAATAATATTTAATTCGTAGTTCAGTATGTTTACCTTAAGAAGTTTTACGTTAATGGAAAGATGGAGGTCTTTAATAGCGATCCAAGAACAATGAGCGGAGATCCCTAGCAGCTGCTCCTCAAGTGTGAAGCACTCCACCGGTATCCACCAAGAGATCAATGTAATGGAGGAGGAAGAGGTTGAAAGAATTAGTTCCCTCCCTCTATTTCTACTTTAGAATTAGGGTTTTTATTTGGGTTGAGGCAAATAGGGTTTATAATAGTATATTTATAGGCAAAATTTTCAGCTGAAAATTTTCCATAAAATATTATTATTATTAACCCTTTAATTGATTATTATTATTAACCAATAAACTAATAATTAAAACACCTTTTAATCATTAATCCATTTTCTAAACACTTTAGAAAAATAATTCTCTCACTTGATTTAATTTTCAAAATTAAATTCTTAATTAATAATATTAAAAATTAATTAAATCTCATTTAATCAATTATTAAATCTGCTAATTAATTATTTATTTCACAAATAAATAATTACCAGCCATTATTAATTAATTCCTACACCATTAAATCATTCTCTTTTATGGTGTGACCCTGTAGGTTCAATATTAAGCCGGTAGTAAAAATAAATAGTAATAAAACTATTTTATCATTATTTATATAAATTCTCTAATTCATTAAATATGATTAATTAATAAATTAATCATATTTATTCTACATCGTGAGGGATACTTCTCAGCATATCGCGACTATCCGGATAATACGAATTCACTGCTTAGAATACCAAGAACATATTCAGTGAGTAGTTACCGTACAATCAATTTCTTCTACCCTGCAATGTCACGATTAAATACAAGGCATGGAACTTGTGTCAAGCACAAGCCTATCTTATTTAATAATTTGCTTTCCCATTCACTATGCTTAGTTCTATTTAATGTAAATTAGAAACTCCTTTCTAATTTCATTCACGCTGGCCAGAGATTCCTGAAATAGCATAAGTGGATCAGCATTGAACATTCTCTTCCTTCACTGGAAGGGGTAGATCCTTTATTGATCATACACTATCTTCGTGTACAAATTCCTATACCCAGTAGAGCCCTTATAATTATCCCTGGAGACTAATAACTAAACCAAATCATAGTTCAGTGTACACAAGATGACTATGACGATCTCAAGTCTAAGGATACTTGTACAACTATCACTATGTGAATAACTGCTGACACGTTAATGAACTCCATCAGTTGTTCAGCTGTGTGAGTCATGTTCAGTGAACTTATTCTATAATAAGCACCTACATACTAGCTATAGTGTCACCACACAAATGTCTATGAGAACAGAAATCCTTCATAATGAAGCAAGCATAGTATGTACCGATCTTTGCGGATTACTAATTACTAGTTAGTAATCCTACGACCAGGAAATATTTAAGTTTAGAGTTATCATCTTTTAGGTCTCATTATTATGATCTCATCATAATCCATAAAAAGCTTTACTCTAAACTATGGTATATCTTATTTAAACACTTAAATAGATAAAGCCCGCAATAAAACCAAAACAAGTCTTTTATTAATATCAATAAAATCAAAACAGATTACATAAAAGTTATTCCTAAATCATCATACATGATTGGACTTAGGACACATCTCTTTCATAAATAACACTGGTGCACCCCACGGGGATACACTTGGGCATATTACTCTTTTTTCCAATGCAACTGCGCTGTTAATTCCTTCATCTCAACTGGCGCCATTTGATAGGGAGATTTCGATACTGGTTCCATTCCACGAGCCAAATCAATTATAAACTTTATCTCTCTATCTGGAGGTAATCCAGGAAATTCATCTGGAAACACATCGGGAAAATCTCTTACTATCGGAATATCCTCCATCCTTACTGATTCTTTCTCCACATCTTTGACATGAGCCAAATAAGCTTCGCATCCTTGTCGTAACAATCTCTTTATCAGAATAGCCGATAACAACTTCCTCTCTTGTCTTTTCCCCCTCGAATATCACTTCAACGCCATCCTTGGTCTTTAACTTCACTTTCTTGCTTTTACACTCTATTTGCGCCTCGTGGTTTGATAACCAATCCATTCCTAATATAACGTTGAATTCTCCTAACTTAAAAGGAATTAAGTCAGCAGAAAAGTGCCAACCTTCTAAAACCAAATCGCTATTAGGATAAATCCTATTAGCAGTGACTAACTCTTGATTTGCTACTTCTATAATCAAGTTAGGTTCAAGAGGGTACGCAACACATTTTAGTCTATCAAGAATACTTTCAGCAATAAAGGATCTAGTTGCTCCAGAATCCATTAATACTTTTACTTCTACTGAGTTAATAGCAAGCATATCTGCCACCACATCCATATCTTGCACGCCATCTCTCATTGTCATATTGAAGGTTCTAGCTCTAGGTTGAGCTGTTGGTGCTGGGAGAGGCGGCGGTCCAGCAATCCTAAGAACATTAGCCTTTTGAACAGGCTCCTTGCAGTTTCTGGCCATATGGCCCACTTTTCCACACTTGAAACAGGTTAAGTCAGGCTTTTTTGCTCCATTTGGGCATTCCGATGAATAATGCTCTTTCTAATTACACTTAAAATAGGTTACATCCAACTTGTTACACCTTCCTGGATGTCTCTTCCCATAAACTTTGCACTCATGAATCTGAGGTCTACTATCCTTTCCCGGTTGTCCTGACTTCTTGAAACGGTTCTTCTGAGCTCCGTTACCGGGTTTGAACTTCTGAAAATTTTGGTTCTGACCTCCACCATTCTTTCCAAACTTCCCTCTAAACTTCGAGCTTCCTTGCTCTTGCTCCGAGCTCTCAAACTTCCTTTTTCTACTATCATTTTCTCTTTTTGCAGCTTCACATTCTCATTCCACTATCATTGCCTTTTGCACCAGGGCGGCATATTTCTTGATCTCCAACAGCGCTACTTGACTTCGAATCCATGGCCTAAGTCCCTGTTGGAACCTTTTGGCCTTCTTCGACTCCGTATTCACATACTCAGGTACAAATCTAGACAACCTTGAAAATTTCACTTCATATTTGCTACCGACATATCTTCTTGTCTAAGGTCCAAAAATTTTATCTCCAACTGGTCTTGCATATAACATGGAAAATATTTTTCCAGAAACATCTCATTAAACTTTTCCCACGACAAATCCTTCCCTTCAAGCAAAGTTTTAGAAGATTCCTACCAGAAACTCACCTCGTCTTTAAGGTAATAACTCGCATATTGGGCTTTTTTTTCATCCTTAACTTCTGCTAACTCAAAAGCTTTCTCCATTTCTCTCAACCACGAATGAGCTTTTATCGGGTCGGGAAAACCTAAGAACTCTGGGGGATGAACGGATTTAAAGTGTCTGAAGTTTCCATTTTTAGGGGTTATGGGTTGTTGTAAAAGCTGGGCAAGTAGGCTCATCATAATGGTTTATTGGTTCAACTCTGGGTCTTGGGTTTGAATTTCTTCTTCTTGGTGATCTGGTGAGTTGGCCATTTCTTACAAACCTGATTAAGAAATTATTTAGCAATATGATAGCATGGCATTGATATATATAACAACATTTTACTACGAATTCACTTTTGCGGGTTTTAAGCTTTACCCAATTTTGCACATGCAATCCTATTACTACATAATTCTCATATCAGTTTCGTTTTCTCATGGCACAGGGTGAAAATTCTCGCAAAAAGATTAAACACGGTTGTATAAAAACATGGTATGCAAAACAGTTATAAAGGTTTTCAGGGTTCACAATAGGAAGCAAGATATATGGTTGATTCAACAAGCCAAAAGTACATAAATAAAGGTTTGATTACAGTAAGTTCTGGAAATAAAGTACAATAATATAGCAGGGTTAAACAGAGGAAAAACTGGAAAACATCCTGCTATCTACACCTTACTTCTAACAACTAATACTACAAAGTCCTGAGATACAATACAACATAATAAATGAAAAAGGGATCCCGACATCTGACCAAGTATCCCAAAGCCTACCGGCGCTGAAAAACAACAACAACTACTACGGGCTCCACCAAATGTCCCGCCTGATCAACACTATCATCTAATCATCCAGAATCTCTCTTAACACAACCAACATCCAGCGAATGATCTTATACAGCCTCCGGGCCTCAGCATCAGCATCACTAGTGGATGGACCTTATCCAATCTCCTCCGGGCAACCTGCTCCACCAACTGAATCCTAGCTTTCCACTCCTCCATCACAACTGAAGTCATCTGCCTAGAGTCTCGAATTAACCTATCCACCAAAGCTCTGAACTCAGGAATGCGGGAGTAAACAAAGTCTCGATCCTGGTCTAACTTGCCACCAACACTGACAGGTACAATCTTAGGCATCTCAGACTCTGGCTCAAGAGCTGAGGTCTCTGACTCTGGCCTCAAAAGTGATATCTGCATAGGAATCTCACTACTCTCGGATGGATCCTCCTCTGGATCTGAACTAACATACATATGCTCCTCTGGAGAGGGTGGAATGGGGTCAACCGGGGTACCAGTCAAACTAATCTCTGAATCGGAATCACTACCACTACTGGGATCCTGAGAGAAAACACAAAACAGCAACCAAGAACAGCATTAGGGTTAAATAAAACTTCCAACTAACTCACGCCCTAACTCTAGTTGCCATTTTAGCTTATACACTTTCTTTAAACTATACCTAATAGTCTAACTCAACTCTATATGAGTCGAACACTCTCGCGATATAGATATATACCAACTTGCGACGACCTCAATCTCGGGGTTAGGAAATGAGGATCCACACAACATTAAACTATCATTAAATTTGCATAAACCCTGATTAACTATTAACAAGACCAAACAAGATAAAGTTTGAGACAAGATTACAAATACCAACCATAATATATAAATTACAACCTAAAATAATCTTTAATTTACACAATCGATTCCGACTTGGAACCGACAGATAACCCATTGTATCTTTACACACTTTCCGACTAAGCGCTTGCTCACACATAACCTGTACTACCTGCTCTGGTATCTGGAAACCTACAACACGGTAGGGGCCACCAGGTATGCTCTTACGAGCAGTGCGCCTAAGTCTGGCCATCCTCTTGTTTAACTGCCATGGTTAGAAGAAAGCAAAACATATGAGTATAAAACTCAGCAAGTAACTATATGACATTTCTACGATATAATATCCACAATACACCATTATTGCTTTTAAGGCATTCTACTTTAAAATCTCTAGGTGGCAGATTTCTGTCTTTGGGCTATGAAAGGGTTATGAAGAAAGGTTTAGGATTTCAGGAATCAAGGCTTAAGATAGGACGAAAGCCAACATTCATCACAAATCAACATTTGGATCTCAAAGGATCTCTCTCCAGGAAAGCAAGAATATATCTAACTCTGGAAAGCAATTATATGATTGATATCATTATCAGAATAGAATCAGAGTTCTCAAAACTGAATATCAAACAATATATTAATCAACTCATCACAGATCATTTTAAACCATTTCAGTATTCAAAGAATCATTTGTTGAATAAGGAATTCAATTTCTCTTATTAAACGATATGGAACCCTTGATTGGACTACTTTAACTTTTAATTCATATTAATAATATGGGTGATAAGCCCGTACCGACCCCATCTGGTCTTTAAGGTACCTATGGCATAATTTCAGCCTTAAATTGGACTAGACCCGCTAGTCTCTTATATGGCTGGACTAGTCCCACTAGTCTCTTACGCCTCAATCCAATCCATTAGAAATTCATTTGAAAAACCTTTGGAAGAAAGAATGGTTTTACTAAGTTCATTTTAACATTACCAAGAATATGAAATCATTCGGACTCTTTCAAGTCGAGTTCTTAAGTTCAATTCAAGAATTCAAAGAAAGTGATCGAATCAAAAGTAAGCAAAGATTAATACCAAGAATCTTGATCAAATGATAAACAGGGTATCCAGATAGGGAATCAAAATAGTTCTAAGGATCATCATAGAATAGGGTATTCAAAAGAAAGATTAATCAGTAATACGCAGGAGAAATGGGTAAAGGTTCTTATAAGGATCATGAGCATTCAGGGTATCCAAAGGAATCAGTAAGTAATTAGAATATGAATCAACAGGGTTACTACAAGGGTTTGGGAAATAATCATATCAAATCATTGGAAGAATCAATAACAGGTTCACAGGGAACAACAACAGGGTTTCTCAAGAATCAATAACGGGTATAGTACAAGAATTCAATATCAAGGTTCAAGAATCAATGACAGCTTCATAAGTGCTATAAAAGTTCAATACTCTACCATGGCATGAACAATATCCTCTCTATAACAATTTACCGAATTTTCTTTCCTGTTTCACAAGGGTTGAACTACTGCCACCTAGTACACTTTTCTCTTTCCTAGCCTGAATGCCTTCACGCCCCGAATCGAGAAATAGGTGGAGAGAGAGAGAGCTTCGAGAGCAAGAGAGACGGGAGAAAATGAGAGAAGAGGGAGAGTAGATCCGGGTGAAGAAAAGAAAAATAAAAGGGGAGGTGGGTTTTTATAATAAAAGGGAGGGGCACTTTAGGTATTTACATGATTTTTCTTATTTCTATTCTCTTTTCTCTTTTATTCTAAACTCCAAAAATGAATTAAACAATGAATAACTATCTCAGAAAAGTTGGGAATGCAAAGAAAATAATTTTAGAATAAAGATCTCAAAATTAGCTTTTCGGCCATATTTTCGAAATAATTTTTGAGCGAACGGTTGATTTACTACGGATTTTACAAGATTGTGCGCAAAATAGAATTATAACCTGATAAAATCATTTTAAAATACTCTGATCACGAAATAAATCCGTCTTTTATATTTATAAAGTCTCTAGGACTATTCTGAAGAAAACAAAACAAATTTCACACCTTGAACATATTCGGATAATTTTACAAGAACATTTAAAAGGTTCTATAAACCTCATTTTAAATCAGATAATTCCCGTAAATCATTTAAAGAATCAACAAAGCACATAATCAATCATATTCTCAAGCAATAGCACGTATTCACATATCACGACTCTAACTCAATCACGAATTTCCCTTTTTATTATATTACCCCCTTTTCGCGTAACGGGTCACGTTCTACTTGACGGCCCGACGCTGAGCATCTCAATTACGCTTAACTATAAATACTTTAAACCAACTGACATGACACTGGAATATAATATTCTCTTAACCCTTTTCCATTTCACATAACAGCACATAGTTCAAATTCAAATACTTTTAACCTCTTTTAAAACGGGTCCCGTTCTACCTGACGGCCCGACAACACAGCTTATCCCCTAAGCTGACTCATCAAACTAGAACGCGTCATTTTACGTTCCCAGTTACTAATATACAATAAAGACAATTAACCAACAAAATCATTTAATCCCTTTATTAAATCACATAAATTATAATTACACCACAGAATCATACGTTATTCACTTAATTACGTCGTGAAATTCCCAGTCGTTACATGTGTGTTTATGGGCTCGACAAGGACGTCGACCCAATAAGACATCGCATTATTTGTAACGTCCCAAGTCAATAGGAATAGAAGTATTCGGAGTTTTTATAGATACAAGTCAACAACTAATATGTACCAAATTACTATCTTTTAGGATGAAATTATGATGGATTGTTGGGTCTAATTTATGCATTCGGTTGTAGGTATTGATGTTCTAATTCATATCTTTTTTATTTATGTAAAATAAGATGAATTTGTTTTAGCTAAGTATCGAACCAACGACCTCTTTCTTAGAATTTCATGTCATAAGTGTTAAATTGAGTTTCACGTTTGTTTTAAAAATCTTATTAGTTAAATCACAATTTTATTTTAACCCAATTTTTTATTTTAACTTTGAAGTAAATAAAATATTAGTTTATATTATTTAAGTGACTCATTTTTTCAGGTTTTGAAATTTTATGTATAACTATGTATTTGGTTACAATCTCGGTCAGGCGAACCAACTGGCCCTCTTTTGGTAGATTAAATGGTAGCACTACATGAAGAACCCTCTTATATAGAGAATCGTGGAGAATAATTACTTAATAAATATAAAATTTACAATTTATTTCATTTTTCATCATATATGATTAAAAAATTTAATTATCAAGTTAAAAAGCCAAGTTACGCAATTTTTTATTTAACAAAACTTTGAAATTTAATGAAAAGAAAAGGTTTATAATGGTTCCATGGCAGAATCAGAGCGGAATCACATCTATTCAAAATTGTTTCACTGTAAAATTAAATCTAAAATCATTTTTTTTAAAATTTTAATTATTTTTTTATTATATTCAAATATAATTATTATTCTAGATTAGCCTCGAATTTTAAATTTTTTAAAATAAAATTTTACAATTTGTGATGCGATTATATAATAAAATCAAGGGTTCTCCATGATTCTGCATATAAGAAGGTTCTTTATCGAGTAGTGGCCCATATATGTAATCATAGATTTTATGTTTAAAAAAAAGGAAGAGAACCTTACTGTTGATCTTTACACAATACTAATAAGTTTGTTGTTCATGGAGCAATGACCCATATATGTAATCATAGATTTTATGTATAAAAAGAAAAGATAAGAGAATCTTAAGCTCGATCTTTACCCAATAATAATAGGTGTTACGCCCAGATTCCTTCGGGAGATGTAACAGACTTTGGCTGTCTTGAAGGTGGCTTCAGCTGATACCTGAAAGCGAAGAGAATGCGAGGGTTTGTACCTCCGGCGTGAGAATAAGAATCCGGTTGTAAAGGTGAGGTAAATAATACAAGAAAAGCGGAGTGTTTGTGAGAATCTGTGTGTGTTTTGTCTTACTTCTCAATGGGTTTTATACCCCATCTCACCATGATTGCACCTTACGTTACTCATCATTAAGGAGGGAATGAAAAGGGGGCGTTATGACTCTTCTCCTTTCCAACGGTCTAGAAGAAGAATGGGCTTTGGCCTGGGATTTTCCGTGGGCCTTCGGCTTATGGGCCTGGTGGGCCTTCGACCAAAGGCTCAATCGTCCGACGGGCCTTCGCTATGAGGGCCTTATTGGGCCTACAGCCAACATGTCCCTGTCCTTCGGATGGGCCTTCGGGCGGTCTGAAGGACATCAATTCAGGCCCATATTGGGGCGATGAAACCCTAGGGCGACCGCTTCATTTTTGCCTGGATCTTCGTTCATACACGTGGCACGTCTTTGGGAACTTGTGGTGCATTAAAGTGACAGCTGTTGGCACGTCATTTCACGGATTAATCCCAGCCATTGAATCTCAACCGTTTTAATCTAGGATGTCTATTTTAAAAACCCCCAAAAGTCTCCTTTCTAAATTCATTTCGGGCACCTATATAAAGTCCATTTGTGCATTTCCATTTCTCCTTATCACTTCCATTTTCTCTATACACAGCAACGAACTGCGGCGAGTTTTTCAATCACAGGAAACAACAACTCCGTCTTTACAGACTATCCCATTTCAATACAGGAACACCTTCAAATCAGTAAGTTCTTTTTTGCTTTTCAAGTGCTCTTTACACTTGCATGCAAGTTTTTGAGTTTTATGGTGTTTGCATGTGGGCTCAGTGGCTTTTTTCAGGGCTTTGAGTTTATGGGATATTTCTGGGTTTTAAGTGTACATTGTTGTGTTTTTTGGGTTTTTTAATTTTATGGGTACTTTTGGGAAGGCAATAGAAGTTTTCTGGGTTTCTTGGTTCCCCCGTGGGTTCAAAGATGGCATGTGAGACATTTTTTGGACAAGAACTCTCTTCGAGGGGTTCTTTGCCTAAGAACGTCCTTCGGGAGCCGACCCAGAGGCAGATTGGCGGTTTGGAGTTTAAAGGTGGCAGGCGAAGGGTTTCTGGGGGCAAGAACTTTCTTCGGGGAACTTGCCTTTTAGAACATCCTTCGGGAGCCGACTCCAGATCTTTTTTTGTTCGCTCGGTTCTGGGACATGTACTCGGCCTTTTAATATTTTTCATTTTTTCTTTGTCTTGTCCCGAGTACATGGACTAATGTCTCTCTGTTTCTGAATACAGGGACATGGACCGAGCGAATCGCCCCACCAGAGACTTGAGACCCACGGTCGGGCACTTTGGCGGGAACATCTTCAATTCGCCCTGAGAGAACGGGTCGGGATCTCTTTGGATCGGTGGCGAATTATCCGGCGGCGAACAACCGGTCGGAGTTGTCGAAGAAGAGGATAATTCAGATGTTTTCTGATTTCTTCATCCCTCGGAACTTCTTCTGGCTCTATGCCCCCAAGGAGAACGAGCGGATTTACGATATGCCTGGAGTGCCGAAAGGGTACGGCGACTGTGTTGTCGGGATTTCGGAGGCGGCATTCAAATGCGGCTTCCGAGTGCCGACACTGAAGATTGTGAAGCATCTCTTCAAACAAATGGGGATCGCTCTGGGGCAGATGGACCCCAATGGGTTCATCCACATTAACTGCTTCCAGAATAGGTGCCTCTATGCCAGAGTTACTCCAACTCCGAGGCTATTCTGGTGGCATTACGACTTCCGAAGGAACTCGAAGAGCCCGGGATTTTATACCATTGCTCGTCGGGCTGGCCGGGCGGATTGGGCAGCCACTTACTCCAGCAACAAGCAGACCCATACTCACTGGTATTTCATGAGTGGGCGGAGGTTGGCCCCAATGTCGGTCTGGCGGGACGTGAACCCTTCACTGCTCCTCGCTCCAAGTTTAACAGAGAGGGAGAAGGAGGACTACGCGGCCCTGGTAGATATCCGCGTGAGCAAGTTGGGTCCCGAGGAATTTCGGGATAGAGACTGGTTGCTAAGTTTGTGGGGTGGGGGTAACAAACTTCTCCTTTGTCTATCATAGTCTGATTATTTTAGTAGTTGTCTTTCATTCATCCATACGCTCCTTCATTCTGTCTTTTTTATTTGACGCATTTTGCCTTATTTTTGTTTCAATGTCTTCCAGAGAGGCCCTGATTGAAAGGAAAAAGGCCAGGGCGGCCGAGAAGAGGGTCGCAGAAGAGGCGGCGAAGAAGGCTACTGATGGAGGGGCCACGCCGAATCCTTCCGGGGAGACGAAGGAGAGGCCCGAGGCGGAAAGGGTCACGCCGCTTCATCAAGCTCCAGCTGCTTCCGACAGAGATGAGGAGGACGAGCCGGTGGTGGTGAGGGAAGGGAACCCTTCCAAAAGGACCCGCATCTGGGAGGGGATCGTTCAGTCTTATGTACCTGCATGGGGCATGCTGACGTCTGATCACACTATCTATTCGGCGAGGCAGTCTACGAAGGAGGTGGCTTCGGACTTGTGCCACAGCCTCCAGCTCCCGGCTGATCTTCCGCCCTTTGCTTCGACTTCTCCGACCGAGGCTTGCACTGAGCTTCTGTTCTTTTTATTCCTGGTATGTTTTAATTTTGTTTTTTTCTTTCGCTCGCCTTTTACCCTTCGGCACCTTTCTCTTCCTTCGTTTAATGCTTTTACCTTATCTTTTTTGCAAGCTACTCCTGGGCTGCGGCCGTGGAGGGTAAAGTTCGGGATATGGAGACTCGGATGGCTGAGGTGAAGGAGCTGGAGAGGAGGGCCACGGCAGCCGAGGAGGAACTTGAAAGAGTGAAAACTCAAAATGAGGTCCTGGACGGCCAGGCCACCGTTCTGAAGGGGGATAAGGCCAAGCTGGAGGAGGCCCTTGAGAAGGCAAACCTGAGGATCTCCCACCGGAACGTTCAGCTGAAGAAGTCCTGAAAGGAGCTTCGGAAGAAGCAAAAACAGCTGGACCAGACGGAGGAGCGCAGCTTCCAGTTCGGCGCTGACTATCTCCTGGAGAAGGACCATGGCCTGAATTGGGATTATAAGCAGCTGCTGGATGACAGCCTGGAGGATCCCATCGGTCGACCAACAGTTGAAGCCCCTCCTGTCTCCTCCGGCGAAGACGAAGAGCTCTCGGATGAAGAACCCCAGGTCTAAGCTTTCAGCACCGAGGTGCTTGACATGACTGAAGATGATCTTGTGGCGAAGTTTGTCGTTGGCGTTTCTATGGTCATACCCAGCTCTTGCAGTGGCTTTCTTCGTTCATCTTCTTAACTTGTAATTTTATTTTTTGTAATCGATACTCCTGCCTTCGAGCTTTTGTAATTTAACTAGCCTTCGGGCTTTTATATTTTAATGCATCTTTCATCTTTTGTCAACATTATTTTTTTTATTTTAACCGTGTATTCGTCTTTATTTATTCGTCTTATCGATTTTAATAAAACGAATTGTATCTTCGGCTTTATTTGCCTTAATAATTTTAATAAAACGAATTGCATCTTTGGCCTTATCCATTTGCCTTAGCAATTTTTATAAATGAATTGTATCTTCGGCTTCATTTGCCTTAACAATTTTTATAAAACAAATTGTATCTTCGGCTTCATTTGCCTTAACAATTTTAATGCCCTACTACCCCTTATGGCCCCAAGGCTTAAAGGTCGAAGGTGACTTCGGGCTATTAATGCTTTAAGAGGCTGCTGTTGGGCGAAGGAACAGGGATGCTGATCATTCTTTGATTGCCCCTTGACCAGAATGTCGTTGTTCATTCGGTCAATAAGAAGGTTCGACTGGTCTTCTTCAGGATTGCCCCTGGACCAGGCCGTCTTTGTTATATATATATTTTTAAATATATGTGTGATTGAGGTTGAAGGATCATATACTTCTCTTGGATTTCCCCTGGACAGGGTTTCCTTCGGACCTCTTTAATATCGCATGAATTAGGGAAGGACGAAGGATAAGGTCTTATCTTAGGATTTCCCCTTAAGATCATTCATTCGTCCTCACTATATGTAAGTGTTGCAGTGAAGGATGTTTGATTTTCGTGGGATTGCCCCTATGATACATGCTTCATTAATAAACTGGACAAAGGCGGCGGCCGGAGAGTTTATCGTCTTTGGGATCACCCCTAGATAATACTCATGCGGCCGCGACTTTGGTACTTAATAAAAAAATGTGACATAAAGTGCGTCTTTATTTATGATTGAACTGCTTACATTCCTCATATAAAATTTAAGTACAAACTTATCTTTTAAAGAAATTTCTTACTGATAAAACATTCGAAGGCGACTGGCATGCCAGGTGTTTTTGATTGCTTCGCCTGATAGCGTTTCAAGCTTGTATGTTCCGGGAGGAATGACCTCGATCACCTTATAGGGCCCTTCCCAGTTAGGCTGAAGCTTTCCTTGTTTGGTTGGCATAGATGCAGCCAGCTCCCTTAGGACTACTAGGTCTCCGATCCCGAAAGACCTCTTTTTGACATTGTAGTCATAATGTTGTGCCGCTTGTAGCAAGTACTTCATGTTCCTTTGGTGGGCAGCTTCTCTTTCTTCTTCTAATAAGTCTACGTTCGCCCTTAGCTCGAAGCTATTGGCTTCTATATTATAGGCCTCAATTCGGTATGATTCCAAGCCTACTTCGACTGGGATCAGGGCTTCGGTTCCATAGGCCATTCAGAAAGGGGTTTCCCCCGTTGAAGTCCTGGGGGTCATCCGGTAGGCCCATAAGATCCAAGGAAGTTCTTCTGCCCATTTCCCTTTAGCTTCGCCGAGCCTCTTCTTTACTCCTTGAAAGATTACTTTATTTGCAGCTTCGATTGCTCCATTCCCTTGCGGATGGGCGACTGAGTTAAACCTCTGTTCAATTCCGAAGTGGTGCAGGAACTTACGAAATTTGTTTCCAATAAACTGAGTTCCATTATCAGAGTTGCAAATCTTCGAAATTCTGAATCGAAGAATAATATGTTCCAAGAAGAACTTCTTTGCTGCTTCTTCGGTAATGGTCGACAGAGGTCGAGCTTTGACCCACTTGGTCATGTAATTAATGGCAATTATGCAGTACTTTGCTTGCCTCGTGATTGTTGGTAGAATGCCCACTATATCCATGGCCCACACGGCAAATGGAATGGGACTTAGCACGTAGGTCATTTCTTCTAAGGCTGTCTCGGGACAGTGGCGAATAATTGGCACTATACACACTTCTTGGCATATTCGCTGGCATCGGCCTTCAGGGTTGGCCAGAAGACCCTGACGAAAGATTTTAAAGGCGAGGGACCGACCAGCCAGATGCTCTCCGTAGATTCCTTCGTGCACTGCCTCAAGTGCTTATCGCTGTTCTTCGATATTTAGGCACCTCAGGAGGGGCTGACTGACCGATCGGCGATACATCCTTCCATTGATGATGGTGTAGCTCGATGCCCTGTACTTGATCTTTAGGGCCTCCCTTCGGTCCGGAGGTAAGAAACCTTTTTCCAGAAAGTTCCTTAGGGTACTCATCCAATCGCTCCCCAGGTGAATCTCCAGACATTCTTTCTTCTCGATCGAAGTCATCTTGGCTTCGGTGAGGTAAATAGAACCAGTTAGGTTCCGTGTCTCGGCCGAAGCTAGCCTGAAAAGTGTGTCTGCCCATGCATTTTTCTCCCTGCCAATTTGACTTAGCTCAAAGGTTTCAAATGACAAAGAAACATCTTTTACCTTGCTAGCATAGGCTTTCGTTCGAGGGTCTCTCTGCTCATATTCCCCCGTGAAATGTTTCACAACCAGCATGGAGTCGCTGAAGGCCCTTAAATGTTTCGCCTCAAGGCTTCGGTCCAGCTCCATCCCTGCGAGGAGTGCCTCGTACTCTGCTTCATTATTTATCAAAGGAAAATCGAATCTTATAGCCTTGCATATCTCGAATCCTTCGGGGCTGGAGAGAATTAAATGGGCCCCACACTTTCTCCCGGCTACCGACCCATCTACAAAAAGTTTCCACTTCCCAGGGATCCGAATTAGCTGTTCGTCGGGTGTAAGATCCTTCGACCCCAAGAAGGTGCACTCGACCACAAAGTCGGCCAGAGCTTGAGCCTTCATCGCCATTCTGGGGACATACTCGAGATCAAATTCCCCAAGTTTGATGGACCAAGCCACTATTCTTCCCGAGGCTTCGGGCCTTGTTAGAATCTTTTTCAGAGGTTGACTTGTGACAACTTGAATCGTTCGGCCTTGGAAGTAATGTCGCAATTTTTGGGAGGCCATAACCAACCCATATGCGAATTTTTCGACATTGGGGTACCTCGTTTCTGCATCCGTGAGGACATGGGACACGTAGAACACGGGGTGTTGATTGCCTTCGTAGTTTTTCACAAGCACCGCCCCTAGGGTTCTGTCGTACACGGCCAGATAAAGCTGGAGAGTTTCCTTCGAATCGAGCCTCATTAAGAGTGGCGCCTTAGTAAGGTATTCTTTTACTTTCTCGAATGCCCTTTGGCACTCGGGCCCCCACTCAAAATTCTTTGACCCTTTGAGCACGGCGAAGAAGGGGAGTGCCTTTTCGGCTGATCGGGAGATGAAACGCCGAAGGGCGACGAGCCGACCCGTCAGCTTCTGGATGTCTCTGATGTATTCAGGGGCTTCCATATTAATGAATGCTTTTATCTTCTCGGGGTTCGTCTCTATCCCCCGGGCACTAACCATGTATTCAAGGAACTTGCCACTGGAGACTCTGAAGGTGCATTTGTTCGGATTGATCCTCATGTTGTTCCTTCGGAGTGTCTCAAAGCACTCTTTCAAGTCTTCGGCATGATCTTGGAATAGTGATTTTACAATCATGTCATCCACATATGCCTCCGTGTTCTGATCGATCTTCTCTTTAAAGACCTTGTTTACCATTCGTTGGAATGAGGCTACAGCGTTCTTCAGTCCGAAGGGCATTTTGATATAAGCATAAGTCCCCTTCGGAGTTATGAACGCTTTCTTGGGCACATCCTTGTCATTCATAGCAATTTGATGATAACCAGAAAAAGCATCCAAAAAACTAAGTACCTCATATCCTGTCGTAGCGTCTATTAGTTGGTCGATGTTGGGCAAGGGGTAATGATCCTTCGGACATGCTTTATTGAGGTCCGTATAGTCCACGCACATCCTCCATTTCCTATTTGACTTCTTGACAACCACCACATTGGCTAGCCAGTCGGGGAATTCAATTTCTTCGATGAATTTGGCTTCCAACAGTTTTTCTACTTCGGCTTCTATAACCTCGTGTCGTTCGACTGCAAATGTCCTCTTCTTCTGCTTCACCGGTTTGGCATCGGGCTGCACATTCAAGCAGTGCTTTGCCGTCTTGGGATCCAAGCCGGGCATATCTTTCGGCCCCCGGGAGAACATATCATGGTATTGCCGAATGACAGCTATTACCTTTGCCTTCAGATCGGCCCTCATGTTTTTCCCAATCCGAAGCATCTTTCCCAAATGACCTGCGTACAATTCTATCTCTTCGGTTTCCGCTGCGGGTTCGGCTATCGGGCTCGAGAGATTCACCTCAAATTTCTTCAACTCAATATTTAATGTCTCTCGGCTTCCGTTGGGCTCGGATTCAGCCCGCTTTCTCTTTCCAGTTCCGTCCGGTCCTTCGTATTCCTGATCCTTCTCGAGATCTTCCAGCATTATGATTTGGGCGGTTTTTTGATCACCCCTCATTTCTCCTACCCCTTTCTCAGTTGAAAACTTGAGCTTAAGATGGGGTATAGACTCCACCGCTTCAAAGGTTGACAAGACGGGCCTCCCAAATATTGTATTGTACGGGCTTTCGATCCGAACCACGTAGAACTTCACTGGCTTCTCAACAGTATATGGCAATTTGCCAAGGAGGACTGGGAGAGTGATCGTTCCTTCAAACTGAATGGCATGTCCTCCAATGGCGTAAAGGGGAGCCTCATTGCAGGGCTCTAACTATTCTCCGGCCAAGTTCATCTTGCAGTAGGTGTTGTGGAACAGTATGTTGGTCGAGCTTCCGGTATCTACCATTTCCTTCCATATCTTATTATGTCCGATGATAGGATTTATAATAAGAGGGTCCTCATGTGAGCGAATGACATCATCATAGTCTTTTGTGCTGAAGGTCATGGGCATATGGGGCTTCGCCTGATCGAAGTGATATAGATTGTACACTTGTCGGGCGTATTTCTTCTTGGTTGTCTTACTATCCTTATCCAGGATGTTGCCCCCAGATATAGTTTTTACTTCACCCCTTATCCTATCCCTTCGCTCTGGCTCCTCGGCCTCTATCTCCCCCTCCTGATTCTCCTTCGGCCCAAGCCTGTCTCTCATATCTCGGACGAACTGATTAAGTTCGCCATCTTTGATCATACGCTCAATGAGCTTTTGAGGTGATAACACTCATCAGTGTTATGCCCCTTGTCCCTGTGATAGTCGCAGTATTTATCGGGGTTGTTCTTGTGGTTTGGGACCTTCATTTTAGCTGGACGGACGAATCCGGGTTTTCCCTTAATCTCATGAAGAATCTTGGAGATCGGCGCATTCAAAGTGGTGAATACGGCTGAATCTCTATCTCGTCGTCGTTCGGCCTCGCGAAATGCTTCTTTTCTTCCTTCTTTCCCAACCATCCCTTCGGTCAGCGCCTGATCTTGAGCCCTCGTATCTGTCGGCTCGCTTTGATCGGTCATCCCTACGGGAGTCCTTATATCCCTCAATACTTTCCATTTTCCGGTGAATGTTCTCGCCCCTCACATATATATCATTCAGGGATTTCGGGGGAAAATCGTAAAGAGATGAGCGAAGCTTCTTACCTTTATAGGGATTCAGCCCCGCCGTTAAGAAGCCCATTGCTTTGACCTTATCCAGATTAGTAACCATTTCGGCTTCCTCCTTAAATCGAGCGAGATAGTCCCCCAATTCTTCGTTCGCCCTTTGTCTGCAGTGGACCAGGGCTTCAGTATCTTTCGCCTTTCGGCACAGGTGCGAGTAGTACTTCATAAATTTCCTCTTCAGCTGCTCGTAGGATCCAATGGACCTGGGCTTGAGGGATTTGTACCACATCGAAGCCGACCCCTTCAGATAGGTCTTGAACATTTTGCATAACATGATATCATTGTGACCCATCCCAATCATTAGGAGTTCGAACTTTTCGCAGTGGTCCTCAGGTTCTCCTTTTCCACTGAACACGCTCATCTTAGGGAATTACCTTTCTTCGCCTGGGGGGTCGATATTGCTCAATTTCCTATGTCACTACCGGTTCTCTATCATCCCTCATATCACCGAACAGGGCCTTCTCCAGGCGATTGAGCCTGAGGCGGGATCCATCAGGATCTTCATCCAAATCAGAAGAAAAGGGTTGTTTGGTCCTTTTCCTTCGGGGATGCGAATCAGAGTCAGACTCATCTTCTTCGTCATGCACCCTACGTTCCATTCTATCCTTATTCGTTCTGCCGGACTCGTCGGCCCGCATCGCTTCACGCAAAGTTTGTTCTTGTAATTCAATATCCTCTCTTTGCAGCTGTAGGGCCTTCAGCCGGAGAACGTCAGCCTCTCTTCGCTTCGCTCGGGCTTCTGCTTCCTTGTCAGCTTGATCAGTTTTGGCCTTGCCCTTCTCCGCGGCCTTTTCTGCCCGGATCTTTAGGAGTAAGGCCTCTTCCTCAGGAGTCAATGTGATGACCCCATCTTCGTCCACTAGGGTGGACAGTTGTCCCTTGTCAGAAAAACCAGGTGGCGGTGAATGCTCATGAATTACTTCTGTCATGTTCTCGTTATCTCGGCTTGTAACTCTCGTATTTCCCACAAACGGCGCCAAATGTTACGCCGAGATTCCTTCGGGAGATGTAACAGACTTCGACTGCCTTGAAGGTGGCTTCGGCTGATACCTGAAAGCGAAGAGAATGCGAGGGTTTGTACCCCCAATTCACCTCCGGCGTGAGAATAAGAATCTGGTTGTAAAGGTGAGGTAAATAATACAAGAAAAACAGAGTGTTTGTGAGAATCTGTGTGTGTTTTGTCTTACTTCTCAAGGGATTTTATACTCCATCTCACCATGATTGCACCTTACGTTACTCATCATTAAGGAGGGAGTGAAAAGGGGACGTTATGCCTCTTCTCCTTTCCAACGGTCTAGAAGAAGAATGGGCTTTGGCCTGGGATTTTCCGTGGGCCTTCGGCTTATGGGCCTGGTGGGCCTGCGACCCAAAAGCTCAATCGTCCGACGGGCCTTCGCTCTGAGGGCCTTATTAGGCCTACAGCCAACAATAGGATTGTATCATATGTTCATCGTATACTCCCCGATATTTACCCAATTTAATTTTTAATAATTATACGGTTATTTCGTTAAATCATACAAGTTTACATATGTTCATGTTCTTATCAAAATTAAAAAATTGACTTAAAAATTACTATAAAAAGTTAAATTAAATTTGAAAACTTTATTTTAATTATAAAATTATTTTAATATATGTCTCGCTTCGTTTGAGAAATTATTTTAATTTATAAACAGACACGTACCTTGCACGTGCTTTTATTCTAGTTTTATGTAGTAGACTGGAGCTTGAATAATTATTATCTTATGTCTTAATGACATCTTGCAAACTATTTCGCATTTTGTTTTTTTTACGGATACGAGAAAAGATATAATAAAACATTATAACTCAGCTGGAACAAATTTTGAACCGTCAACTACAATTTTATGTAAAATAAAAAATAAGCTAAATAAAAAGCCGTTTTGTTTTCAGATCGCTTAACACATAAAATATTTAAATTCTTCAATTTAAAAAAAAAATACAATAACATATCGAGCAATCCAACATATACCGATTGTGAAACTAGTAAGATTATTGACATTCACATAAGTATCATCCTTAACCTAATGTTCAGATGTATCAGTTTCATCAACTGATATTGGAGTAACAAATACCCCAAAATATGAACAATTTTTTGTTATGAAAGTTGAGCTCTTGCGATATCCACCATCGTCCGTCGCAAGTCTTCTTAATCTCCCAATATATCATATAAATCCTTCCGAGAAAATTTACCAAAATCCATTACTGAACATACGAAAATATCAAAACAGAAAAAATTAACATCCTAAAAGGATTGGACATAAATAACAAACTTGATAACAAGGTATTCAATGTATAAATATAAACATTCTCCTACATACCATTCATATTGTAATGCACAGAGATTGATATACCTTTCTATATGGATTGTACATAAGAAAAACATCCTAGATGGTTTGATCACAAAGACATATTATACATTATTTTGCAATCTTTCAATCTGCACGGTAACCTGCAAACAACCGACTCTAAAGCTAATAAAACATCTTCCCCTAAACCCCATAAATATTTCTGCATGATTGCCATATATATATATATATATATATATATATATATATATATATATATATAACAGATTGGGGTTTGGATAATTTAATCTCTTCTTTGATGGGTTTGACATTTTAAAGAGAACATATACATTGAACATTCGGTCAATCTGCACATTTACCTGCAAGCTACCAACTTCGGAGCTAATGAAAGAACTCCCCTTTTGGATGGGCTAAACATCTTAAATAACTTTTCACATTCTGTCAATCTGCTCATTAAGCTACAAGCTACCAAGTTCGAAGCTAAAAAAGAACTCCCTCACACCACCCAACACAAAACAATGTTAAACACTGCACATGTTCAAGAACACAGGCACAACTGTATGTCGAATACTTGCAACATTTGCTGAATTACATACAAAACTTACTGTAATGAAAAAAACAACACTAATTCAAAGGAGTATATCTACACCAATGACAATCACAGGTTGTTGGCAGGTTTAGGATGTAAAACTAATAATCTGATACCCACTACTGAAAGCAAACCATTTTTTTCCCGATACTAATTGCAACTGACCAAGCCATCTCTCATAAGAAAATAATGTCTTCATTTTGATTTCAGTTGATTGAGTTTTAGCACATATAACGAATTCAATCAAACCAAACTACGCAATGGATATAAAATGGTTAAAGAACTTCAATCCAACTAGCAGAATATGATATAGTAACAAACGTATGTAACCTGAATTGGTAAGATCTGCAACAAAACCAGCACCTCATCCCCTACCCCTGCCTCTATTCTCTACTCACATGACTGCAAGTATAGACTGAATACTTTGAACATAATCCTATACTACTTCCAAGCAACACGTTGGTAAAATTATAAAAAAAAATTATAATTCTTTGACATATATATAGAAGTGCTAGTACCTCAACAGATATAAGTATATATATGTTCCAGCAGTTGTAACATTGCAATTGCCTACACTTTAGTAACTGAAACAGGAAGAAATTCACCAAATTGATACAATGAACTAAACAGCTAAAACTCTGAATATAAACACAGCAAAAGAGCAGTAAATATAAAGAAAAAGTCTATCATTGATAATTAACTAACGCTATTCAAAACGATAATTAATCATTAACTTTGTTCTTAAAAACGACAATCAAGCTGAAAACAGAGACAAAGTCGCAATGCTACCACAATCTCGAAAACTACATAATAACTCAAAACGTAAAAACATTGAAAACATCGAGACCGAGCATGGAAATTGTCCTTAAAAGCCGAGCTTAGTTCTGCGCCAGTGCCTACGCTTGGCATTGTACCTACAACAAATAAAATCACATCAATCACCAGATCACAAACAATAAAAAAAAAATTAATACATTCATCTATTCATATCGTAAAATATTATTTATCGAGATTAAAAATACACCGCCTCCATTACATAAAAAAAAGAGTATACCTGATTTTATTATCGGTACGCATACGGATCCAATGAGGAATGGGACGGTTCTGCCTCATCTTCTTAGCGAGCTTCTTCTTGATTATAAATGTCTTATGTGACGGCTGCGAGAAAACAAACGCGATTATATTTTAATTAACTTAAAATCGATATGTAAAATTATATGTAAATATTAATTTATGTATAATTAAGATCAGAGAAATGTTGATAGTAGAGATGGAGAGAGAGATTCACCATTTTGGGTTGAAAGATCGGCTCAGCTGCAGAGATGAGTGGAGAAAATGTAAAACCCTAATTTGTGGATGTAAGTAAAGGGCCTTAGCTATATGTATGCATTGGCCCGTGTATTCTCTGGGTTGGGCCGTTCTTTTCTTTCTCTTGCCCATTTTTTTTATAGCCATGTTATATTGTGTATTATTTGAAAAATCACCCAAAATATTATAGGATGTAGCCTTTTGTTATTTATTTTTTTATTTTTCAATGTGCCAAACGTTAATTCATTCATGTGACGTTTTGTGTAAATTTATTTATTTATTCTTATTTTGAGCTTCTTTTGATGTGTTATTTAGGGGTCCGGAAATATCACTTAATGTCACGTTTTCAATATTTTTTTATTTAAAACTTTTAAACTTTAAGATTATACCATTATTTAACAATTTTAACATTTAGGATGCACCAATCTCTTTTTGGGTTTTACAAATATTAAAAAAGAAATTAATAAATATTACACCGATTTAGGGTTTAGGGTCCCTGTAGCCTAAATCCTAGAAACCAAAAATGTAAATTTTAAATTTAAAAATTTAAATTTAAAAGTGTAACTTAATTTAATAAATTTTAACATATTAGGGTTCACCAGTCACTTTTGGGTTTTAGAAATAATTTAAATAATTTTTTAGTATTTTAGGAATTATTAATTTTTTATTTGAGTTTAAAAATATATATTTTTAGAAAAATATGTGTGTAAAACGCTAGATAAAGTAGGGTTTTAGGCCAAGATGCTATATAATGCAGTGTTTGGTTTCAAAACTCTATCTTAATATCACGTTTTGCGCATTTTAAAAAAAAGTCAAGGGTGCATTACGCTACACGATGTAGCGTTTTGGTTTTTTGGCCTAAACGCTGCACGATATAGTGTTTTGAGATGACATTTTAGGCCATTATTTTTCAGAAATAATATTTCGGACCATTTTTAACCTCAAAGTAACATTTAGAATCAACACCATATACTATCTAGGACCCTGTTTGATGAGGATATACTATACGCAGTCTTCCCCTCATTTCAAAAAAATGAAGAACTTGTTTTCTTAAAGACCATCGGCTTATGTGTACAAATTGATATATAATGATAGATAAAACTTTGTAAAACTAAGAGTAAAAACCACTCACTACTTGCCACATCCGAGATTGATTTAGTTGCATCGTTTTCTCTTGATTATAATTAACATCAGACACAATAATTAAGAATTCGTTTAATCTCTTGTAATATTTGGAATTAATAACAGAACAGAGTTATTGTTGAAAATATAATACTAATAATTATTAACTGAATAATTCAATAAAACCTTAAAAACACCTAGTAATACGATTCAAGATAAAACCTTGAAAACTAAAACCCCAAATTGAATATCAGAGTTCTCTCAAACCATTGCAGACGAGCAGGCGTGCATCAGAAACTTGTCCCACGCCCAACTAAGGATAATTAGGAGCTTGATCCTGGAAATATTTTTGCGCATTTATCAAAATTATAACTTTTTGTTAAATTATTTGTGATTTAATCCATTTTCAAAAAGTTTTGTAAAAGTATTATTTTATTTAAAAAATATTTTCAAAATACGATGTTATATAATAGGTAGGTTGCATTTATTTTTAATTGTGCAACTATTTCGGATTGCTTTCGATGTTGCGTTTTCAGTTACAAATTATATTCCAAGTATGGTTATAAATTTGCAAAACATATTCTCGTAAATATATTTTTTATATTCTAAGTTGTAGACGTGGTTGTAAAATGGTTCCAAAGTTACAGAACCTATTTTTAAAAAATGATAATATTTTTGTAAAAAATTGGTAAAACCTAAGTGTTTATGAAAACCCCTGTATTTATTTGGTTAGCAAGTTTCTAAAAAAAAATCTTTTAAACATTTTTCTTAGAAAAAAATTCAGTGTTTTTCGGTATTTGGATATTAGGGAGAGTTACGAAAACGTTGAGAACAAAATCGTTTTAAAAAATGATTTGCCATTCTAAAAAGAGAAAATCATTCTCTAGAACTAATTACTTTTCTCAAAGAAATTTTCTTCATTCAAAAATATTTTGTTTTCAAGCAAAAGCGCATCTATCTTCTTTCATATCTTGAATTCTTTTTATTAAAAAATCTCGTGGACAATAGATAAAATAATAGATAAACTTTTAGGACTTTAGCTTTCCCGCAACCAAACTAGGGGTTTGTTGATTATCTTTTTACTGAAAAATAGTTAAAAAATTACTTGATAAAATTTAAAAACTGATTTTCGGAATAGTATTTTTAGCTTCAAAGCTGCTGCTCAAAAAAGTAAGCTCCCATATTTTTAGAAAAAATTGTTTTTCAGCTTTTGCGGAAAGTAAATGCTGATTTCACCATTAAATCTTACCAAAACATTATTATTTTTTGGTTAAATATCAAAGTAGTCATTTAACTGCAGGGCATGTATCGAAAAACTCACTCATGTTATCACGGACTCAATTTAGTTGACAGTAATGACACGACCGTTAACAAGATTGGTTGACCTGACAGAAAAATGGTTGACTTTAACAGATTAACAACTGAAAATCCCAAAACGCGGGGAAGATAAAAAAAATTGCATCTTTTAAATTAAAATTAAGTCTATTATCTTAAATCAAAAGTTGTCAAAAGAAAAATAAAAGTTTCCTTTTTAATTTTGTAAAAAATGTTTATTTTATATTTTATAATAAAAATAATTTTGATGTTTTTTTAAAAATTTCATAATTTAACTTTCTTTTAGTCAAAAAGCTAAAATTTTAATCAAGAGTTCCAATTTTAATTCATACTTTTATTTTGAATGTTATAAAATACATTATATTATACTTTCAAATATAAAATGCTTATAATATTCAAATATGGAAACTTTTGGACTTGTAAGGTAAAATATAAAAATTTAAAGTAAAATGTATATAAACAAAAATATATAAAAATTCATACCAAAAATGCTTATAAAATAAAAACGAATTGTTTTTTAAACTGAAATTCAAATTTTCTTTTACAAAATCTTTATGTTACTTTACAAATTTACAAAAATATATGGGTTTATTTTTTTTAAAGGAACAGTGAGTTTTTTTATTATACATAAAAGATTATTGAGCAAATATTTTATTTTTAAGAGTATAATAATCTAAATTTTGATATTATAAGGCTTACATATTACTGAATTTTTTCGAAAAAATAATCAATATATCTATATCCATTAAAAAATGAAATTCGGGGTCAAGTGAAACATTAAAATTATAAGGAAAAAAATAAAGAGCACGAATACTAATTTATGGAATCTGGAGGCATAACCATCATGATTATTTGAAGGTTCATCCACCAATTTTACTTCCCAAATTGTTTAAATAATACGATGAAATAATCAAGTAAAAAGCTTTTTTAATCTGAAATTCAGGATACATATGATATATACATATATGTGTGTACGTGTGAATTATTCGTTTGTTTATAAATATTAGGGGGCTTAGTTGGATTCATCCTAACTTTTCAATGTTGCCACATCTATCCACATGTAAACAGAGTTATGGTCAATCCTTTTCCGTTAGGTCAACGAACAAGGTTAACGGCACTGTGATTACCTGCTACTATAATTGTGTGAATGAGTCCTGATAACAAGAGTCAGTTTTTCGATATATGTCCTTCAGTTAAGTGACCACTTTGATATTTAACCCTTATTATTTTTAATTTTTTGTATCAAAACATATACATATCAAAAAAATTACAAAACAGTCATCTGATTTTTACAAAGGTACTTTTTTCAGCAACATTTTTTCTAACAACACAACAATTTTTAACAACAATCCCAAACATAGTCTTAACAAAACATACCCAGTATATACCGCTTAACACAGGGTTTGGGGGTAAGATATACGCAGCTTTCCTCTCATTCCGAAGAATAAAGAGGTTATTTCATGAAAGACATCAGGCTTGTGTGTGCGCGTTAAAAATATAAAAAAGTGAAAAGAACAATATAACATATACGCAAGAATTAATACTTACTTAAAACAAACGAAAAATTTGATGACTTAAACTGAAAAAAGTCAAAACAAATGTTAGCCCATGGTATAATTTCATAGGACTAACCTAATTATTTGTTGTTTGTTGTCTAGTCGCCCTCAAGTTGCAACCAATCAGACAAGAATTTTGAAAATCTACTTTGAAATGGGTAATGATGAACAAATACATAAAAAGTAACCGCTCGAAAGAAAGTTGGATCCTTTACATGATGAACAAGATACACTTTTTTAGTGTCAAAGTTACTTCTGAATAAAACTGTATAAATGGAGGAGAATATAACCGCTTTTATTCCAAACTTGATATGGATCCAGTGTTCGGGAAAGGCGATGATATGGTAAAATTCTCAATACCCATCCTCTCTCACTCTCATTTTTATCATGTAATGATATATCACGACCAATCCCCTTTAAATATTGTGTCAATCTTGATTTACGTTCTTCTTTTCAGGGAGTGAGTGGAGGGGGGTTTTCTTCATTGTTTTCTTCATCTCCGATTATGTCCATCATTGTTTAGTGTCAATTAACTTTTTAAAATATTTTTTTAATTTTTTTTAATTTAAAATCCATACAATAAAAAACATTATATTAAACAATTAACTTTTTTTAAAAAAAAAAAACTTATAAATTATAATTTATCCAAACACGTCACTAACGTTGTACTCCCGAGTTAAAATCATGAGAGAAAAGAAAAAAAATGAAAGTTAATTTCTATAATTTTTCTTCATAATGGTGCTCACGAGTTTCTTCATAATGAAAGATAAAATTTAAAAAAAAATCCACCCAAATTTTTTCTCCCAAAAAATGAGATAATTTTGAGAGAAACTCTCACATACTTTTTAATATATTTCCTTCCAAATCAATATTTTTAAAAATTTATCTCATTCGCAAGAAATAACTTAGGAACATCTTAAAGAAATTTTTTTGCTTCACTTCTTTTCCCTTTATCTTCCCTTCCGTTCTCTTCTTCCATAAAAATGTTGTGAGCACGTCGTAAGTAAATTTATACATGCACCTAAATAACTGAGGAGATTGATAAATAAACTCCTTCTGTTACTATTTAAATGAACCAGTCTTCCTGTTGGCTGTTGCGTTCATAATTTGATCTTCGAATGAAGGTTGTAAAATAAGATTATTCTTGACAACAATACCAACTGGCTACGGCCTGCAAGGCGGGTTAATACAAGCGGAGCTTCTCCGGTTTGTATTTGTTTGGAACTAATGAATAGAATACTTATGTCTTGCTCCGGAGTTTTAAAAAGGAAGTAAAACAAGTAAAGGGTAAGTAATTTCACTCCGTAATCGTGCTCCCGAGTTTTTAAAAAAAAAGCGAAAACAAGTGTTAATAAATGTAAATTTGACAATCTTTCACTCCAAAACTTTCAATCCAAAAATGAGATAAAAATACTTTACCTCCTATTCGCCTCCTCCCTTCCCATTAAAAAACTCGGGAGCAAGCCCCAGAGGGTGTTAAGAAGAGCAAGAAAGAGCTCGACTATCAATACCTCTTTCATTTGGCACTTCCGTAAAGTCCTACAAGATGTTAGATTTCCATCGAGGACCTGGCAGTTGACACTGATGACTTACATTAAAGGGATATATCAGAAATAATCAGATACGAACCATAAAACAACAGTTTTTCAATCAAATAGTTTTGGTATGTGTGAAAGCGCAAGGGTAAGTCGGTGGACTGAACCTATGCTATCCTTTATAACTTTATTACAAGTTCACGTAATCATATTACATCAAGAGATGAATTGCTGAATCCAGCTAAAAGAATGATAACTGATTATAACGGTGACCGTGTTCCAGATTCACGGCAGTCGAATAAATAACCTGACTGTTGTTTCACCGATGTTAATTCTATATAAGAATAGATATGAAAATTATCTGTGCATACCAATACAGGGATCTTCACTATCCTTCTCAAATTCTTCAATCTATCTATGCATGAAAAAGTCATCCTCTCAAGGACAAAAAATAATATGGCTGCTGTCAACATCGCTGATAATGAGTTCATCATTCTTTCGTACAAGATCGTTCTGCACATTAAAATGAGAATGGTCAATCCAACAAAGATATATTGTTTTAGTACTTCTCAAAAGTAAATCTGGAGATGATACTTATAGCTAAAGCAAGTTGGCATGGCACATAAGGGGTTAGGGCCAAAGCATTCTATACAAACATTACAATTGAGCAATTAGCTTATAAATAGCCTGCTACAAGCATATCATCCTCCCTTCAATTGTTAAATAGAACGAAAAGACAAGTAAACTAAGATAAATAGATGTCTAGACTTTGTGGTTACACTTTTGATATATGCTCTGATATAAACATTAACAATAGCGACTGCCAAAAAAATCTAAAATGTTTATAGAAATTGACAGCGTAAGCTGTTGACCCAAAATAACTCCATCTCTAATCTCATCTAGTGGCCTCATTTGCAAGATGTATTGACCAGTGTACCACTTCTCATACGGTCATACCACTCTCCTAACATATGCTCTTTGAGTTTCTTCACGATTATTTACGTCCAGAAAACCTATGCTCATTACTTAGGGCCTGTTTGGCAATTCCGATAAGTCAACTTATTGGCTTATAAGCCCGTAACAGCTTATTGACGAGTGTTTGTCGACCCAACTTATAAGTTGAATTTACAACTTATAAGCTGATAAGTTGAATGTTGATAACGACGTACTTTTTCTCAACTTATTTTTTATTTTTCATTTTTTTATCAATTTTAGTTTAAAAATATACTTTTAAAATGTTAATCAAACTTTAATTTATATAAATTAAGATAATTATATTTAAAAATTATTTATTTTAGTTCATTTAAATAAAAAAATTTCTGATTTATAAATTAAATTATCCAAACACTTATATAACTTATAAACATTTATTAACTTATCACTTATCGGCCACTTATTCAATTTAAGTTATAAGTTACTTATTTTAAGATTTCTCAAACGGACACCTAATGCAAATTCTTCTCTCAGTGTGCATTCATATATTAGCCAAATTAAAAAAAAATGCTGTTAATTGGATGGACCACATGAAAGAACATGATGACTGATCAGCGCAACCAGCAAGCTAAACCAGTTACCAATAAAATTAGCATGCTTCAACACACAATGTGGACATGGTTGGAAGTTTGAACTTGAAAGGGTCATGGCACTGAAGTTAGGAAAGACCCTCACGACTCAGATTATGGAAGTTTCAAGCTAAGTTACCCGGACTCGGGTCGGGCGTCGGATACGGGCGCGGATCCAAGTGTCGGACTCTTAGTTTCCAGGATTCGTGGATATGTATCCGAAATTGGACACGGGTGCAGAGATTCGGCATTAAACCTTCACATAAGTGAAGTTGTACCTACTTTTTATACTCCACGTTTGTAAATTAGTGTCCTCTACCAAATAAAGAAAACATATACATAATTGTAATGTCATATTATTGCATAAATCAAAAGGATAACATGCAAATAGTAATCTATTGACATTTCTATCTAGAGTTAAGTTGTTGTAAGGCCTTGTAATTTATTTTGAACTAGATTTCTTGAAGTCAAAAATGTCCCGTTTCCATACGAAGGATCCGACTCAGATCCCATACACACACCAATGTCATGTCCGATCGACATGGGTATGAGGGGAAAATTGAGGAGCCCGGGTAACGTAGGTTTGAAGTATGACTTCCAAAAAATCCAATACGGATCTAGATTCTCAAAAGTATATTCAGATTGAGATCTATCATTATCGCTAATAAAATCTAGGAATGAGTAAAACCAGCCAAGACCAAAAGCCAACCATCTATACAACCCCTAACATGAGAAGTCACATTTGATGAACGGTGGTAGTGGACATGACAATTGAGTATTATGCTAAAACTATAATATAAAGTACTGGGCCGGACACTAAGGATTGCATGTCTTGCTGCATAAGGACACACAGCCTCGTAACATGCTAGATTTATATACTATTTGAAACTCCAGATACTCAAATTACCACTGGGCATGAAGGGACTGATGAAGGTCCTAATTCGTGCCTTTTTCAGTCGGCACTGGTTTACAAGATGGTGGTCATATACGATGGCAAGTCTTTGAAAACAACTAGAAGAAACTACTTTACTGGTACCACATTTCCATCTAGCTCATGATGCATACAGGCAAACTTTGGCATGAGTTCTATATTCTAGACCATATATAAATCAGCAAGCATGGATGAGGAAAGAAAGAGTCATACTTAGGAATTCATAGGCAAGTATCATTGAGGTTCCCCAAGCCGACATGCTAAAAAACCTTGGACCTAGTCCTCTGTAGAATCCTTGCCAACCATCATCAGCGATCAATCGTCTAACTACCTGTCTCGTAGTGGGTCTCTTCTCATGCCCCATCACCTACAAATTGAAAAGGAAAAGATTAGTATTAAACCAGTGTGATGGGTTAGAAACCAGAAATATAAGATCAAAAATCTAGATTCAGCGAGAGTATGACATGCTTGGAAACAGTTTTCTCTTTCTTCAAGCAAGGGCCGTATTTCTGACAAAAATGACAAGACAACAAGAAACTACCTACCTTGTCGGAAAAAGATGGGATTGGCTTTCAATCTTTAAAACTAACAATTTACTCTAGAATTTCTAACATGTACTAAAACATTACATAAAATATTCACTGCCTAGAACAAAACGGAAATGTTAATGTTGTAATATATTATACTTGTATTGATTGAAATTTAAACCATAGATTTGACATGAGATCTCATATTTTAAACGTAGAAAGAAATATAGCATTTCAAGTTAACAATAGATAAGCCAGAAAGAATAAAAGTCCTTGCTACCAATTGCATCCAAGTTAGAAGAGCAAGTCCTGAGCTGGGATATAATTATGAAATGTAACAGCAAAATTGCTGTGTGTCGAAAAAAAAACTTACTAGATGACAACTAGTCATACCTGCAACCGAGTCTTGATAGTATCCAGTGGAGTTGTAATGCAGGATGCTGTAGCACCAGCAATAATTCCTCCAGCCCCCTGGACTAATATTAATGTCGACTCACTCGGAGAGGGATCTTCGTTCTCAGTTCCGTGACCTAATAACCTGCTCAGTAAATTCAAATGGCAGAGAAAACAAATTATATTATATCTGGGAGAATCTAAAATAGCTGAAGAAACAAATTTTACACCTCTACCCAACAAATATGATCTATACTTTCCGATTGAAAAACTGCTAAGAGAAAAAGAAAGAACTGGAAGAATATATCTTGAAAATGAAATGGAACAAAGGATGAGACACAAGTCGTGGCTCAACTAAGACCCCTCAGGGATTTTCTATAAAATAAAATAAAGAGAGACCTCGGTGTAAATAGAAATGGAGAGTCTATTTTTATCCTGAATGTGGCAAGTTCAAAAAAATAAAAAAAATCTATGCAAACTGAATGTAGTTATTATATCATGATCAACTTCAAAAATCTATCAACTAGGATTACTAGACCATAATGAAGATCAAAGACTTGACTCAACAGTCACGGCTGAAAGCACGGACTTGGCACCAATCCAGGATAGCCAAAACTATAATTTACCCATGTAAATTAGACTACCTACTGCACAAGTAAATATTTGGAACGGATACATGATACAAAACATAATAATATATGGAAGTAAAACCCATTAATTTGTTGCAGAATTTTTAAAGCTTGAAACATAATTGCAATTGATCAGTAAGAAGACTGTAGACATGCTTTCTGTAAAACAAATGAAGTTTCAGTAAACGTGCTACAATGTTCATTAAAGCCCCAAAAAAGATCAATCTAGGAAATGTTATTTAATGAGCTCCATGAAAGTGTTGATAATCTCCCTGGTCCCATATTTCCCAGTCTCAACGCTCCTGCCCTTATTAGTAACCTATCAGCTAAAGATGTAGTACCTATTTCACATCTTATTCGTAGTTTAGTTGGACCTTTTTGGCAGTCGATGCTAAAAGGAGAAATTAAAAGTCTACCGCTTTACTGGCCACGTTAAAATATTGGGAAAGCATTGCAGCACATCACAATAATGAAAAGCAAACAATTGTCTCACCTCCATATAACACGTTGACTTGAACCATAGCTTGCCCACCATACAGCACTAGATGGAGAATATGTCATAACTGAGAGACCAAAACCTCTATAAAATCCTCTAATTCCATCTGATTTTAAAATTTTGCGAGCAACATCCACCCCTCCATTATAGCTTGTGTGACCTGCGTATCCCTGGACCATTAATCTTTGACTAACCTGATGAAAGAAATTAACAGATGTAAGATACCGGCCAAATCTAAAAGTTCACATCATCCAAAAAAAGGAAACTACGAAACATAACAAATTATTTATAATGAGACAAGGTAAATCTCATTCAGCCTTGAATGCAAGAACATAGAAAAACAGAGAATATAACTCAATTAATCTGCATGTCAATCTAAATTCCATGTTTCACGGGTAGCCTCAATTAGGAGACTCAAAAGAGTCTCACTCAGAGCACACCCCAAAAATTTTCTAGACAATTCTCCATTCAGATAGCGGACAACATACCACATCAATTGGAACAAATACAGCCTGAGCAAAAAGTGAAGCTGTCATGCCAGCAACTCCATTTGCAATGGCTGCTTGAGTAGCTTCCGATAATTTGAATGGTTCAACCATCTTGAAAGCAGCTACTTTTGTTGTCTCCAACGCGGTAAGAAATATAATCCTGGCAGGCACTGCTCCAGTAATAACTGTTCCAAAACCTCTGTACAAACCAGGAACACCTTCCGCTTTCAAAAGGCCTCTGACAACAGAGAATGCATTCCTCTCAACCGAATCCTTTGTAACAATCTGCAGCCTGGTCTTTACAACAGAGATAGGGTATAGTGCAACCGTAAGCCCGGAAAAGATCCCAGCTCCTACAACATAAAACTTAGTTTTATCAAGCCTGCATGATGACAAGGACAACATATTAGAAGTTATGGATCAAAAACATAAAAAGGCCAACACACTTAGATCAGAAAGTTGAAGATAAATTGAGAAGGAGAACAGTCCACAGGGAAAAAACACATAGAAACAAGCATAAAAAAAGATGAATCCTGCTATACTCTTCATGGGAACGGGAATGAATTTAGCCAGTTTAAAATCCCATATCTAAACCACACCTAACAATGATTAACAGGATTTGAATAGTATACAGAAATGATCTAACAAAAGGTTAATATCTTGTTCCTAGCTAAGACGAAATCACAAATAGAACAACTTATAAAAATGCAGGTGAGAAACTGCTGTGCATTGCGTTCAAAATCCCATAGTAAGCTGTTATGAAATAAAAACACATAAAGCCACCCCAATTCGGAAACCATACTCTGCCAAACAACCGCAATTTACACAACTAAAAACGTAATAGGGCAGGCCAGCAGGTTAAACAACACTAGGCTGAGGCAGTGGTTGAGCATTTCTAGGTCAACACAGGTTCAATTATACAAAACCATAACTTACAAACAGATTAATAATAAATATATAACTCTAGAAACTCGAGATATACGAAAGCCACTTCGAGTCAAAGCTTTTAATCTACAACATTGCTAAGTCGTTATACAAATCAAACCCCCAACAAATGATCCTACAAAGTAATCTACGTTCCTACAAATAACATCATATCTAAAAAATTGAAAAACAGGCTCAAAAAATAACTCAATTAAAACAATCTGCAGTCAATTAAATGAAAAATGAATCATAAACATATAGAAATGTAAAAAAAAACAAACAAGAGATAAAAGGTTTATGGAAATACTTGTCCCAATCGATTTCTGTAGGATTTGTTTGGGAAGAAGTTGGCTCCATTTAAATAACAACGAGTCACAGCTGAATTTATCTTGTTATTGTTGTTCGTGGTTTGATTGAAATCTGATAAGACAAACAAAATTGAAGATGTATGTAAATATAAATGATTAAGAATATTATTGCCTGGGCGGAAGGAAGTTAGGTCGTTATTTGGTTGTATGTAATGTACGTATATATGGTTTAATGAATGCTTTTTATTAAGAATAAATATACTAACTAGTTAATTTATTGTTAGTTCCCTAGGCTAATTAAATCAGCATCATATGTGTATATTCTTGGAGTTTCGTGTAATATTTATCATCCCATCATCCCCGTCTACGTTGAATATTTGTCAAGTAATCTCCTCCTATTATTCTCGTTTGCAGCCTATGACCAAATTAAGCCGCGTATTTCGTATTCAAATGCAGATTCAGAAATTAAATTTCCGAAAAAAATCAATTATATTTTATCAATATATCATATATTTTCAATTATTGGAGTACTTTTATATAATTCACATTTGTGAATGGGGAAAAAATGTACAAAAAATTAAAATTTTGTTGTCCCTTACCAGATGCTCACTGGATGTTCTCATATTTTATATGTAGAAATTAGAGTAGAATTTTATATTTATATCCTCTCATACATCCAATATAAATGCTATTGGTTAAAATAATTATCTTGATTCATTATAGTTGTACTTTTTTTTATTAAATTATGTAAACAAAAATCACATATAAGTAAAAATAGAATTTTTAAAATTATTATATTTAATATAAACTTTATAATCAGTAGATAATTTTTTTAAAGTTAGTAAAAGTAAGAGATGTATAGAGTACATTAAGTTTAAATTTAATTTTTGTTTTAAGTGAATTTTTTAATTTTTTGAAATAAAAATAGTGTTATTCCCAAATAATGCAACAAGAATTACAGAAGGGGGGTTGAATGTAATTCTGACTTCTTTTTGAATATTAAGACTGTTCTTACTTAATATATATAACAGTGTTTGATTTTGCAAGAAGTGCGGAATAAAATTTGAATAGAAATCAAAACACAAAGTAATAAAACACAAAGTTTTAAAACTTTCTGGTGGATTTGAACTTATCCACCAAAGATATATATTACAACGAGAACTCTGTGATGCTTGAATAGCACACAACTGCTTACAAGTGAACTTTTAAACTTACAGAGAAATTTTAACATATATATCTTTTTTTTCTATCTCTCTAAAAATAATGCTTACTCAGTTCTAAGTTCTACTTGCTACACTTGATTTATATATTACCAAGTTACATGACAGTAAGACAAGATAATAAGACAAACTATATCTAGTCTAACTCCATGTTGTTTCACTACTCCATTCCAGCATCTTTGAATATCTTCATAATTGCATGGAAATGGTAATGCTTCTTTGTTCTCAAAAACTTATAATTTGGTGTTAGTCGCTAAACACGCGCTAATAATACACGCAAGTATACGCGTTCGCAAGTAATATAAAATTATTTCTAATTCGTTCCCACAGAAACTAACTTTGGTTAACTAATTAATTTATGCACTTATGCACCGATAATTAGTTATTATCCAATGTTAAGACGATAACAATTTGGGTTTTTGTTTATAACTAAGAATTAAACTAACAATTAAAACTAAGAGAATAAGAATGGTTGAATTAATATATATATGACAACATGGGTTTCTAACTTCATTAAATACTTCATTCAATAGCTTTATTGTTCTTAACCTTAGCATGTAATTGTGATGATACTAATCAGATAACACGAAACTGATAAACGCCAACTTTCGTTGCACTAATACCATACTACCAGACATCTACAAAATAGATAGAAGCTGAATAGACACCAATTATATTGAGACCCTATATGTCTATAGAATTTGACAACATAAAGGTTTAGAGCACAAATTATCTATCGTGATTACATAGGGCAGGTAAGATGGTTAAAATTACCTACGAATCATGCATAAAAATAACACATGAACCTATGCTAGCATGGCAAGTTCTAAATCATTAAATTCACTGTCGCTTCATTAAAGATTAACACACTATCTTATAAGTTCGCGACGCTCATAAGACGAATAAGCACAACCAATACTAGGTTAAATGGGCGCGGTCGCGTGCTAGACCAGCGCGTGCGCGCCGTGCTTCTGGAAAAATTTCTGAATTTCTTTAATTCCTGCTGCAATCGAGTTGAATTCCAGAGCTTTATTCTTTGGACATCATCCTAACACCATATTAGCACCAAAATAATGCTAATTCACCTGATTCTTAGAATAATGCCTGAAATGTAAAAACACTAGAAAACACATTAAAACACCAACAACTTGAGTACATTTACACCAATTCAAAGCTTTACGGAGCATAATAAAGTGTCATGAATGCCACTCAACATTAGGCTGCCACATTCCATTTGCAAACACCTGACGCGTGTGAGTGTGTTGTCACTGTCAACTGCTCTTTTTGAATTATGATCATCCGTCGGGACTATGTTAATCATCCGTCGGGAGCCTTGTTGATTATTTGTCGGTAGTCTTTGTAGATCATCCGTTGGAAGCCTTTTGGTCACTTGACTCCATTTCACTTATACAGAATTACAAGACATCTCATATTTATAATTAGCCAACCTATTCTGTATATCAATCTAGTAGTCAACATGACTTAGAGAATCCTACAGAATCTACTAGACTAAATATTGTTGTTTGCAGAAATGTGATGCAATACTTATTATTACATAAGCTACACTCTCGATGGATGTTCAGTTGTCATCCGTCGGGACTATATTAGAACATCCATCGAGAGCTACAAAAATACTAAGTTAAATCGACTAAGGTATTTTATTTAACTTATCATCAAGTTCACAACATATTCCTAACAATCTTCCCCAATTAATGTCTACTGGAATTGTAGCCATAAATTAAGAGAAACTTGATGATAACAAAACACCCTAAATGTACAGATTGAATAAAAGTAGATGAAACTAGTAAGTGCTATAATTTATTGAAAATTGGACAAAGTAAAGTGTACAAAGAGTTCTCACAATCATTATCAAGGTGCTCCTTTAGTCTGAGAAAATATTTTCTATTTCCTTGATGTTCTTGATTTCTTCCCAAGTTTCCAGTTATTTTCTTCTATTTGATTTTGGAGCTGCATGTGGAATTCAAATTCTTCAGCATTTGACAGATCTAGCTTTTCTTGCATTTCCAATAGAGTCTCATTGCTTAAGATGCTCAATTGGTCATCCAATCCGAAGAATCTTCTCACACATTTTTCATCCATGAATTCCATCAGCCAGTTGGGCCTCAAGTGCACTGTACTTCTTGTGAAGGAAATTGTTAGAGTTCTTGGAAGTGCATTTGAGGCTTTTCTGCTCTTCAGTTCTTCTATCTTCTTTAGAACCAATTTCTTGGCTGTCACATTGAATCCAAAATTCTTCTTGAAGGATGAGAAGATCTTTATCAAAACATTACAACTTTTTTGGAGAATTCTGTGAAGGGGCCATATGATCTCTCTACCACCTTTGTATTTGAATACCAATCTTTCAAGGAGATGTCAGTGAGCATCAATCCCTCTTACTTCTTCCAATTCATCCAAATAGAGATTTATATCTGAAAATTCCTTGATGTCACAGATATATAGAAGATCTCCCTTGTTGACAGTTGGTTGAGCTTTGGCTAAGGTTTTGGTTCTGAGAGTCACGGGCTTGATCTTCTTGATTTCTCTTATCTTTATCTTCTTTGCTTTGTTGAAAATTGGTAAATTAAGCTCAGGTATATACAAACTTTCCCAGTCTATTGGCTCATCCTTGGGAACTATAGGCTCACCATGAAAATTCTTTATTGGATCCACCTTAAATTCCTCATGTACCACTGAGGGCTTGGATGTTTGAGTTGAAGTTGTAGACTGTTTGGGAATGTAATCTTCCATTTCCTCATCACTGAAGTCCAATTTTCTTTTGGAATGGAGCTTGTATCTGAACTTCCTTTTCTGTTGAGGTTCCTTGTGCATTTTCTCATCCTGATCTTCAGCTACTACATGTTGCTTTTCAGAGATTTCAGTTGCAGTTTTCACAGCTTGAAGCTTGGCTACTATAGCAGCTTGCTCTTTCTTTTGTTTGAGCTTCTTAGCATCTAAAGCAGCTTGCCTCTTTTCTTGCTTGATTCTTTCTTTTTCCTCCTTTTTAGCTGCTGTAAACTGAGGGTGTCCAGCCACCACACAGATCTTTTTCCCATTCCTGTAGATTTTGGCAATTCTTTTCTTTTATACTGAATCAGTTGGATCTTTAAAGAATGCAGTGGACCTTGCCAACAACTTCTTTTCATCTGTTTTGGAGTCTCAAACATGAGATCCAAAGGATTCTTGTCTGATGACTTTGGATAATTCCTTTTAGGTTTCAAAACCAGGTTAGCTTTTGGAGACTTAATGCATGAAGTTTGGCCCTTTTCCAAATAACTCAGACCCATTCATTCACAAAAAATTTCTTGACTTGGGAGTAGTGATGAAAGATCTTGTTTGGTTTTTTTATTTTAGACCAAATTTCTTCTGAATTTCTTCATCAATCTTCTTCCATTTATCATTTAATTCCTTTTCAGTTGCTGCAATATTAAGCTTTTTGAAATCTGACTTTGAATTCAACTTAACAGCTGCTATCTGGATCAGATCAATGCTGTCTAAAACTGGTGGCTTAGGGTAAGTAATTTTTGGAACAATTACTTGACTGGCTTGTATATTGAACACACTCTCCCCTCACTTGTTGGCTCTCCTTGACTAACTGGGACTATTGGATCTTTCTCCCCCTTTTTGTTAGCATCAAATTGAGTGGAGGTAGAAGTTTGTGCAACCACTAGCTTTTGAAGCAACTGGGTTTGTTGAGCTTGATGTAAATGAATTGCAGTGAGAGAGGCTTCCAGTGCTTTTAGTCTTATATCCAGGGAGTTTACTTTGGTTGCAAGATTAAAGTTTTTCCTCAGTTGTCTGTTGATGTCAAGCATGGTTGTGTTTGGAAATTTAGCATCGAACCTCTCAGAAACATCCTTCTTGACCTGATCAATCTCTGTTTTTATTGCAGTGGCATCCAGATTGTGTTGAAGAGATTGAATTTGGTGAAGTTAGAGAGAATTGATATGAGCTTGAAGAAGCTTTTTGGTGTGAGCATTGGTGGTGGCTTGAAGAGCTGTCTGTGTTTGTTGAATAATGTGGAAGAGGGTTGACTTGAAATGGTGCTCATCACAATCTTTGGAAAATGCCCAAGATAGCATGCTAGATCTTGAGCTAGGGCCTTCTTCTCCCCCTATGTCCATTGGCTCTTCTTCATTATCATCTTCATCTCCAAAGAACTCTTCAGAACCACCAATTCTATAATCAACATCATCACCAGCTTTGGGAGGCATGGCTGAGATGACATCTTTGGCTCTTTGCATGGAGGCTGTTGTACGCACCAGATTTAGCATTCTTTCTGCAGCCACATTGTCCTGCTCAGCTAGAACTTGATAAGTTGAGACAGGGTGAGTAAATGCCTCAGCTTCATAAGAAACAGAATCTAAGACAGCTTGATATTCTTGCTGAATTAGTTATTTCTTTTCAGCCTCATTGACATCCATTAACTCACTTATAATGGGCTTTTCCCATTCAGCTGTACCTGCTTTTCTCTCAATTTCTCTCTGTTCTTGCATCAAGGGCTCCCCTTGGCTCACCACCCTCACACCCTCACCTTCACTACTAAGGTGGAACTCCCCTCACTCAATTTTTCCAGACTGGAAGAAGTAGTCTGCATTATTTCTCTCATTTCCTCTCCTTTTGCCTGAGAGCAACTCAACCTCTCACTTTGTTCACTCCCTTCTCTCAAACCTAGGAGTGATTGTACAACCACTAACTCATCTACACTTGAAACAATTTTTTAAAAATTCATCTTGTGTAGTGAGTACCAACGGATGAGGAACATCCATCGGGGTAGTAGTTAGAATAGCCGACGGATGACTGCTGTTAGGCATATCCGTCGGGATACAATCACTAACCGACGGATGAACAATATCTACCGGTAAAGAAGAAATGATAGAGTTTGGAGTGGAAACTATTGTGGACTCTGCGCAGATTGATGATAATTTTGGCATAGAAGTCTCAACAGTTCCTGAAAGAATTGGCAAGTGAGCCAGCAAATCATCTAAAAGATGATGCTCACTTGCATTAAATTTTGGCTTCTCCAACAGAGTTAAAGAATGAGAATCGGGGATTGATGTGTTGATCATATCCACATCTAGAGAGTTGGTGGGAGAGTTTTATGTGTGTGGTGCTTCTATTATTAAAGATTTTGGCTGTGACTTCACATTTATTGGAGCCATATCAAACTGAATTTGAGATGGTGCAGTGACTGAGTTTTTAGCAGCAGTTTGCACTGTGTGTGATCCCTGTGCATCCCCAATGTGTTTAGATTTCTTCTTTTTGGCATAAGTTTGGGGTGAGCTTGTGTCCCTTACCCTCTTGGCATGTACTCTTGGCTGAGAGTTTTGTTCAATAGTCACATCCTTTTGGGAGGATGCAACTAGCAATGAGCTGTTGTCCTTAATAATCACTGCAGTTTGTTGGGAAACTGCAGTGTGGCTAGGATGGGATTCACTCAACTCTCCAACCTTATTCTTGGGGTTTCTTTTATGTTCACCCCGTCCCTCACCTATCTTACCACCCTTCACACTCCCCTCTTTGGTTTTGGTGGATTTTGAAACTGGCATCTTTTGAGAGACACCAGAGTATCGTTTCTTTTAATTGGATTTAGAAGTTTTAGATTTTGTGCCTTGGTTAGGCATCTGTTGGGTCATTGACACAGATACCATGGCCACACTTAATGGCAAAGAAATTTGAGAAGTGGAGATAGTAGGATAGTGGTGCTTACCTCACTTACCTGAGGGCTCTCCATGATAGGCAAATAGACAAGGGGCACCTCTTTGTGGTGATCAACCCTGTTTAAATCTGCAATCACTCTTCTTTCTTGAACCCAACAATTCAGTTTGTTGGTTGGGTTCTCAATTACAAGATTTTCACAAATGTGGTTAGTAATAATCATGAAGAATCTAGCATACTAAACATTTTTAGATCTCTTTTTGATTTCCCCTAACTTGTATCCTAACTCAAACATGATGGCATCACCGAAATTGTAGTACTTATCAGTAAGAAGCATGTTAAGCATTGTAGTGTTGACAAAATCAAAGTTACTTATTTTACCAGAGAACACCTTGGTAATTACATCACACAGATAACTCCACTCTTTTCTAAGACCTACTCTCCTAATCTCACTTAACTTAGTGGTAGGAAGTGCATAGCCCATAGAATTAAGCAAATTAACTATATCAGCATCTGTGTGTGGCTTAGTAGTAATGTTATCAGGAATTTTAAAGCATGCTTTGATAATATCACTGTTAATGCAATGTTCTTTACTTTTAAATGGAGAGAGTGATGGTTTTGTCGGTTGCTTGGTACACAGCTGTAGTCCACATCTCTTCCACAACATCACAGTAGATTGTGGGTGATTCCAGCATGACATAGCTAAGCTTGCATCCTTTCACAAAATCCATCATTTTGTGATAATCCTCAGATGCTGGAATCTCTTTGTTCACTAGTGCCACAAAATTGTTCTTCTCATATATGAATCCAGGCTGAGACATGATTTTTACTACTGGTGCCATTGTTAAAGCAAGGAAATTGCAGAAAGAAAGGGGTTTTTCTTTGAGAGAGAAGAGAACAGTTAATTGCAGTAGGGAGAGATAAAAGCAAAAATAAACTGAAGTTAGGGTTTTATGTACTCTCAAATAAAATGGGATTAAATTAAAGATAAAAATTAAAGACCCAATGAGAATTGCCCAAAATAGTCATTTAAAAATAAAATAAACTGTCAAAATTCTGTCAATTATCCGTCGTGATATACTTACAGACTGCAAGTATATCCGATGGATAATGTTCGGTACTTTTAACGGCTAAGATGTAGACAATTCGACGGATGAGAATAAAGCAATTATCCGTCGGGTTTAAAATAATCCAGAAAAGTAATTGACTTTTACCAAGCTATTCTATTTCGACGGATGATCAAACTCGATGGATAATGAACATCCGTCGAGATGTAAATTTTGACTTAGACAAAATTTCATCTAAAACAGAAAAAATTAATTAAGTTTTTGGTTGCATTACAACTTGCAAAATTATCAGAAATAATTTAAGAATAATTAAGCATACCTAACTCACTTACCAATCTAGTAAAGGTGGATTCATCAAGTGGCTTGGTAAAGATATCTGCAAGCTGCTTTTCACTTGGAATAAAATGAAGTTCCACAGTACCATTCATCGCATGTTCCCTAATAAAATGGTATTTGATGTCTATGTGCTTTGTTCTTGAATGCTGTACTGGATTTTCAGTGATGGCAATTGCACTTGTGTTATCACAGAAAATAGGAATTCTGTCCACTTGTAGACCATAGTCCAACAGTTATTTTTTCATCCATAGAATATGTGCATAACAACTACCAGCAGCAATATACTCAGCGTCAGCTGTAGAAGTAGAAACTAAATTTTGTTTTTTACTAAACCATGATACTAGCTTATTTCCTAGAAATTGACAGGTTCCTGTTGTACTTTTTCTATCTATTTTACAGCCTGCATAATCTGCATCTGAATAACCAGTTAGATCAAAACCATAATCTCCAGGGTACCAAATGCCAAGTTTTGGTGTGCCCTTCAGATATCTGAAAATTCTCTTAATAGCTACTAAGTGAGATTCTCTAGGATCAGCCTAAAATCTAGCACAAAGACAAGTAGCAAACATTATATCTGGCCTACTAGCTGTTAAGTACAGAAGTGAGCCAATCATGCCTCTATAGCTTGAAATATCCACAGACTTTTTAGTGGTGTTTAATTCAAGTTTAGTTGTAGTGGTCATGGAAGTTTTTGCAGATGTGCAATCCATTAGATTAAACTTCATTAAAAGATCATAAATATATTTGGTTTGACTAATGAATATTCCATCACTAACTTGCTAAACTTGTAAACCAAGAAAGTAAGTTAGTTCTCCCATCATGCTCATTTCATACTTACTTTGCATCAATTTGGTAAATTTTTTGCAAAGTTTTTTATCTGTAGAGACAAAAATTATATCATCTACATAAATTTGAAGAAGTATACGAGAGCCATTAACATTTTTAAAGAATAAAGTTTTGTCAACAGTACCTCTCGTGAAGTAATTTTCTAAGAGAAACTTTGACAAAGTATCATACCAGGCTCTAGGTGTTTGCTTCAATCCATAAAGTGCTTTCAAAAGATAGTAGACATATTCTGGAAAATTTGGATCTTCAAAACCAGGAGGCTGAATGACATAGACTTCCTCCTCCAAATCTTCATTCAGAAAGGCATTTTTGACATCCATTTGATAGACTTTGAAATTGGCATGGGCTGTATAGGCTAAGAAAATTATGATGGCTTCAAGTCTTGCAACAGGAGAAAAAGTTTCATCAAAGTCTATTCCTTCTTGTTGACAGTAGCCCTTAGCAACCAATCTAACTTTGTTCCTGACAACTATGTCATTTTCATCCATCTTGTTTCTGAATACCCACTTGGTGTCTATTGGATTCTTTTCTTTAGGCTTGGGTACCAGCTTTCATACCTTGTTCCTTTCAAATTGGTTTAGCTCTTCCTGCATAGCTAAAACCCAATTAGGATCCAACAAAGCTTCTTTTACCTTCTTTGGTTCTTCCTTAGAAAGAAAGCTGTTATACAGACATTCCTCTTGAGTTATTTTCCTTGTTTGAACTCTAGAAGACGCATCACCAATAATGAGCTCAAAAGGGTGATCTCTAGTCCATTTTCTCTGTTGTGGTAGATTAGCTCTAGATGAAGAGGCCTCATTATTGTCTTGATGATTAGTAAAGTTTTGATTATCAGAAACTCCCCCTGAGTTTATGGATTTTTGACTTGACGATGGTGTTCTTTCTGACTGTGATCTTATTTGACTTCCAACTCATGTTGAGGGATCGATGGATGTTGTTCTTTGCCTGTCGACGGATGATGTTCTTTGCCTGTCGATGGATGATGTTCTTTTCCTGTCGACAGATGATACAGATTGTCTCTCGACGGATGATGCACTAGGTCTTTTGACGGATGTTGAATTATGTGCTTCATTAGTTGTAGATTTTTCTGCATTGTCCTTGGATATTGGTTCTTGATCGCTATCATCATCACTATCTTCATAAATCATCTCCACATTATCAAATTTGAGGCTCTCATGGAAATCTCCATCTTGCATTCCTTCAATCTATTTATCATCAAACACAACATGTATTGATTTCATAACAATTTTGGTTCTCAGATTGTAGACTCTATATGCTTTTCCAACAGCATATCCAACAAAAATTCCTTGATCTGCTTTGGCATCAAACTTTACATGTTGATCAGTTTGATTCCTTAAGATATAGCATTTACAGCCAAAAACATGTAAGAAATTTAGAGTTGGCTTCCTATTCTTGAACAATTGGTAGGGTGTCATGCATTTGGCTTGATTATCAAAGAAATATTCTGAGTGTAGCATGTAGTATTCACAACTTCAGCCTAAAAATATGTGGGTAACTTTGATTCTTCTAGCATTGTTCTTGCAGCTTCAATAAGAGATCTGTTTTTCTTTTCCACCACTCCATTCTGTTGTGGAGTTCTAGCTGCAGAAAACTCATGCATGATCCCATTCTCTTCACAAAATAGTCTCATCACAGAATTCTTGAACTTAGTTCCATTGTCACTCATGATTCTTCTTACTTTGAGATCAGGATGATTGTTGACTTCTCTTATGTGATTGATGATGATTTCACTAGCTTTATCTTTAAATTTTTAAAAATATTTCCAAGAGAACTTTGAGAAATCATATACATTTACTAGGAAATATTTTTTCCTAGAGATGGACAACACATTGACTGGTCCAAACAAATCCATGGGTAACAGTTGCAAAGGTTCTTCAATTGTTGAATCAAGCTTCTTCTTGAATGATACTTTAATCTGTTTTCCCTTTTGGCAGGCATCACACAATCCATCCTTTGAAAACTCCACTTGAGGAATACCTCTAGCCAAATTTTTCTTGACTAGATCATTCATGGTCTTGAAGTTTAGATGGGACAACTTCTTGTGCCATAGCCAACTTTCATCTTGACTTGCTTTACTAAGAAGACAAGTTACTGATTCTGCATTTGATGAGTTGAAATCAGCTAGGTACACATTTCCTTTTCTCACTCCAGTGAGAACCACCTTGTTGCTCTTCTTGTTGGTCACAACACAGGCTTCAGAATTGAAAGTGATTGAGTTGCCCTTATCACAAAGCTAGATGATACTCAACAGATTATGCTTGAGTCCATCCACTAGGGAAACTTTTTCAATGATGACATTATCCTTTAAAATCAATCCATATCCCACAGTATAACCCTTGCTTTCATCTCCAAAAGTGATACTTGGGCCAGCTCTTTCCTTGAACTCAGTGAGCAGGGTAGAATCTCCAGTCATGTGCCTTGAGCAACCACTATCTAGATACCAAAGATTCTTTCTATTTCCCTGCACACATCAAAATCAAATCAAGTTGATTTTGGTACCCAAGTTTCCTTGGGTCCTGCCTTGTTAGCCTTTTTCTTTGGTTTCTTAGGTTTGACCTCATATGACTTAGGTATTTCAGATTCATCCTTTATCATTTGAGTTGGACCTTTGAAACTGTTCATTGAAGCAGAATTATCATGCACATTTTGGTTTATATGAAAAGGCATGTTGTTTGCAAATATGTTATTCCAGTAAGGCATGCTAAATGGCATTTGAGGCATACTAAATGCAACATAATAAGGATTAGGTGCAAATGGCATATTAGCAAACTGTGCATTCATATTCTGTGCATACAAAACTTTCATAGGCATTGCAGACATGGTAGTCATGTTGGGAAAAGAAGAAGGTGCAGACATGGGAGTAGGCATAACAAGTTTGCAATTAACAGACAAATGATTAACACTACCACACTTAACACAGATTTTTCTTGGAGCATATTTATCAGGTGTATAGTTGTTATGTTTGTTAATCCCTACCTTCCCATTTCTATTATTTTTCCTTTTTGATTCTGTTATAACCTCAGTCTTTTCTAATATGTCATTCAATTGCCTGATAGACATGTGCCAAACATTAACTCTCTTTTCTTTCCTCACTTGTCTTGATTCTCCTGGAACAAAGGTTTTGGAAACTGATCCATTTTTATTATTCAACTTAGGTAGCTTAGCTTTGCTAACTGGCTTACTTACATTCGAAGGATGTGGCTCATTGTCTTTCGACGGATAATTTTTATCATCCATCGAGTCCACATCTGTTGAAAGTCCTTCAACCAAGTTGGAATCAAGCTTCTCTTTATTCTTTTTCCAGGATGAATCACAAAAAGACTCTATACCTTGAACTTTAGTGATTTGAGCATGAACATCTCTGGATGATTTCCATGCCTTAATCACTTCATGTTCTCGTTCAAGTTACTTTGTTAAAATCTCCTCTTTCTTTATGGATTATGTTAGTTCATCCTTGGAAACCTTGCATTCTAATTTCAATTTTTCAAACTCAATGAATTGAGTCTCTAGCACATTATTCCTCTCACTTAAAAACACATTATTCTCCTTAATTTTACTGTTTTCTTTGGTGAGAGACTTAAGAGTAACACACATGTGATATAGTTTAGTAGACATATCATTTATTGCATCATTACACTAAACTTTAGATAAATGTGCTAGGTTAGTTGTACCTGATTGCTTGATGAGCTGGTCTCTGTTTCATCTGATTTGGCCATTGGGGCTAGATTGACATAGTTTGTTTCCTCATCTTCATCCAATCCATCTGCAACCCAGTTATTTTCTTGTGTAATGAAAGCCCTTTCATTTTGCTTGAGCAACTCAAAGTATTTCTGCTTATAATTAACAGGCTCAAACTTCTTCTTGCTAGAATCATACTTTCTACACTCACTAGCAAAATGACCTGCTAAGCCACATAAGAAACACTTGAATTTAGACTTGTCAACTATGTTTCTGTTTGGCTTAACTGCTCCAAAATTCTTCTTGAATTTGAGCTTGGCAAATCTCCTGGATAAGAATGCTAGATGCTCATCTATATCATCCATGTCATCTTGGCTCAATTGTTCTTCATTTTCAGCTACCATCCCTTTACCCTTGCTTTCACTGACCCTTGAGTTTGATGTAGATTCCACAGCTTCAACCTTCATCTCCTTTTCCTTCTCTTGCTCAGCAAAAAGTGCAATGGATCTTCCTTTCTTCCTTCTTTTCTTCATCCTTTCATCTTGCTCTATTTCAAGCTCAGAGGTCTTTATAATTCTATACAGTCTTTCCAAGGTGAATTCCTTGTAATCTTAAGAGTTTCTTAAAGATATTATCATGGGCTTCCATTCCTTTGGCAGAGATCTAAGGAATTTAAGGTTTGAGTCTTTTATTTGATAGACCCTTCCATGCAACTTGCCTTCCATGCAACTTGAGAGCATTCAGTAGCTTTTGAAATTTACTAAATATATCAGTGAGTGATTCATTTTCTTCACAGTGAAAATGATCATATTGTTGAATCAAGAGTTGCATCTTGTTTTTCTTGACTTGCTCAGTACCATCACATATAATTTGAATTGTGTCCCAAACTTTTTTAGTTGTTTTACAGTTTATGATATTGTCAAACATATCACCATCAACACCATAAAACAGTATGTTCATGGCCTTCTTATCTTTCCTGACTTGTTCAATGTCTGGATCAGACCATTCATTCCAGGCTTTGGAACTGATGGTTCATTCCTTGTAGCAGCTCTCATAGGGACATGATGACCTTTTCAATGCAGTCCACATAAGCTTCATCTTGAGAGAAAAGATGTAGGTGCATCTTCACCTTCCAGTGGTGATAGTTGTCTTTGTCCAGAAATGAAATCTTTACTCTAACATCCTTTTTGTTCATCTTGTTGATTGTTGTGATCTTTACACTCTTTGTACTTCAAGAGCTTGCTCTGATACCAATTGTTATTCCCAAACAATGCAACAAGAATTACAGAAGGGGGGTTGAATGTAATTCTGGGTCCTTTTTGAATTTTAAGACTGTTCTTACTTAATATATATATATATATATATATATATATATATAGAGAGAGAGAGAGAGAGAGGAGGGATCATCTGGTAATTCTTTTGATCGGGTAACTAAGTAACTAAATTGCAGTCGTCAGATTGATTGTATATTGATGGTCCAGATTATCTAAAAAACCTAAGAAATAACTTTCAACATTAGGGAACAACGTTTAAAAAACTAACTTGTCTGTTGAAAACACAAAACAAAATATGCACATTACATATTTACTTTTCATGTGTACATCTTATATTTTAATTTTTCTTCTTCTTCTTCTTCTTCTTCTTCTTCTTCTTCTTCTTCTTCTTATATATTCTAATCTAACTTATCTTTTTAAAACATATTATGATCAACATTTTTATTATTAAATTCCTAATTTCTGAAATTACAAGTATAACATTAACCAAAAATTTTAAAAAACAATGTGATATGCTTGACATTTTTTTAGATTAATTTTCTTTTCAAATATGAAAAAAATCTTTAAATTCAATATATATTTTTTAAGTTTAAATTTTAATAAATTTAATTCAGAACAGAAAGATATATATTATATATATGTCATACCAATTTTAATATATTAAATTACAATATTTTAAACAACTTTTTATATGTTCTAATTATAGAAGACATATAATTTTTTATTTTTTGATCAAAATATGTTTATTTGATTAAAAAAATTAATTACAACACAATAAATTACCTTTTGTAATGAAAATTAAAAAAAATGTGTTCATGCGTTCAATAATTTTTATTTTTTCATCAATTTATTTTTCAAATAGTTTTAATCCCTACCATAAAGGATTGAAAAATAAGAAAAACTAAAAAGAACATTAAATAAAGAATTCAAAAAAATACAGGACATGCAAATAAATTTAATCAAAGAACACAAAAATAATACAGAACACAACATTAATAAATAATAAAAATACAGAACACTAAAGAAAAAATAAAATTACAGTACACAAATAAATACAGAACATACAAAATAGACACAAAACATCATTATAGTACATATAGATACATAACATCTTTAGAGTACACAATTACATCTTTAGAGTACATAGTTACCGGACAGTACATATAGATACATAACATCCTTAGAGTACATAGTTACATATTTAGAGTACATAGTTACCGAAATTTACAGTACACACATAAAAAATTAACTAACACTTAATAATTAAAAATAAAATACAGTATACATGCAAAATAGTTAGAGCAAATGTATAAATTTTACTGGACATATGCATGCTAGATATATAAAATTTTGGAGTAGAAAAAGTAAAAAATATAAAAAATAGTAGACCACAATACAGAAAATATGTGTTCAATTATAATCTAATGTGTTAAAATAATTAGAGAACATAAACATAAATAAACTTAATTATAGAACACATATACAAAAATATTGAAGAACAATTAATAAAAACACGTATAAATTTTTTATAAAAAGTACAAAATATAAGATAGAGAGAACAAAAAAATTAGTAAATAATGTAAAAAGTTAGGCATAAATGTTCCTTACTGGGTGTAAACGTGATTACTGGGTGAAGAACTTGTATGGTATACTATTATATACGTGGACCTATCAAAATTAGTTACTTAGTTACTTTAATAAATAAGTTACCCACTGAGTCTGACCCTATATATATATATATAAATAAATAAATAAATAAATATATATATATATATAACAGTGTTTGATTTTGCAAGAAGTGCGGAATAAAACTTGAATAGAAATCAAAACACAAAGTAATAAAACACAAAGCTTTAAAACTTTCTGGTGGATTTGAACTTAACCACCAGAGATATATATTAGTATGAGAACTCTGTGATGCTTGAATAACACACAACTGCTTACAAGTGAACTTTCAAACTTACAGAAAAATTCTTAACAGATACAACTTTTTTTCTATCTCTCTGAAAATAATGCTTACTCAGTTCTAAGTTCTACTTGCTACACTTGTGTTATATATTTCCAAGTTAATGACAGTAAGACAAAGACAAACTATATCTAGTCTAACTTCATGTTGTTTCACTACTCTATTCCAGCATCTTTGAATATCTTCATAATTGCATGGAAATAGTAATGCTTCTTTGTTCTCTAAAACCTGTAATTAGGCTGCCACATTCCATTTACAAACACCCGATGCATGTGACTGTGTTGTCACTGTTAACTACTCTTTTTGAATTATGATCATCCGTCGGGACTATGTTAATCATCTGTCGGGAGCCTTGTTGATTATCCGTCGGTAGTCTTTGTAGATCATCCGTCGGAAGCCTTTCTGTCACTTGACTCCATTTCACTTATACAGAATTACAAGACATCTGATATTTACAATTAGCCAACCTATTCTGTATATCAATCTAGTAGTCAGCATGACTTAGAGAATCCTACAGAATCTACTAGACTAAACATTGTTGTTTGCGGAAATGTGCTGCAATACTTATTATTACTTAAGCTACACTCTCGATGGATGTTCAGTTGTCATCCGTCGGGACTATAAAGATCATCCGTCGGGACTATATTAGAACATCCGTCGAGAGTTACAAAAATACTAAGTTAAATCTACTAAGGTGTTTTATTTGACTTATCATCAAGTTCACAACATATTCCTAACAAATAGCCAAGTGTCATGCTCTAGTATTAAAAAATAAAAAATTCTAGTTTGTTTTATATTTTTAATATATATTGATTATCGTAACTAAAATTGTAACACCTCGGTTCCACGTCGATGAGGATTTTTTTTCGTTTGTAAGGCAATTACTATTATTAATTATTCCAACAAATCATATTCTTATAATGTATTTGGGTCAGTAGACTTCGATTTATTTCGGACTCGAAATCGGTACTTGATCTGGGTTCTCACATAAATGATATGTCTCAATACTATGTTATGTAATTCAAGTTTGAAAGTTATTAATAAAATGAAACTTTTTACAGATTATTAATTAGTATTTTTTAATTAAGTTAATGATTTTAAATTAATGAATCACATAAAAATAAGGAGTGTAAATTTATAATTTGATTTACAATTTACTTTTTTTATTGTGCCTCATTTTTCGTATAAATACAGTTAAGGCTGATACCATTCGAACAAGCCCAATTCAATGGTATAAATAGGGAGGTCTATTTATTTATAAGGTCATTTATCCATATGTTTCACTCATCAGAAAGGTTCACATGTTTGATGTCTGCGAGATTTAGGTAGCTGATGAGGCTTCAGCTTAGAGATTTTGTAGTTAGGCATCAAAATCATGGTTGGAAAAAGGACAAAGACTCTTTAATTGTAGATATACGCTATTTGGCCACACAAATAACGGTTTATGAGAAGCATTAAAGTGGAATACAAGATGTAGATCATACATCTATGATATATATTCCCATTTACAGTCAAATACATCAAGATGACAAGATTAAGAGGTTCAGTTCATCTATGACATTTCTAGAAGCTCGTCAAAAGTGTTCAAATGAGCACAAATCACTATCATGCAACAATTAGATGATGACAAATGAGTCTAACCCTAGTTGATCGTGCAAGGAAAGGAGTCCTGTTAGGTCCCAATATATTTGTAGAAGGGGGGTCGAATACAAACAGTACTGAATAATCGAATTAAATGCGGAATAAAAAATGTGAAACAAAATTCAAGTTAAATAAAAATATTATTAAACTTGAAAGGTGTTACAACAACTGTATCGATTACAAGGAATTAATCTCAAATTAATTATCACAAATCTAGAATAAATTCGACATGAACTTTTTCTATTTTTGTAATAAAAAGATTCAAATGCTAAACGCAATTTGAGATTAAGTTCTAGGGATTTTGATCCGCTAGATTGTTACACAAGAACAGGATAAAGATTTCTAGTTGATTGGATTTAACTTTACAATCTAGAAATTGATCTTGAAGTTGCAGATGAGATGAAATATTTGTGTCTGCTTCTTTTTCTTTGTTCTCGAGTTCTGTGTTCTTGATTGGATGATTATATTTCTTTCTGCTGCTTCTGTGTCTTTTTAATTCATTCAACAGAATTGAATTGAACTGGAATGACAATCCTATAGCTGGCAAGACTTTCGGTAGGACAATGAATTGAACTAGCAAGACAATCTGATTGAACTACAATGACTTTCGGTATGACAATCAGTTGAACTAGCAAGACTATCTCCTTCCCAGTAGAACTTTCGGTAGGACAATTGAAATGACTTGGCATGACAATCGGTATGACAATCCTGATTGTCATGCTAGTTCATTTTCAATTGTCTTGCTGATTTAATACTGTTTTTAATCCAATTTAAATTCTGAAAATCCTTAATATTAATTCTGAATTAATTAATCAATTAATTTAATTAATCAAATAAATTAATCTTTGCAGATATAATTTATTTTCTTAATTAAATTATATGGCTTAATTAATTAATAGAGAATTAATACTAACCCTGAGCAGCAACCAATCTTCTGAATATCTTCTGAAAATCACTGAGAATTATGAATCAATTCCACCACTTCAACGTTGACACTCGATGTACTGTCTGGTTCATGAGTGACTAACTTCCGTGACGTTTCTTCATGTCTTGACTTTGATACTTTGATTTTCTTCAGATTAAATCCTTGTAATTAATGATACTCTGACGAGATCTCTGTCACTTGATTAAATCCACACTCTTGATTTATATCACTGAGGCATGATCAATTTCTTGAACTTCTTCCAGTGAATTAATTCCTCAAGTCTGTAGATGAACCTTGTTTCTGAATCCTTTGACAGATATTACTCTGTGAGATCTCTTTTGACGGTAGATCCACTATTTACTTATTACATTCTTATTTGAGTTGAGTTGAATCCTCGAATATACAAATAGGCTATGACATATGACTTACAATCTCCCCCTATTTGTTTGTTAGACAATAACACACAAATACCTAGAGGATAACTCAACTAACAAATAAAAAAAAGATATAAAGAGAAATGCAAAGTAAATAGTAGAAAAGTTCTGGACTAGATTTAACATTTTGTAACTCAACTAACAAATAAGAAAAAGATATAAAGAGAAATGCAAAGTAAATAGTAGAAAAGTTCTGGACTAGATTTAACATTTTCCAGATTCCAAGTAGATGTTCCTCTAGACTGAACATATCTTCAAGTAGTTCCATCTTCATTTGTACAACCACATTTCCTGTTGAGAAGCTCATATCTCTCTTGCTTCTCCCCCTATGAGAATCAACTGATTAAAGAAAAATCACCTTCATTTACCACCTCTCCCGTACAATAGGATCCGCAGATAAAAACCAATAGTATTCCCCTTTTGAAAACAGCTTCTTCCCTTACTAGAAAATCACCTTGTGTTTACCACCTCTCCCGTACAATAGGATCCGTAGTTACAAACAACAATGGTGTGGTGTAGTGTACATATGATCTTTTTCTTCCTCCCTGCTATTTCTCCCCCTTAGTTGAGGAATCCTCCAAACTATTACTTAAGCTTTTATCTCCCCCTTAAAGAAGGAATGTTTGCCGTCGTCTGAAGGAGTTCTCATATTTCACTTGGTTGGAAAAGAAATAACAAGAAGTTTCTCTTTCTTCCTCACTGTGAGTGTGTGATTCTGTTTAGTGTACCTCCCATGTGTTTCACTCTTCTCTCCACTCGTGTTTACACTCATTCTCACAAGTGTATCACTCTTCTCTCATAGCTCCATAATCCAGCTGTACCTGCAAGGAAAATCACCGTAGCCATCCTTAAGGAGGTCACAGGTGGTGCAATGGGAGTTCGCAAATCCCCATCCTTGTTAAACTCATCAGATGAATCTGAGTCATAATCTACAAGTTGCTAGTTTCCCTTTTAGGGTTCCAGATTTGAATTCTGGGAAGGTAAACAATGATCCAAAGAATTTAGCATAAAGATCAAAGTTCCCTTCTAATGTCTGTGAAGACATTTCCTTGTGACTCATCAGGTAATATCTGAATCATTGTCAACAAGTTGCCGATCTGTGCCTATGTCAGATCCACTATCCGCAGATGCATCCAGGGGATTTAAGCCTGGGGAGGTAGACACTGACCACTGACATATGGCTTTTGGATCAGTATCCTCTCCTAACACCTGTAAAGGCAATTGGTCCATTAACGAACCTTGAACAATCGAATCTGACCTTAAAATGGTCGAAACTCTTGTTTTCGTCAACTCATCCTTTGTGTGTGTAACCTTTCCTTGTGCATTAAGAATTGTTTATATTTGAGGTGGTGACACTACATAGGATAACTTGGCCGACAGGCAAATTTCAATAGACGCACCCTGTTGAGAGAATGAATCTAGTAACTATTTTTGTGCCTTTTCAACCATTACATCTTTTTGAGAAGATGTATGGGGGTTAACAGTTGTCTCGGTTTAAATACTACTCATCTTTGTAGGAGACAGAGCTACTGGGTTGACTACAGAACCTTTCTTATGTGGTGCACTAAGGCACTATCTCCCTCACGCTTATTTATACTACATTTAGTGGTAAGAGAGTGTTGGTTGGTTCTGTTTTTGTGTTTGTTTTTACAGTCTGGGATAGACGTTGTGGGTTTTCAACCTCATGACTGTCAATGAAAGAAAGTCATTGGAGACTGAACCTGTAACACAAAATATATGGCACTATAGAGATAAAATGTATTTAAGATTTATAATGAATGAAAATTATACATTTAATCTTTTGAGAGTAATGATGTACAATAGTGATTTCAAAGGATTTTACATGAAATAAGAAATCACTAATGTAGAAAGAAGTTTGATTTTGTTTTTTTTTAATATGAATGAGTTTTTGATAAAACATTGATCACTTAGGGTAAAGTCTAAGTAATTCTCATTCATGCCAAAAGCTTACAAATATCTGCAACATAATGTTAACAACATATCATTGACCGATACTTGTCAAGTACTTTAGATACTAATTGTTATGTTGCATTAGCAATATATCACTGCACATATAAAACAATATGATTGTGCCTAATGATAAGAGAGTTAAAAATATGACGACTCTACTAGTTCATATTAAACAATAACTTCAGTTAGAGTGCCATACCACGCTCTTGACGATTGCTTGAGTAGTACACTAGTTCATACCAACCTGAAGTGAGATTGTGAAGAAGAGATTGCATAGTCCAATAGATCTGCAGCTGCAAAGTCCATGAACTGTGGTGCATTGACTTCCTCTTTTGACTCACCAACCAGAAGTACACTTGTACACATATAACTAGTGTCCAATTCCAAGTGTAATGTGCAGCAGGTGCCTGATATATCGTAATATTCTCAAGTCTCGTCACTGGTGCTATATGTTAGATGATGCTTCCTGATAATAACCTAGCACACTATACAAAATTTTCAATGATAACATTCTCAGCTTGCAAATAGCCATATCCCTCGGATAAACCTTTGTTGTTATCTCCAAAGGTAACCAGGGGGCCAGCTTTCTCAATCCACATTTGAGAGCAGGGCTCTATCTCCGGTCATATGTCTTGATGATCCACTGTCAAGAATCCACACTTCCGGTTTCACCTATTTTAATGCCCTGCAACACAAATGGATTAACCCTTCTTCGGAACCCAAACTTGGTTGGGCCCGGCATACTTGTAGAACTGTCCTTTGTCAGGCAAAACAACATTTTTAATCTTAATTGTCTCAACTTTCTCAATGACTGAACATTTGACCTTGTAAACAGCCTTAACAAATTTCTGTTTAAGCCTAGGCACAAATGTCTCCTTTCTAGCCTTAGAAGGACTAGCAGTCTTAGACCTATCATGCTTCTTGTTATTCACATGCTGACGAGGAGTAGTCTTATCATTAGAAACATGCTTACCATTAAAATAAGCATACATCATATTAAAAGCACAAGACATACAATTAGAAACACCACATACTTTATGAGAGATATTAACAGCAGGCAATTTATGCATGGCAGACATGGCATTTTTGTTATCCAACTCATGTATGTCTAAGTTAGTCTCAGTTGCTTTTACAACTTTGACTGGAACTTTCGACACACTCGACTTGGAAACAACCTTCTCATTAGCAAGATCTTCAGCACGTATTTCTTCTTGAATAACAGAAGAGGTCGCATCAAATGGTTCAGCAATTGATGGTTTATAGAGGGGTTCATCAACACCCTTAAGCACATGTGGTACTTCCCTCCCTTTAGCACAGACACGAGGAGGGGAGTTTATGCCTAATTCTCCAATAGCAGCATTGTAATCATAACCTATTCCAGATGTTTGATTAACAGCTTGCTTACTGTAGAACTCTTTAGCCTTCGAACAAGAATTGAAGTAGGCTCTAACCTTAGTCTCAAGATCGGTGATCTTGTCTTTGAGAATAGTTTCGAGTTTTCTGTAACAGTCAACTCTATTCTCTAGAAAAGATACTTGTTCTTTTAATTTGTCTTGATTAATATGCACAAGTCTTAATTCATTGACCTCTTTCTCAAGGTCTCTGATCTGTAAACTTAATAGTTCATTATCACGACGTGCATTATCTAAGTTGCCTCTTAGATGATAAACCATTTCAGCATCAGAAAGTTTTACCTCTATTCTTGACGATGAAGCTTTTCCATCAATAGCCATAAGAGCAAGATTTCATTCTTCTTCATCTTCACTGTCAGTATCATCCCAGCTTCTTCCCTTTGCCAGATAAGCCCTTTCAGAGTTCTTTCTTACTTGCTTTGGCTTCCTACATTCGATGGCAAAGTGTCCCAACTCATTGCAGTTATAGCATCTAATGGTGCTCCGATCAACCATCCCTGTTTTGTATCCACCACTGCTGGTGTTAGAGGATGAAGATCCACCTTTCTGGAATTTGTTGTAGTTGGACTTGTACTTAAGCTTGTGATTCTTCTCGAATCTGACATGGGAGAATCTCTTGACAATTTGGGCCATTGACTCGTCTTCCAATTGCTCCAGCTCTTCCAAGGAATAAAAATCATCACTTGATTGATTTGTAGTAGGAGGATCATATTCTGCTACTAACATATTTTCCTCAGCCTTGGAACACTGTACCATTCTCTCCAATTGTTGAGATTGTTGTTGTTGTTGACCTTCAGCTACAAGTACAGTAGATGTACTGACCATTCTATCCTTCCCGTAGACTTCCTTCTGTTGAATCTGCTCCAACTCATAGGTTTTTAACACTCCATAGAGTCTGTCCAAAGAAATCTCACTCAGATCTCTAGCTTCTCTAATGGCAGTGATTCTATGTTCAAGATGAGTTGGCAGTGTTAAAAGGAGCTTTTTGTTGACCTCCCTGATTGAATAAAATTTTCCATTGATGTTCAGGTTGTTGATCAACGCATTGTACCTCTCAAACACTTCAGTAATTCCTTCTCCTGGATTTGATTTGAAATGTTCATACTCAGAGGTTAGGATCTCCAACTTGTTCTCCCTAACTTCCTCTGTGCCTTCATTGATCACCTCAATAGTTTCCCACATGTGTTTGGAATTTTTACAGTTCATCACATGTCTGTTCATCAAGGGATCAAGGGAATCAATTAAAATTAATTGAAGGCTGGCATCCAAGGAGGCTTCTTCCTTCTCATCAGGAGTAAAATCTTCAGGATCTTTAGGATAGGTTCTGGCTTTGGTGATCACAACATCATCTACTATCACCTCCGGTTCAATAACCATCGGAGTTTTTATCCCCTTTTTTAACAAGTTTGTAAATTTGGGATTTGCCACTTGTAAAAACAAGAGCATCTTCTTCTTCCACATAATATAATTCTCTTTATCAAATTGTGGAATTTTAACGGTTCCAACTTTTTGTGAAGTCATTATGAATTTTTGAATGAATAAAAATTCAAAGAGTTTAAAAATCACAAAAGTTTAGGATCTTGATTTGTTCGTTAATCAGAAGGCTCTGATACCAATTGTTAGGTCCCAATATGTTTGTAGAAGGGGGGTCGAATACAAATAGTACCGAATAATCGAATTAAATGCGAAATAAAAAATATGAAACAAAATTCAAGTTAAATAAAAATATTATTAAACTTGAAAGGTGTTACAACAACTGTATCGATTACAAGGAATTAATCTCAAATTAATTATCACAAATCTAGAATAAATTCGACATGAACTTTTTCTATTTTTGTAATAAAAAGATTCAAATGCTAAACGCAATTTGAGATTAAGTTCTAGGGATTTTGATCCGCTAGATTGTTACACAAGAACAGGATAAAGATTTCTAGTTGATTGGATTTAACTTTACAATCTAGAAATTGATCTTGAAGTTGCAGATGAGATGAAATATTTGTGTCTGCTTCTTTTTCTTTGTTCTCGAGTTCTGTGTTCTTGATTGGATGATTATATTTCTTTCTGCTGCTTCTGTGTCTTTTTAATTCATTCAACAGAATTGAATTGAACTGGAATGACAATCCTATAGCTGGCAAGACTTTCGGTAGGACAATGGATTGAACTAGCAAGACAATCTGATTGAACTACAATGACTTTCGGTATGACAATCAGTTGAACTAGCAAGACTATCTCCTTCCCAGTAGAACTTTCGGTAGGACAATTGAAATGACTTGGCATGACAATCGGTATGACAATCCTGATTGTCATGCTAGTTCATTTTCAATTGTCTTGCTGATTTAATACTGTTTTTAATCCAATTTAAAATCCAGAAAATCCTTAATATTAATTCTCAATTAATTAATCAATTAATTTAATTAATCAAATAAATTAATCTTTGCAGATATAATTTATTTTCTTAATTAAATTATATGGCTTAATTAATTAATAGAGAATTAATACTAACCCAGAGCAGCAACCAATCTTCTGAATATCTTCTGAAAATCACTGAGAATTATGAATCAATTCCACCACTTCAACGTTGACACTCGATGTACTGTCTGGTTCATGAGTGACTAACTTCCGTGACGTTTCTTCATGTCTTGACTTTGATACTTTGATTTTCTTCAGATTAAATCCTTGTAATTAATGATACTCTGAAGAGATCTCTGTCACTTGATTAAATCCACACTCTTGATTTATATCACTGAGGCATGATCAATTTCTTGAACTTCTTCCAGTGAATTAATTCCTCAAGTCTGTAGATGAACCTTGTTTCTGAATTCTTTGACAGATATTACTCTGTGAGATCTCTTTTGACGGTAGATCCACTATTTACTTATTACATTCTTATTTGAGTTGAGTTGAATACTCGAATATACAAATAGGCTATGACATATGACTTACAAGTCCAAATCACAAAGAACTGTATCGAACTTGATTCCCTTTAAATACGGGATTGTTAGGGCGAAAACACGCACTAATATTCACGCAAGTATACGCGTTCGCAAGTAATATAGAATACTTTCTAGTTCGTTCCCTCAGAGACTCAGACTAAATTATTGTCTAATTAAACTCACTCACCAATGTATGATTACTTCTCAATGTTAAGATAATAACACTTAAAATTGTTGATTAAATATTAACTATAATTAACTACTTAAACCACTTAACTAACACTTCAATTTATCAATAATAAAACACTCATGAGATCACAACTTCATTATTACTTCCTTCTATAGCCATTGTTATTACCTTTAGCATGTGACAGTGATGATATTAATCGAATAACACGAAACTGATAAAAGCCAACTTTCATTGTACTAATACCATTCTACCAAGCATCCACAATTAAGATAGAAGTTGAATAGTCATCAATTATGTTGAGTTCCTATATGTCTACAGAAATTGAAAACACAACGATTTAAGCTCAAGTTATTCCTTTTTTTTTTATTACACAGGGCAAATAAAACTGTTAGAGTTACCCACTAATCATGCTCAACGTACATGAACCTATGCTAGCATGGCAAGTTCTAAATCTCAAGATCCACCGTCGCTTCACAAGAGATTAACACCCTATCTTATATGTTCGCGACGCACATAAGACGAATACGCACAACCAATACTAGATATCATGCAATCATCACACACTAAAGTATTAAACAATTAACTAAAGAATTCCATAATAAATCCGTTGTAACCCCATGATCACGATTAGCCCATAATAGAACTTATCGCCATCATGGGTTCATATGAAATCATGATAAACAAACACAAGAAAATAATAACTAAACTAATTATATTAAAACAGAGTACGTCACAAGAGTAAATAAGTCAAAGCAAGAAAACTAGCATCCAACGTTACAACGAAACAAGAATCACAAGAAAATATGCTTCCTCTTCATTGCGGTGTGCTAAATCGGTCTTCTTCCTTATCTCCTTCGCTTCTTGCGTAAAACACAATCTAAAACATAATCCCCTTCATACTCTCTGTGAAAAACGTCTCAAATCTACTTATATAATAGTCCCATAAAACTCAGATTACATAGAAGTTGGAAGCCAAACAGAAGTAGAAGTCTAAAATAATTTATCTTTTTCCCCGACCCTGCGCGGCCGCTCAGCATTGCTGCGCGGGCGCGCAGGCCTCTACTGGAAAAAATCCAGGTTTGCTCCGTTTCTTCGCCGTAATCTGCCCATTCCTTTCCTCTCGCAATGGTGAACACATGCCAAGGCTTATTCTTGATGATTCCTCCCCCGAAATGCAACTAATACCCTGAAATGCATAAACACTAGAAAAGCGCATCAAATACACAAAATACTTGATTTCAAGACACCAATTTAAGCCATTTTAAGACGTTCTAAGTGGTATAAAATGCCACTTATCACACCCCCAAACTTAAATCGATGCTTGTCCTCAAGCGTCACAGACTCAAAAACAAATAAAAATATGCATGAATGCAATCTATATGAAAATGCAACGATCCCCCTTACTACAATTAACCAACCAAATTGTCACATCTCAACGAATGTCGTTAGACTACTAAAGATCAATAAACTCATGCAAACAGACATACAGCCAGAAACGTGGTGTGTGCAAATGCTTAACAGATATGCTTCAGAACTAGACCAATTACTATGACTAGACTATCCTCAAGGCAATCCTACGATTATGCAAAGAATAAAAATTCTAGGCACAAAGTGATATACAACACTACAAGAACTCTGGAGCTTACTACGGAATCGTGCTTTTTATTTACAACTCAAATGCTTATTTGACCGTGCAATGAGTGAGGTCCACAAAAGACTTATACAATGGTATCCATGTAACGAGCGTTAGGTTAGCGGATCCCAGACTCTAAAAGCCTTAGGTCGCTAGGCACAAAGTCCCCTAAGAACTTAATAACTCGAATACCAAAGAGCCCACTCTTGATCAATTATGCAATTTTTTTTTTTTTAATAACTTCTGAGCAAGTGCGTTTCGCTCCATCTTGCTCAACCCTAGACTACTCGCAACATATGCGAGCCGGCTACTAGCCATTTGACGCCTAGCCACAACTAGCAACAACTTCCATATTTTTTTCTCCAATTTTTTTTTCTTTTTTTCATGTCTTTATCACTAAGAACCTATAATCGAATTCTAAGCATAATAAGTAGATTGACCTTGAAAACAACCAAATCATAACAACAATCTAGCCCTTACGCATTCTTTAAGACTTAGTGGACTTACAATTGTTTCTAGCATGCATATCAACCTACACAACTTAATATCACTTTAATGATATCACTACACTCGCATCAATATCATAATTCAGTCGATAACTTATTGCAAAAGGGATCATGGTAAATGCATGAGCTACATGACATTCATAAAAAAAACTAAATGGCATAAATTATGCAACTATATGAACTAAACTATCATGAATATGCAACTAAATGACACACACACAATATTCCTTAACTACCACCCCCAAACTAAAAATCTTCACTGTCCTCAGTGAAAGTAGTAGAAAGGAACACAGGGTATACCTACTCGGAGTCATCATCATCATCACCCTCAGTGGGTGGAATATCAGGCGGCGGGTATGCAGAGTCCTCACCAAAAACTGGCCACTGGATATCAGCTCCAAGGCCTCGAAAAGCAGTCCCTAACGCAAGGGTGAGCTCCTGAGCAAACCTGCTCTGCGTCTCATACATGGCATCCATCCGCCGTGAAAGCCTCCTATACTGGGCATCAACCATATCAGCACCCTCCTGAGCTCTCGAAGAACCAGCCTCACCACGCCCTGGCCTAGCCATAGTAGCACCTCGTGCTGGACGCCCTCCTGGAAGACGATAACCCAGCCCATGCTCCTCAGGCTCACCACCGGTCCACTCCTGCATCCCATTCAGAGTGCCAGAATCAATCGGAGCGGCTGACAACTGCAACTGCTCATGAGCCGGCCAGTTCACTCCCACTGCTCGGCATAGCTTCGTAACCGTGGATGCATAAGGGATGTACATATGCTTTGCTCCCCTCAAAAACTTCAGAATTCCTTGGTAGATAAACTCACCAAGGTCCACATAGTACTCATCATGCAGAATTCCCCACAACAACTGTGCTCTCTCAACTGTGACCTCGTGTGCATGTGAAGAAGGCAAAATATTAGCACATATAAATGCATTCCATGAACGGGCATACCTGTTCATGGCGATCGCCGGAAAGTGACGATACTCATTATTGCCTGGACTGCGGGTCCAAACTGTGCCCGGTCGACAGAGAGTCGCACAAATCAAATCCAAGTCAAAATCCTCAGCAGTCTTTTCATTCCAGTTCTCCTCCTCGGGCTTCCTCTCTCGCTGTCCAATCACACGGCGAATCGCCGCAGGATGATAATCAACCGTCAGCCCACGGACTACAGAAAACCCATTCTTTTCAGCCTTCGCGTTCGCGTAGAACTCGCGAACAACGCTCATCGGTACTGCTTCGGGTGACTCACAAAAAGCTATCCACCCCTTCTCTACAATCATGGGCAACAACTCACCATCCCTCCCTGATGGTAAAAACCCCCTCTCCTTCAGAATCGGCTTCCCCAACAGCCTAGTGTACTCCTCCTCCGCAGCTCTATCAGTTAACCGAGGCCTTGCAGCAGTACCCCTCGATGAATCAGCAGTAGGAACTGTGCTGCTGCTGTCAATAGTGCGTGCTCTCTTGGGTGCCATTGATTCGTGAATAAAAGTGTGTAAGAACTGATTTTTGATGTTTGTGAGAGGGTTTAAGTGTAGGAAGTTTTGTGGGAGATATGTAGGATAGGTGTATGTATATATAGGGTGTGGATTAGATTAGGGTTTGGGAATTAAGGGATAAAATGATGGGGTAGTGGGAACAATTCGTGGGTTCATGGGCTAAAACTGTTTTTGTGTTTTTGTTTGTTTTTTTTTTCTGAACTGTAAAAAATTTTCTGGAACTCGACCCCTATAGCTGCGCGGCCGCGCAGAGGGTCTCTGGAATTTTTTTTTTCAGCCCCTGTTTTCTGATTTTTTTGTGTTTTTGGATAGGTTATTAACTTCTAAGGGTTCCTGTAACAACAATTCATGGGTTGCCTCCCACGCAACGCTTCTTTTTCGTCATTAGCTTGACGTTCTGTACCTTTCTCAAGTAGTCAACAAAATGGCACTAACCACCTCTCGGTTTGCCATGTCCCCATAGTAGTGCTTCAACCGCTGACCGTTAACCTTGAATGCTTGGTCCGAATCATTCTCAAAAATTTCCACCGCTCCATGTGGAAACACAGTTTTGACAATAAAAGGTCCAGACCACCTTGATTTCAACTTCCCAGGAAAAAGTCGGAGCCGAGAGTTGAATAAAAGAACTTGTTGCCCTGGCCCAAATAACTTAGGATGTAGCTTCCTATCGTGCCACCTCTTCACCTTTTCCTTATACATTTTGTTATTCTCGTACGATTGAAGTCGAAATTCATCAAGTTCATTAAGCTGAAGCATTCTTTTCTTACCAGCTGCATCTAAATCCAGGTTCAATTTCTTCAATGCCCAGTAGGCCTTATGCTCAAGCCCCGCCGGTAGATGACATCCCTTACCGTACACCAACTGAAACGGTGACATCCCAAGTGGAGTTTTGTATGCTGTTCTGTAAGCCCAAACAGCTTCATCGAGCTTTAAAGACCAATCCTTCCTTGACGGACAAACAACCTTCTCTAAAATGCGCTTTATCTCTCTGTTAGACACTTTCGCTTGACCATTTGTTTGCGGATGATAGGCAGTAGCTACTCGATGATTCACATTATAACGCTGCATCATAGAAGTGAACTTATGGTTGCAAAAATGCGATCCTTCATCACTTATGATTACCCGAGGTGTTCCAAACCTTGTGAAAATTTGCTTATGAAGAAAATTTAGTACTGCCTTTGCATCATTTGTCGGTAAAGCTTTAACTTCGACCCATTTTGAGACATAATCGACTACCAGCAAGATGTACTGATTATTGCAAGACGAGATAAAAGGCCCCATGAAATCAATTCCCCATACATCAAAGACCTCGACTTCAAGCATCACATTTAATGGCATTTCATCCTTCCTTTACAAATTTCCCACTCTTTGGCAACGATCACACCTTAAAACAAACTGATGAGCATCCTTAAACAAAGTAGGCCAGAAAAAACCTGCTTACAGAATACGAGCTGCCATCTTCTCACCTCCATAGTGTCCCCCATAAACCGTGGAATGGCAGTCTCGTAATATCCCCTCCGTCTCACAGAACGGGATACATCTCCTGATGATCTGGTCAGCTCCCTGTCTAAACAAATATGGTTCATCCCACATATACCACTTCACCTCATGCAGAAACTTCTTCTTTTGAGCGGATGTCAAATTAGGAGGCATTATGTTGCTGACGAGATAGTTTACAATATCTGCAAACCATGGTTCTTCCTCCTGAATTGCAAACAACTGCTCATCCGGAAAAGATTCATTGATTAACGTCCTATCTTATGAAGTAGAATCGGGATTCTCCAACCTAGAGAGATGGTCAGCTACTTGATTCTCAGTACCTTTTCTATCTTTGATCTCTAACTCAAATTCCTGAAGTAAAAGCACCCAACGAATGAGTCTCGGCTTCGAATCCTTCTTAGAAACCAGATAGCGAATAGCTGCATGATCAGTGAATACTGTTACTTTCGTACCAAGCAGATAAGATCGAAATTTCTCAAAGCCAAAGACTATAGTTAAAAGCTCCTTCTCAGTAGTGGTGTAGTTCAACTGGGCACCATTTAAAGTCTTACTCGTATAGTAGACCACATGGAAGAGATTTTTCTTGCGCTGTCCCAGAACTGCACCTACCGCATAATCACTCGCATCACACATCATCTCAAACGGTTCTGTCCAATCTGGTGCTGTAATAACTGGTACAATGATCAAACTCTTCTTGAGAGTCTCGAATGCTGCCAAACATTCATCATCAAATTTGAACGGCACATCTTTCTCAAGCAAATTGTACAACGGCTTAGATATCTTTGAAAAGTCCTTGATGAATCGCCGATAAAAACCCGCATGACCAAGAAAACTACGGATTCCTTTCACAGAATTAGGTGGGGGAAGATTTTCAATGACTCCCACCTTGGCCTTGTCCACCTCCAGACCCTTGCTAGAGACCTTATGCCCAAGGATAATGCCTTCACGCACCGTAAAATGACATTTCTCCCAATTAAGCACCAAATTAGTTTCCACGCATCTTTTGAGTACGGCGCGCAGATTATTCAAACATTCATCATATGAGTGTCCAAAGACGGAGAAGTCATCCATGAACACTTCGACGTTATTTCCAATCATGTCAGAGAATATAGCCATCATACATCTCTGAAAAGTGGCCGGGGCGCCACATAACCCAAACGAAACTCTGCGAAAAGCAAATGTGCCAAATGGACAAGTGAAGGTAGTCTTTTCCTGATCCTATGATGCAATACAAATCTGATTATACCCGGAATAACCATCCAGAAAACAAAAATACTCATGACCCGCCAATCTGTCAAGTATTTGATCAATAAATGGAAGGGGGAAGTGATCCTTCCTTGTGGCTTTGTTCAATTTTCTATAATCCATGCATACTCTCCATCCTGTAACTGTTCGAGTAGGGATGAGCTCATTCTTTTCATTTGCGACCACAGTGATACCTCCCTTCTTAGGTATACATTGTACGGGGCTCACCCACGAGCTGTCAGAAATAGGATAAATGATGCCTGCATCTAGCCATTTCAGAATTTCTTTCTTCACCACCTCCTTCATGATGGGATTCAGTCTTCGCTGTTGTTCCACAGTTGGCTTACTACCTTCCTCTAGCAGAATTTTATGCATATAATATGAAGGACTTATCCCCTTGATGTCTGCTATGGTCCATCCAATAGCCGATTTGAATTCTCTCAAAATCCTTAAGAGCTTGTCTTCCTCACTACCTGAAAGGTCAGATGAAATAATAACAGGTAACGTAGATGAATCACCTAAAAAAGCATACCTCAAGTGTTCAGGTAATGGTTTGAGCTCCAAGGTAGGTGCTTCCTCTATTGATGGTTTGAGCTTCCCTTCAGCATTCTTAAGGTCAGAAGTACCAAGAGATTCAAATGGTATGTCCAGCTTTCGCTTCCAGGGAGAAGCGTTCAGATATTGTAATTGCTCGTTGCTATCTTCATCATCGCTGTCAAAATCCCCCACTAACGCCTTTTCCAATGCATCAGACATTAGTATGTGATCGAGTTCCGAAGTAACCGCAGAATCAATCACATCCACTTTTAAGCACTCCTCATCTTCTGTAGGGAATTTCATTGCCTTGAATACATTGAAGGTCACATCCTGATCTTGGACCCGCATAGTAAGTTCACCTTTTTGCACATCTATCAAGGTACGGCCAGTAGCCAAGAAAGGCCTCCCCAAGATTATGGGAATCTTCTTATCTTCCTCAAAATCCAGAATAACAAAATCTGCAGGAAAGAAGAGCTTATCCACCTTAACGAGCACATCCTCAACTATGCCCCTTGGGTAAGTAATGGAACGGTCAGCCAATTGTAGCGACATGTATGTGGGTTTTGGATCAGGCAGATCCAGCTTTTTAAAGATCGACAACGGCATCAGATTAATGCTTGCTCTCAAATCATAAAGGCACTTGTCAAAAGTTAGATTGCCAATGGTGCAAGGAATGGTGAAGCTTCCTGGATCTTTCAGTTTTGGTGGTAACTTTTGTTGCAGAACAGCGCTGCATTCTTCCGTGAGAGCAACGGTTTCAAGGTCATCCAGTTTCACCTTCCTTGAAAGAATAGTCTTCATAAACTTCGCATAACTAGGCATTTGTTCCAGAGCCTCAGCGAAAGGTATATTGATGTGAAGTTTCTTGAACACCTCCAGAAACTTCCCGAACTGTCTATCCAGTTTTTGTTGCTGCAATCTCTTAGGAAAAGGTGGTGGAGGATAGAGCTGTTTCTCCCCTGTATTAGCCTCAGGCAGAGTGTGTTCAACAGTAGTCTTCCTTGGTTCCGCCGCTTTCTCCTTTTGCTTAGATTCTTCACCTCTAATTTCAGCTTCTACTTCTTTTGCCTTTTCAGCATCAGCTACTTTTCCAGACCTTAAGGTAATAGCCTTGACTTGCTCTTTAGCTTCCTTCCTGCCTGGTACTTCCGTGTCACTGGGAAGAGTGCCAGGTTGACGATTGAGCACTGCATTGGCTAATTGACCGATTTGATTTTCCAAGGTCTTGATAGAAACCGCCTGACTCTTGCACAACAGCTTAAGTTCCTCAAAATCAGCACTAGTAGGTGCAGCTGCACTTCCCTGTTGAGGATATGATTGCCTTGTAGCATACTGCTGTGGTTGCTGGAATCGAGGTGGGTTAAACTGCTTACTCACTCCTTGCTGATATGGTGGCTGAATAGCATTCTGATTATTCCCCCAGCTGAAATTTGGATGATTTCTGTTGTTAGGATGATAGGTCGCTGGCACAGGCTGCTGTTGTCGCTGATAATTATTCACATACTGAACAGATTCGTTTACAAGAGAACACTGATCCGTAGCATGAGAACCTGCACAAAACTCACAAACCATAGCTATTTGATTAACTCCATACGTAGCCAAAGAATCAACCTTCATTGATAGCGCTTGGAGCTGGGCTGCAATAGCGGTGGCTGTATCAACTTCCAGAATACCTGCTACCTTGCCTGACGTCATCCTCTGAGTTGGGTTTTGATGCTCATTTGCAGCCATCGTCTCGATAAGATTATACGCCTCAGTATAGCTTTTAGCCCATAAAGCGCCTCCAGCTGCTGCATCGAGCATAGGCCGAGATTGGGCCCCCAAACCATTATAAAAACCAGTGATCACCATCCAATCCGGCATTCCATGATGCGGACATTTTCTCAACATTTCCTTGTAGCGTTCCCAAGCCTCGCACATAGATTCTGTAGGTTGCTGCGCAAACTGAGTAAGAGCACTCCTCATAGCAGCAGTCTTTGCCATCAGATAAAACTTCACCAGAAACTTTTGCGCAAGATCTTGCCACGTAGTGATGGACCCAGCTGGTTCAGAATGTAACCAGTCTTTAGCCTTATCCCTCAGTGAGAATGGGAAAAGCCTCAACTTGATAGCCTCATCAGTCACGCCATTATACTTAAAAGTGATGCAGATCTCGACAAAATTCCTTATGTGCATATTGGGGTCTTCAGTTGCCGCTCCTCCAAAAGAAACAGAATTCTGCACCATCTGAATAGTGCCCGGCTTGATTTCAAAGGTGTTAGCTTGAATAGCCGGATGAAGGATGCTTGACTGAATGTCATCAATTTTAGGCCGAGAAAAATCCATAAGAGCTGGATCAGCTTGAACAATACGATCTCCCATGTTTACTGGTTCTTTCTGCTCAGTTCCTGAATCCGAATCCTCAAAATCTAACTTCTCCGGAATATCAAGAACTTCGTCTGTCTCCTCAGCTGTATCTAAAGTCCTCTTGCGAGCACGAGAACGAGTTTGCATAAACGCTTGCTAAAGTACCTGAAACACAACCGAAAAGAGTAAGTAACTACTACTTCCTAATCACTGAGTCCTAATGACCAATGATGGTAAGTACATAAACTAAACAAATACGCCGAGTCCCCGGCAGCGGTGCCAAAAACTTGTTAGGGCGAAAACACGCACTAATATTCACGCAAGTATACGCGTTCGCAAGTAATATAGAATACTTTCTAGTTCATTCCCTCAGAGACTCAGACTAAATTATTGTCTAATTAAACTCACTCACCAATGTATGATTACTTCTCAATGTTAAGATAATAACACTTAAAATTGTTGATTAAATATTAACTATAATTAACTACTTAATTAACCACTTAACTAACACTTCAATTTATCAATAATAAAACACTCATGAGATCATAACTTCATTATTACTTCCTTCTATAGCCATTATTATTACCTTTAGCATGTGACAGTGATGATATTAATCGAATAACACGAAACTGATAAAAGCCAACTTTCATTGTACTAATACCATTCTACCAAGCATCCACAATTAAGATAGAAGTTGAATAGTCATCAATTATGTTGAGTTCCTATATGTCTACAGAAATTGACAATACAACGATTTAAGCTCAAGTTATTCCTTTTTTTTTATTACATAGGGCAAATAAAACTGTTAGAGTTACCCACTAATCATGCTCAACATACATGAACCTATGCTAGCATGGCAAGTTCTAAATCTCAAGATCCACCGTCGCTTCACAAGAGATTAACACCCTATCTTATATGTTCGCGACACACATAAGACGAATACGCACAACCAATACTAGATATCATGCAATCATCACACACTAAAGTATTAAACAATTAACTAAAGAATTCCATAATAAATCCGTTGCAACCCCATGATCACGATTAGCCCATAATAGAACTTATCGCCATCATGGGTTCATATGAAATCATGATAAACAAACACAAGAAAATAATAACTAAACTAATTATATTAAAACATAGTACGTCACAAGAGTAAATAAGTCAAAGCAAGAAAACTAGCATCCAACGTTACAATGAAACAAGAATCACAAGAAAATATGCTTCCTCTTCGTTGCGGTGTGCTAAATCGGTCTTCTTCCTTATCTCATTCGCTTCTTACGTAAAACACAATCTAAAACATAATCCCCTTCATACTCTCTGTGAAAAACGTATCAAATCTACTTATATAATAGTCCCATAAAACTCAGATTACATAGAAGTTGGAAGCCAAACAGATGCTGAGCGGGCGCGCAGGTTGCTGTGCGGCCGCTCAGCATTGCTGCGCGGGCGCGCAGGCCTCTACTGGAAAAAATCCAGGTTTGCTCCGTTTCTTCGCCGTAATCTGCCCATTCCTTTCCTCTCGCAATGGTGAACACATGCCAAGGCTTATTCTTGATGATTCCTCCCCCGAAATGCAACTAATACCCTGAAATGCATAAACACTAGAAAAACGCATCAAATACACAAAATACTTGATTTCAAGACACCAATTTAAGCCATTTTAAGACGTTCTAAGTGGTATAAAATGCCACTTATCAGGGATATGAAGGTCATTATCGTAAACATTCACTTGAGTTTCTATGAGGCCATATTATTATTGAGAGATTTACATTTTGTGGTGATTATTTGGTGATTAGGTAATGACTTAAATTATTTTATCTCACCAGATTCCAATAAATTCAGTCTCAATGTATTTGAATATTACATCTCGTGCATCATGAAAACTCGATTATGCATCATTTAAGTGGTTGAGATTAGCGAAATATTCAGTATACTTACCACATGTATTATGGAAATGTCATGCCATATTTTATTACAATAATTATATTAATATTTATTTATCTAAATTACTTTAAAAATGTTAATATGTCTTCAATAGGGAAAATATGTAGTTTCATTTAAATTTAAATTATTATTATTTTAAAATGCATTCCTCGGTCATCTTAAAAATGTCATTTAATTATTCTTTTGGGAAACATGTATTTCACTATAATTATGGACGTACTCGAATTCAAAATGTTGTACCATTATACTTTTGCCCGATAATAATAATTATAGTGGATGGGATGATTAATGAAAAATTAGAATAATGGAGAGTTACATTAGAGTCGCGTGCCTTACGTGTTATTAATTCAAAAGTTGATATTTATGTTGTAGATTTGGCGTTGAAATAGATGAGGAGGAGGTACATATCAAAATTGGTAAATAATTTATAATTTCAATTAATTGGGCTATATTATTAAAAAAACGAATTTACAAGGTTGTCGCGTGCCTATCAAATAATAATACCTAACAAATTCTTCTAACAATGGTAGTATGATAAGTCAGAGTCGATCCCCCAGACACAGAAATACCAATCACTATTAATTCTTGATTCGAATTAACTAAGTAGGTAACATAATAAAAATTGAGAGATTGTTTAACTAAAATTATACTAAATCAAATATTCTGTATTAGTCAAATAATTAAAAATATCAGGATTTAAATATCCTCGCTGGTATGAATCAATGCAATTATGATTTTCCGCCTCAATCAATCATATACTACTCAAGAGGAAAGCTGCACCCTATAAAATACCAATAACCTCTCTCGAGTATTATTGGCTTCTTTAAAATACAATCAAACCTATTTTCAAGATATCATGCAATTTAGAGACATTAAACACAACATCCTAACTTCCAAATAATTCGTTATACATATTTTGATGGAGAAGTTCATGTCCTTATTGGATAAATTGCAACCACCTAAGTCCAGCTTTCACTGATAAATAGATATTAGGTTCAAACAATACGCATAATCATTTCTGACATGCAATTGTTAATTAAGCACAACTCAATAAGTAAGAACATGTAATATAACTAAATTGGGGGATTGGGAAGATCATACATCAATCATAACTAGGGTTCAACTTAACCCTAGATTAAGAATCTACTCGCTCATGACTATATTAACAAAATAAATAATATGATAATAACATATAAAGAATAGAAAAACATCAATCTTCAACAACTAGAAGAAAAAGTATAAATCTATGTCTCCCCGTATATATTTATGTATATATATAGGAAAATGATCAAATAGAAATCACTAAAATGAAAATTTAAATGAAAACCAAGAGAAACAACCCCTATATGACATCACCCACCCCTAGATCACATCACCCTCCCCCTAAATCACATAACCTATCCGGGGCCTACTTCCGCCCCCCCAAAATCCACCTCCGGGTCCACTAGACCTCACCAAGGTTCGAATTATAATTCCAGATAGGCTCTGGACATGTAAAATAGACCCCAATGGGCCCTAATAGGCCCCGCCCAGGCCCTAACCTAATCGTGCCAAGGCCCACCCTTGGGGCCACCCTCGGACCCACTACAATTCCTATCATCCTAAAAGTAAAGTTTCCATTTAGTTTCTATTTTAGTGGTTTCTATTGTAGTAGCGTTATATATATATATCTATTTGTTTATAATAAAATTATACAAGTACGTTTCCTAAACTGATTCTATTTTTTCAGGAAAAATTCTTAGTTGACTTTTCTTTAGTAATTCTAGGTCGCTCCAATTATAATTTGATACTTGGACCACTTCAGAACGAAAGATAATTCCGTTATTTTCACGTGGCCTGTTGAATCTTCCAATTACGACTTCTAGAACTCAAGATATGGCCTAAAACAGTGAAGTGCGTGCATGTAGTCTAACAAATCCCAATTTCCTTCTAATAAATCTCCAAATTAAGCTCTTATTATCCAATCCATCCAAGTTTAGGATTTTCTTATTTTCTATAATAAAATATTAAAATTCAATTAATAAAATCCAAATCAATGTAAAATATAACAAATACGAGGAATAAAGTCAAACAAAATATATATAAATATTTACTATATCAAATAAATAGTAATTGATAGTGACTTGACATAGTACAGATACCAAATCTGACATAGCACATGGGCTAATAAAATATCTCAGTTTGAAAAATGGAAGCTAAGACAAAACGAGCATGTGATCTTGGATAGAAAAGAAAAAAACATTCAATTTTCATGCATGACAAATTGGAGGGATATTCAAAGCAATATATCAAGATAAAATCTTGTCTCATTTGTCAAGTCTCACGGGAAAGAGAATGAAGAAGTAATCTTGATGGACCTCGAAGGCCGTGTTATGTATCGTCTAGCAAGCATTGTAACTTGGTGATATATAAACCAAGTAGTAACAGTGTATTCTCTAAGAAATAAGAAACTAGAGTTTTCAACAAAACTTAATCGAGAGCACTATCTCTTAGAAAAATACTGTAAAAATGCTACAGTGAAATTCTTATAATATACACAGATTATTTCATCAATATATAACTCAAGTGGCAAGTAAAAAATAAACCACATGAAATTTTAATTCTTGTGTTCTTATTTTAATTTAGCAATTGTTCAAGAAGAAAAAGTTAAAAATAATAATTTGTATTCAACCCCCCTCTACAAATTACTCATATATTAATTGTTGGCAAATAACACACTCTCATAACATAATTTGGCAACTTTTGAGCTGCAGTCTTCATAATCACCTATTTGCCACCCTTTGACAATGATCACTTATCCCAACCTTGAATGCGATTCTGCATTTTCTATTTTAGGAAACCAAATATCGATGATTTATTCTTGCCAATAGTGTTTGGCAAGCCTAAATACATGCTTTGGTCACTGGCTTCTTGAAACCTCAATCTCTGGCACAACTCCAATTTTAACGAGGCAGGGGTGTTTTTACTGAAGAACACTGAAGATTTGTCCACATTTATATATTATCCTGAAGCCCCTTCAAACAGTCTCAAAATCTACAAGATATGTTCTGCACCGTCTATACTTGCTCTACAGAAAATATAGGAGTCATCCACAAATAATGGGGGATAAGTGGTGCAGAACAGACTATTTTGATACCCTTAATCAGATTTCTTCTCTCGTAGTCATGAAGTAATGTAGTTAAACCTTCAATTCAAATAAGAAAAAACAGGATCTCCCTGTCTGAGACCCCTTTCTGGAACTATAGAACCAAATTGCTTTCCTGCAAGAGAAATCTGATATTTTATTGATGACATACAACTCATGAACAACTTAACCATACTATTCTCGAACCCCAACTTTAATAATCAACATTGATAAGTGGATTTTATATCCACTTGGAACGCTTTATTACAAGCTTAAATTGGTGTTTCGGACTCAAGTTGTTGGTATTTTGATGTGTTTTTGTGTTATTGCATTTCAGGTATTAGTTAAATGAAGAAAGGAGCTTTTAAAGGAAATATGATGAAAAGTGATCATATTTGGAATCCAAGGTCATTGTCAAATTGTAGAGAATCTCGTTAGCTTCGCGTGGGTAGTTGAATCACCTAATTCTGATGAGTAGAACTCAAGTTATGGCCAAAATAAGATTTATCAGAATTTTTCAGAAGCTGCCCATGCGGCCACGTCAGAAGTGCACGCGACCGTGTGCTGACATGCGGCCGAGTCAGACCCGTGCGCGACCGCGTGCTGATGCGCGGCTGATTTCGCTGAAAAAACCTTTTTTGAGTGAAATTTGATAATTTTAAGGGTACAGGTCCACTAAGGGCTTATATATACTTAAAAAAAGGGTTTTCATCATCCGAGAAGATTGGGAGATCAAGGAGAAGACCTAGAAGCACAAAACAACTCCGAAAAAGAAGATCTTATTTTCTACTTGTGATACTTTGAATTAGTTGTAACTTTGGATGCTCGTTTTCATTCTTGTTGAACCTAGACTTTTTTTGTTCGTACTTTGATTATTATTCAGTTTATTAAGACCTTGTTTTATACCATGCTTTCATTGGAACCCATGATGACGATGAGTTCAATTATGGGCTAATCATTATCATGGGATTCTAGCGGATTTACTTATGGATTTCAATAGTTAATTTGTTCCGATACCTTAGTGTGTGGTGATTGATTGATATCCTGGTATTGGTTGTTCTTATTCGTCTTATGTGCGTAGCTAACATATAACATAGCGTGTTAATCTCTATTGAAGCGACAATGAATATAGAGGTTTAGAACTTGCCATGCTAGCATAGGTTCACGTATTTATTATGTATGATTCGTAGGTAATTTTAACCATCTTACTTGCCTTATGTAATCACGATAGATAACTTGCGCATTAAACCGTTATGTTTTCAATTCTTATAGACATATAAGGACTAAGCATAATTGGTGTCTATTCAACTTCTATCTCTTTTGTGGATGCTTGGTAGTAGGGTATTCGTACAACGAAAGTTAGCGTTTACTAGTTTCGTGTTATCTGATTAGTGTCATCACCATCACATGCTAAGGTTAAGAACAATGACTTGGAATGAAGTAGTAATGAAGTTGGAATCCCATGTTTGTCATATATAGTAATTCAACCTCAATTCTCTTAGTTAATGTTATTTAGTATAATCTCTTAGTTTAATAAAAACCCAATTTGTTATTTGTCTTAGCATTAAGCGATAACCATACATTATTGCATAGGTGCATAAATTGAACTTAACCTAAACCAGTCTATGTGGGAACGAATTTGATTTATATCTTATACTACTTGCGAACGCGTATACTTGCGTAAATATTAGCGCGTGTTTTCACCCTAACAAACATCCAAAAACTTCCATTCTACACGATCATATGCTTTAGACATATCCAATTTAAGAGCCATCCGTCTATTTCTTCCTATCTACTTTCTTTTCATATAATGCATAAATCAAGAAGCCACAATTATCCTATCTGCAATCAAATGACCAGGGATGAAGGCGCTCTGTGTATCATATATGATTGAGTCAATTACTGTCACACCCCAACACACACACTCTAAATAAAAGAGAACCATAATTATTACAAACTTATAAGTCCAAAGGACGATAATGATCTATTACAACCCAACCAAAATAACAACAATCCCAAGATCTTTACAAGTTCAGAGTTTGGAACAGCCCATCTAACTAATACCATGATTATATACTGGCGGATTCCGCCTAAACTATATATATTCTACATGCGCCCTCAAATGATCTTCACCCTGTCTAGCGGTTGACTTACGGGCGGTCTGCTTGGTACGAACCATGATTGCTAGCTGTAGAACAGGGTTAAACACAAGAAAATGAGATACAACGCTTAGCAAGTACTAATCATTCTACTAAGCAAGACATTATCTCAAAATCACGAGTTCATAAATCAAGGGGAATATGGATACTTGTGAGAATGACAATAAGAAATATGAAGTTATAATATGAAGACATGGTGGAATTATAGCAATTAAAACAGGGTATATGGAATCATGATATCGGGCAATATGCTATAGTATAAAGACATGGTAGAATCATAATAATCGAAACATGGCATATGGTATCATGGCATCAGGCAATCATGTTATAATTATCAAATCATCAAAATCATTTTAGGACGCTACGGATTACAACCGGTGATCATCCGCGAAGTAATCCCGAACCGCGTTGGGTTCTCAAATATAATGGGATCCCTAGGCTATACGTGAGCCTATCAATAACGTGAAAACGACTTGCGTCCGGGTCCAATCCACTAAGATAAGAAAACATTTATTTTATTGATTTATAACATGAATGCCGGGGAAAGATTGGTTATCAACGTAATTGAATTAGATTCAAGGGAAGAACATTTGAAGGTAAAGTACAAATCAAGCTAATAGTGATTAACGGAAGTATTGGAAATAATTATGGTCACGGGGTTGTTATAACTAAGCATTCATGGGAAATGTATGTATGTGCAACGATTATAAGAATAAAGAAGTAAGTAACTTGCCAACAATTATAAGTATAAGAAAGTAGTAACTTGCCAACAATTTTAAACATAAGAAATTAGTAGCTTGCCTTCCAAAAGTTTTAAGATTATTTGATCTTGACGGCATGAGTCTTCTCCTTCGCTTCGGAACCTACACATTATATTAATCTCATTATTATTCACCCTTTATCAACTTATAAGCCTATAAGCTTCTAGACTAACCTTTACCCCTATTATAATTACGATTACAAAAACTTATGATTACACCTAACTTAATCGCATACAATTAAGTAATCCACATAGTCACATAATCACATAACGGCATGACATATACTACTAGTTATTTATACTATAATATCATCTAAACACCTAAGAACATAAGAAAGTAACACATAAGAACTATCATTGACCTTAACTTAACCCTAAAGATGATGTGCGACACTCGGACTCTTCACTTCTAAGTCCCAAACACAACAAATACCACTAAAGCTTCCTAATGCCACTCGAAAGGGTGCTCTCGGGTTTCTTGGTGGAAATGGGGTGTCTCCACCTTGGGCCTTCACTTCAAATCACTTCCTACAGGTTAGGACTCTAAACTAACTTATAAAGTTGGTGATACTCAAAGGCCTCACTCCTAAAGGTTTACAAAGATCAAGACTCTCACTGAAGTCCCCTACGAGCAACAGTTTGCACGTCCTATGCTCTCTAGCCGATATCTCAACTTCTACTCAGGGAATTCTAACAAAACCAATTCCCATGGATTTTTAAGACCTAAACCTAACTCTAAGAATTGGTTTCAGGCCAAGGCCTCACCTAGGCCTCTCTAGGCTTCTGCCCAAAGTTGACATTTGTCCAGCCTCCCTCGAATTCACTCTGCCCTGTTTTCACTCACATAAAACTCACTTTTATCATTCAGTTTTTAATTCTAAAGGTTTTTAAGCTTCCTAGGTATGCATTATACTTATTTAAGTCAAGGCCCCATGAAGGCCTAGCCTAAGGCATGATTATAATCGACCAAAGTTCAAGTTTACCCATCCCTGCCCTGTTCTGAGTTGCTCTCGGTTATGGGGGTGTGCACCTACCTAAATGCAAGTTTCTTGTTGAACTAAGGCTACTGGACTTAAGTATAACTCAAGTCCTATCTCCAGTAAACTTGGGCCTAGAAATGACTCACCAAAACTCACCTAAAATAGCCTATACTTAGGGTGAAAAATTCTGCTATAAAGTGCCTAGTGTACCTCCTTCCACCTTAACTCCCAAATCAACACCAAAACCAACATGAAAGCCCAAAAATCTATCCTACATTGTACACAACCCTACTAACTATCATTATATGGAAAAATACGAGCATAAAATTAGCCATAATAGTCATTTACCGAGGCAAAAACAAAGAGCATAGCAGAGCAGATTTTACATGTGAACTTCTAAGCAAATTTTCGAACCAAAACACAAGGTAACAACTTGATGGCTACAAGATTTAATCACAACTCATTAAGGCACATAATATACTAGCATTTTAGAGCAAAAATCGTGGCATGCATTGCATTAAAACTCAAATTCAAGTCACATAACACATTTGTTCGAAATATCACTTATACTACGACATGCAAGCATTAACTTCAACTTCTAGTGTAAAAATCATAGCATGCAAGGATAGAAACTTTGTAAAAACACATTTTAAAAGATCATAGGTTCTTTAAAAGTCACATTCAAATCTTCTTTCTTTTTGAAATCAAATAAAACTAACACACAAAGCACAAAAACCCATTCGGCTCCTTGGAGTCATTGCCGAATGCTTGAGGCCAAGATCATGGCTTGAAAGTGGAAGCATAACACTTCATCAAGACCATCTTTTGCTCAAGTATTATAAGCCACATTTAGTTCAACTCTAGATTCACAAGAATCAAAGTTAAACCCTTGGCTTTAACTACATGCAACTAAGAAAACTCACCTTAAATGATGATATAGAACCAAGTGAAATTGTCATTTGCTTAGAGGGGTTGAAAGATGCAAGAAGATGAAGAAATGAAAAAGAAAAAAAATGAGAGGGGATGGGGTTGAAGGCCCAGCCGAGAGAGAGGGAAAGAGAGAGAGAGAGAGGAGAGTGAAGTGATGTTGGTGGAAAATAAATGATGTGAGTGGAGTGTATAAATTTGTTTTTGTCTCACTAAAATGGTAGTGGAGTTTGAACTTACTCTTATGTCCTTCATCCACTAATAGCCAACTATTGCATGCAAGGTTTTATTGGTCTTTTGCTTGGTCAAAAGGAGTTAGTGGGGAGTGAAAGGACAGTCCTACCCTTGGTCTCTATTTGAGTGGAAATTGCATGCAAGGGTATGCTTGTAATTCAATAACTAATAAAAGTATGATTTAAAAGAATGATTTTTAGTAATTAAAATACAAATCCATAGATCACCAAATAAATACCATAAATACTATGAGATTTTAGAAATTTAATAAAAAAAAATTAAAAAAATTTTGAACAAAATTTTATATTAAAATAATTTTTCACATATTATTATACTAACAAATAAATCATGAAAATTACACTTAACACATTATAAATTACACAAATTATTGCAAGTAAATTGATTATATTCCACAATACTAAAATCAAAAAATTCACCGCCTAATCGCAACTAATCAAATATTACTAACTTGCGAGAAATCTCTATTATTTACTAATCGCGTAGCGAAAATCTTACTCGCGCACGGAATTTACACGCTTAAAATATTCCGGCAACACTCGCAATGCCAAACGACAAAATTATACAGAATATATAACGAATTTGCATAATCAGCCTTATAACATATAATATTTAGGAATATATATCACACTTATAAAATTAACTCTAATATTTACCGGTTGTCACAGTTACCCTCTTCGATCTGTTAACAAGTACTTTAGAGATTATTTTATACACAACATTGCAGAGGGAAATAGGGCGGAGATCAGTCATTTGCATAGAATTTTGCTTTTTAGAAATTAGGGCAATATTTGTATTGCTCAACTGAACATCAATCAGACCTTGTTGTGCAAGACATGCCTATATTATAACAAGACTAAGTCAAATTGACATCCCTAAGAAAGTTGTATGATAATCTAAGTTTGCATTTTGTATTGTATCACTTAAGTCTGTAAAAGTGTAAATAGATTAGACTGGAGTATTTTTCTGTAAATAGTCTCAAGCCTAAGAATAAACTCTGGAAGAAGATCATGAAGATCATGCCTCAGAGATAATATGAAGAAGCTTGGAGTTGAATAAATCTGTTTTGGGAAAAACATTCTAAGTCAAGAAATTTACAAGTCACAGATTAAGTCTTATAGATAAGTCATTCGAGAACTCCAGAATGACTTATCGAAAAGTCAAGAAAAGCTTATAGAGAAGTCTCAGAGATATCGACAAGCCAAATTGAAGACATGAAGATTGGAGATATCGACAAGTCATTCCTTCATTAGAGAACTTTGAGATATCGATAAGTTAAAATATCATTAGAGATCTCTGAGATATCGATAAGTCAAAATATCACTAGAGATCTCCGAGATATCGACAAGTCATTTATTCACTAGAGAACTCAGAGATATCGATAAGCCAAATGAAGACATGAAGATTGGAGACCTATACAAGACTAATTCTCTTATAGAGAACTCAGAGACTTCAATACGTCAAATCAACTATAGAGTAAAAAGAGATCTCGATAAGCCATTATACTTATCGAGATGTCGAGTTCTCTACATGACAAACTGGAGATCTCGATGTAAAACTCAAGTATAGAATGCAGATCAATTAAATATCCAATATTATCAATCAACAAACAAATCAATCACCAATTTAAAAAGTCTACAAAAAGCAGTTTGAATAGTACAAGATCAAAGGCCAAGATTAATTGACAAAGAAAAGTCACAGACACACGATTTGCAAAGATACACTAAGCCATAAATAAAAAAATTTAGTTAACTTAAAGTAGGGTTTAGTACATGCTATTGTATGCTGTGTAAAACCAGTGTTTACTGTTCTATAAAGTAAATACTGGATGCTTTGTTTTATGTGTAATAAATTAGATATAAAAATCTTGTAACTCTCAAAAGAGAAGCTGAGTTCTTTATCAACAAAGAACCCAAAATTTTGTAGCAAGACATACTTAATATTAATATAAAATTAAGTGAGATTTGAAAGATAGTGTGTTCATGTGCATGTTTCATTATTCCTGTTAAAATATATTATGTCTACAGTTAGATTACTTTGTTCACCATCCATAACAGTTTAAAAAGCTTAAAAATAATCCAAAACACATTCACCCCCCTTTGGTGTTGTATTCATTACCTAACAAGTGGTATCAGAGCAAAATCTGAAAGCAAACAGATTAAAGATCTTGGAAGAATGAATAACATAAGCTTAGCAGTATCAAAATTCCTACCTTTGACAGATCTAACTACACACTATGGAAAAAGAAAATGATGTTGTTCATCAGGATGGCCAATCCACTATACATTCAAATCCTCAAGAATGGGAATTTTACCCCCATGGTAAGAGTTGAGGAATCTATAGATGGAGACATGGTCATTCCAACACATTATGCTCCTAAAGATCCTTCAGAATATACTGAACCTGAGAAAGAAAAAGTCTCTCTGGATAGTGGCTTGTAGCTAATCTTGATAAAGTCACTTGACAATGTAATGTACAATAACATTGTCAATTGTGACACAACCAAACAGACCTGGGAGAAAATACAGATCTTATGTGAAGGAACAGAGGAAGTTAGGTCAAATCAAAGGAGGATTCTGGTTTCTCAGTATGAGGGGTTTATGCCTAAACCAAAAGAATGAATCACTGGAGTTTTTGAAAGGTTCAATAAAATGATAAATGACTTGTAGCTATATGATAAATATTATGAAGCTGAGGAAATTAACCTAAAATTCCTGCTAGCTCTTTCTAACCATCTTGAACAGAAAATATCAGTTATTAGAGAAGGAAGAGATTTAAGCAGAAGGACTTTGGAAGTTCTATATGGAATCTTGAAAACTTATGAACTTGAAATGCTACAAAAAAAGTCATTGAAAGCACACCATGGTCATGTTGTTGATGGTTCAAGTGCCTTGATTATAAATGACAGAGAAGAAAGTGAAGATGAGCAAGATAATCAAGTTCCAGTTGTTCAAGTTGTGGAACAAAAGAACAAAGGACCTCAGAAGCAAGTTGTGTTGGAGCTGGAGGAAGATGAATATTACACCCTCGACGAGCTAGATGAAATGGATCAATCCATGGCTTACTTGGCTATAAAATTTTCCAACATAAGAGTCAAGAAGCCAAGGTTTTTTAAAAGTAAGGGACAATCTTCTAACAACAATAATGGAAGACCAAAAGCTCAGTATAATTCAGTTAGCAAAGGTGGCTACAAAACTGGATCTGTGGACAGATTATAGATAAGGTATTTCAATTGTGATAAGTTAGGCCACTTTGCTACTGAATGCAGAAAGCCTAAAAAGGTGAAGAAGGATAAAGCTTACTTGGAACTGGAAGCAAAGTATGAAGCTCTCTTGAAGAAGCAGTCTGGAAAAGCTTATATTGCAGAAGGAAAGAGTTGGGATGATACTGATGTTGATGATGAGGATGAACAGGTTGGAAACTATACACTTATGGCTTTTGAGCATGGAGAAACATCCACTTCAAAATTAAAGCTACCAACTCCAACCACTATTGATTTAAATGCTAGTCAATATAGGGAGACTGTGGAAAAGATGAGCGTGGAGATGTTTCATATACACACTAGCTTAGTAGCAGCTACTGAGGAAGTTAGTAGGCTAACAAAAGAAAATGAGAAGCTTGAGAGTGAGAAGTAAACGATGGATCTACTGCTTGTGGAGCTTGAGTCAGTCAAGAAAGAAAATGAATACTTGAAAAACAAGCTGAAGTGTGTTAATGAGATTGCAGTTGTGTTAACGGAGAAGATTGAAAAGAATGAGGTGAAACTGAAATCATTCAGAAATGCATCTGAGTTGGTTGGTCAGTAGCATGAGAAGAACAATCCATGTGCTAACATAGCTATTGGTCTTGATTATAATGCTTTGAACAACAACAAGAAAGCTGTAGGTGATAAAGGAAAAGCAACAGAAAATGAAGATGTCCCAACTATGCTGAGAAAGGTTGGTTCACCTATGTTCAAAGCATGTGAAGTAGATTTCAGTGAAGAAGAATTGATCATAAAGCAAGAAATTGCTGATGAAGATAACAAAAAGAAAAATGCTGAAACAACTCCAACTTCCGAAGCTGAAAAGAAGCCCATGATCAACCAAGATTCCAAGACACCTGTCAAGGAAATAAAGAAGAAGAATAATAGAAATGGAAATATTGGGATAAACAAGAGTAATAATTTTGTTTATGTTGCAGATGCTCCAAGAAAACAATGTAAAAAATGTGGCTCTGTTAATCATCTAACTCACCTTTGAAAAAAGGTTGTTAGTAAGCTAGGAGTGGGAGCATGCAAGTATAATGAAGCAAAAACTGAAGATCCCTACTCATTCTGTGACAAGTTTGATTGCATTCCTTGCAATATGAATGTAATGATAAGTTGCCATAAGATGAGATTTGATCTTAAGTAAATCAATATTAAGTCTTCAGCTAAAAGGGACATTGCACATCATTCAATGAATTCTATTCATTCTGAATCATCAAACTCTACCTCTATCAAATCTATTAACAAGAAGAAAGTACCCAACACTGCTTGGATTGCTAAACACACTTAATCCTCATTATGTGCAGGGCAAAGAGAAAAAAGTCATATGGATCATAGACAGTGGATGCTCAAGATATATGACAGGTGATAAGGCTCTGCTATCACAGTTTGAGGAGAAGACTGACCCATTAGTGACTTTTGGAGACATCAACAAATGTTTCACAATGGGATATGGAAAATTAATTTCTGGAACTGTTGTGATTGAAGTTGTAGCACTGGTAGCTGGTCTTGAAGTGAATCTTCGCAGTGTCAGTTAATTTGCAGACAAGGATTTCAAGGTTTTATTTAACAAAGAAGAATGCACTTTTATCAGCAAAAAAACTGATGAAGTTGCTCTGAAAGGATCAAGGAAAGGAGGTTTATTTCTTGCAGACTTGGACTTAATAAATAAGCATGGAATTTGTTGCTTCTACACCAAGGCATCTGTAGAGCAAAGCAAGATATGGCATAAGAAGCTATCTCACTTGAATTTCAAACAATCAATACTCTAGTCAAAAAGGAGTTAGTGAGAGACATGCCTAATCTGGAGTTTACTCAAGATAAAGTATGTGATGCTTGTTAAAAGGGAAAAATGAAAAGATCAAGTCACAAGAGTAAAACTGTGAATTCTATAAGTGCACCTTTGCAACTTATTCACATGGATTTATTTGGACCAGTTAATGTCCAGTCAATTTCGAGAAAAAGATATGCACTTGTGATGGTGGATGACTACTCAAGATATACATGGGTAGAATTTATGCACTCTAAAGATGAAACTCCACACATTATAATTGAACACTCAAAAAGATTGAGAAGCGGGATGAAGATCAGAATTGTGTGAAAAGATTGAGGAGTGACAATGGAACAGAATTCAAGAATGCAACCTTAACTGAATTCTGCAAAGACAAGGGCATTGTTCAAGAGTTCTCAACTGCTAGAACACCTCAATAAAATGGGGTAATTGAGAGAAAAAATAGAACACTAGTAGAGGCTGTTAGAACAATGTTGTAAGATGCAAATTTGCCAACTAGTTTTTGGGAAGAAGCTATGAACACTGCTTGCTATACTCAAAACAGATTTATCATTAACAAGAATCTTGGCAAGTCACCCTACTCAATATTTTCTAAAAGGAAGCCTCCTGTGAATAATTTTTATGTGTTTGGAAGCAAGTTTTATGTGTTGAAGGACAACTCTGAATATGTGGGAAAATTTGACTCTAAAGTTTTTGAGGCAATTTTTCTGGGATATTTATTGGAGAGAACTGCATACAAAGTCTATGTGATTGAACAAAAGAAGATCATGGAAATCACAGATGTTACTTTTGATGATGACGAATGTCCAGGCTTGGAATGCCTTGATGAAAATGAAGTTGAAACCCTAAAATTTATAAATCTCAACATTGATAGTGATTCTGATGATGAAGTTGAAGTCAACACAAATCACATAATAGATGAAGAGTCAACTGAATAAGTGAATCATGAGAATGTAAGCTCATCTCATGGACCTGAATTTGATAACACAAACTCAGGGGGAGAAAGAGAGGAAGGTTCTGCAAGTCATGCCAATGGTGAATAAAACACTTAATACTCAAGTCAACAAACTCATACCAGAAAGTGGGATAGAAGTCACACTAGAGAAGCAATTATTGGTTATCCAACTAATAGAGTGAGGACAAAAAGTGTAACAGCAAATGAATATCTTCATGCATGTTTTTTTGTCACAAGTTGAGCTAAAGAAAACTGAGGAAGCCCTTCTTGATCCTGATTGGATATCTGCTATGCAAGAAGAGTTAAATCAGTTTGAAAGAAACAAAATTTGGAAACTGGTTCCTACATCAAAGAACAGAAGTATAATTGGAACAAAGTGGGTGTTCAGGAATAAAATGGATGAAATTATCACCAGAAATTAAGAAAGGTTGGTTGCAAAAGGCTACTCACAGGAGGAAGGAACTGATTATGATGAAACCTATGCTCCAGTTGCAAGACTTGAAGCAATAAGGATCTTTCTTGCATTTACTGCACATTCAAATTTCAAGGTATATCAAATGGATGTGAAGAGTGCATTCATTAATGGTGAGTTGGAAGAAGAGGTTTATTTGCAATAGCCACCTGCCTTTGAAGATCCAGAATTTCCAAATTTTGTATACAAATTACTCAAGGATCTCTATGGACTAAAACAAGCATCTAGAGTTTGGTATGACACACTGTCTGAATTTTTGATTAAACATGGATTCACTAGAGGTACTATTGACAAAAATCTTTTCTACAAAAAGCATGGTGATGATATGATCCTAGTTCAGATCTATGTGGATGATATTATCTTTGGTTCTACAAATGAAAAGCTTTTCCAAAGATTCTCTAAGCTTATGTAGAGTGAATATGAAATGAGTATGATGGGGAATTAAGTTACTTTCTTGGACTTCAAGTCAGTCAAAGAAGTGATGGAATTTTCATCAGCCAAACTAAGTATATCAAAAATTTATTAAAAAAGTTTGGTATGGTTGATTGTTCACCTGCATCTACACCTATGTCTACGGCTACAAAGTTGGATGAAGATAAAAAGGGAAAAAATGTAGATATCTCAAGCTATAGAGGAATGATTGGATCTTTGTTGTACTTAACTGCAAGTAGACCATGCATCATGTTTGCAACATGTCTGTGTGCAAGATTTCAAGCCAATCCAAAAGAATCAAATTTGATGGATGTGAAGAGAATTTTCAGATACTTGAAGGGGACTCCAAACTTGGGATTATGGTATTCTAAGGGAACTGGTTTTGAAGCTGTTGGATACACAGATGCAGATTTTGCTGGATACAGGGTTGATAGAAAGAGTACTAGTGGAAGCTGTTAGTTTCTTGGAGAAAGACTTGTATCCTGGTATAGCAAGAAACAACAATTTGTGTCAACTTCCACAGCTGAGGATGAATACATAGCTGCTGGAAGTTGATGTGCTCAAGGCTTTGGATTAGAAATCAGCTAATGGACTATGTCCTAGTGTTATAAAAAATTCCAGTTATGTGTGACAATAATAGTGTTATATCTATTGTGGCTAAACCAGTTAATCATTCTAGAATAAAGCACATTGATGTAAGGTGCCATTTTATTAGAGAACATGCTGCAAATGGTACCATTGAGCTCATTTTTGTTCCAACAAAAAACCAATTAGCTGGAATTTTTACTAAACCTTTGGATGAAGCAACTTTCACTAGACTTGTGGGTGAAATTAGAATGCCTAATTCTTCACCCTATGGTAAGAACTCAGCTAATGTTTTGCAGCAGATTAATTTCTAATAAATCAAAATATATTTGATTAATTGGAAATTAACTGAAATATGAATTATAAATATTTCAAAAATCTCTGCATATTTATATTTCAAAATTCAAAATTTAGCTTGGAATTTTTCAATTCTAAGAAAACTGTCTAAATGTTGATTTAAATTGTCAATATGTAAAATTAGCACAAGGTATAATCAAAGTGATCAAGAGTATATAGAGAACTGAGTTCTTGATAAGTCTAATTGACTTATCGACAAGTCATTTTAAGACTTCTCGAGTGAGTTCTGACAAGTTCTGACTTCTCGAGGGACTTCTCGATAAGCTTTATTATGACTTACCGATAAGTCATTGTAGAGTTCTCTATAGTTGTTAACTCACAGAGTTCACTACAAGTACAAGTTTAGACTTATAAATAACTCAGAACTGAAATAATTTAATTCAATAAATTATTTTGGTAAATTATTCTTGATAAATTTATTCTAATTTTATTTGGATTTATTCAAATAAAAATTGGAAACAATTCAGTCCATTTTGGATAAACTGAGTATTTATTTGACATCTCGACAAGTCAGTTTTAGTTTTCTAAAAGAGTAAATTAAAATGACTTCTCGATACGTAATTCTCTTTTCAAAATGATTTCTCGATAAACATATTCCAAACGTTTATTTTTGAGTTCTCGATAAGTCATTTGCTTTTACTATAAATACTCAGACCTCTCGACATACACATACTTACGCCTTCGAGAACTCTAAGTGACCTAGAATTTTCAAATCAAAACTGATTTCTCTTTTGTTTGAAACTCTTTCTTTTCAATTTTTCTTACTCACTAAACTTCATACTTTTCTCAATGACAACAAATATTATTGTACCCTTTATCCCAAAATAAACCAACTTTCTTGCATTTCTAAATGCAAATCAAGCTCCTGAAGCTTTCAAAAGCTTTGTAAAATTTTTGTCTGAAACATACTTTGTGGGAGCTCTTACTGCTAATCATGTACTCTACCTGGATGTGTTAGGGGATTTCTGAATACAGCAGTGACAAGAATAGTGGTGCATGAGAATCAGGCAGAATCAATAGTGATAAATTGTACAATCAAGGGCCAACATGTGGAGATCTCTGAGAATGATGTTAATATGGCTTTGGGCATACCCACTGACAAGCTAGTGGAGGTTCCAACTCAGGATGAGCTTTATGATTTATGGACTTCATCGATTACTCTGAAAAGATTAATCTAGCAAGCATGAACAAAGAAAACATGAGGAAGGAATGGTCCTTTCTTTTTGATTTAGTAATAAGGGATTTTAATTGCAGAAAGTCAGGGTTTGACAACATTTCCAGTGTTGTCCAAAAGCTGGTCTACTCAATGGCTCACAACAAACAGATAAATGTAGGACACTACATCTTGGAGGAATTGAGTATCAGGCCAACAATACCATTAGCATCAAGAGGTAAGGAAATTTTTCTTCCTAGATTCATTATGTCTGCTTTAAACTATAAAGTAAATGACATACATATGATAGATGGGGTAGATAGATCATTAATAGGCAATTGTAAGCAAGTGTTTAAAATTTTATTTGGATCACTATCTACAAAGAATAAGGTGCAGGTGGGTCTTAAATTAACTTCATTCATGTTTGAGAAATTTAGGACTTATCCCTATCAAATGCCTGACACGAGGTCCAGTACAAGTCATTCTAGTTCAGTAATGGTCCCTGAACCTGTGGAAGTACAAACACAGGAATACCAACAGGGACCTTCCAATGTTGAGACCCCTTCTTCTATACCAGTAGCTGCTAGGAAGCCAACCACTTCATCCTCTCAAAAGGGTGAAGTGAGTAAAAAGAAGAGAAAACAGACACCTTTACCCATTATAAATGAGAGTGGCGAGGAACAAACAGAACCTGAGTCACCCCTGGTTAAAAGAAAACCAAAAAAGGCTAAACACCTAAAGCTGACCACTCAAGTCACCTCTGCATCCTCCCAAAATGATGTGGTTGTAAAACAGGGACTTAAACAGACTCTAGGGACACCCTATCAAAATGATGTCTCTATTGAAAAGAGCATTAGCCCAAATGCACCTTGTACAGAGTCTGCACAACCATCACTTGAACAAATTCAAGTGTATGGGAGGTTAAATAAGGATGACACATACAAAGAGAGTACATCCCTTGAAGCTCCCTCATCTATTCAGGGGGAGCTGCCAACACTCACTTCTGATCAACAAATTCTTATCTCTAAAATTTCTTCTTCCTACATAGCACATGAATCTAATTCTCAAGCGCAATCTCACTCAAGTGACTTGGTTCAAGAAACCTTTCTCATCACCCAGACACCAAATTTAGATGGTGAGAGACTACTAGCTGGGGTAGACCTTGATGACACCCTCACAAATATGGAGGATTCATCAGTTTTTACTAAAGACCTCATGGTGGTTACTAATGCACCTTCATATGCAAATCAGCCTTCACAGGCTGTTAGGTTTGAGGATAGTACTCCTAAGGGGAGTTATCTAAATCCTCTCCAATTAAATTGGAGGTTCCTGTTATAAGAACAACTCCCCTCACAACCCTAGCTGAAATTGCACTAACAATTGAAGCTAGGAGTACAACTTCCAAAGACCCTGCTATGGGAGAGGCAAGAACATCACATTCATGTGACAGCGCTCTACAAGAAGCACATGGGTTTGAGGCTGGTGCACATGACAGTAACCCAACCAAATCCCCTCCAATTCAACTGGAGGTTCCCACAACAAGTGGAGGACAACACCCTGTCATAAACACAGTGCAAACTGTGAGTCAAACTATGACTCCTATCATAGGTGGTTTTGTTACCTTGTCACCTTCACACCCATCCAATCAACCTTCTTCTTCTCAACCTCAACAACCACACCTCATCTAACAATGGCTGCATATAACTGACTCTCAACCTACAATTGTAATAATCTTCTTGTTGAGCAAATTTATGTACTGACAAACATTTCACAGCATCTGCTTACTTCAGATATGAGCAACCATGATTATCAATCCATTCTGCTAACATACAATGATGAAGTTGAAAAGAAGAAGCATAAAATTGTTAATGAAGCTGAGCAAGATAAAAATGCAGATGCTTGGTTGTCTAAGGACTTTACTTTGAAGATGGATCAGGTCTTGGCTAGAGTTAGAGATGAATATGTCACCATTCTGGGGAGCAATGCCAAGGTCCTGACTCTACAAGATGTCTATGATGCAATCAATAAAGTATACAATGCTCAACTCAAGGCTTTTCACCTATTTGGTAAAGCTCTGGAATTAAAGATGATTGGTCATGAGGACAAGATCAGAAACCTAGTGAGAGAGAAGATGGATGAGATCATACCTTCTCAAGTTAAGTTCACCTCTAAATTTCCATATTTTGCTGACCATATGGCAAGATTTGATCAGACTTCTGTTGAAAAAGATGTCAAGAATCTCAGAAAATCTTTCATTGCTCTGCATGAGATGGTTCAACAACAAATAATAAGCTCAAGTTGAATCAACTCCACCAAAGCAGATATGAGCCTTTTGTACTGCTAATGGAGGGTATCAAACAGGTTGTGGAAGACACCTTTGGAACTTCTATTCCTTCAAGCTTCCAACAACCTGCCTCTACATCTATAAATCTCCAAATTCAAGCTCTTCAAGGCCAAGTTTCAACCCTGTAGTCCTCTAATGATCAACTCAAAGCTCAAGTGCAAGCTCTCACTACTGTAGTGTAGAGTCAACATGCAGACATTCAAGCCTTGGTGGACTCCCACAAGCATTTACAAATATAAAATTTTGTTGCCTTGGGAGCCATCATGGGCAAGCTCAACATTCTATTTCCTACACTTCCTGAGTCTGTGAGGCCAGAACTACCAACTCCCCTCATCATGCCTGTTCCAAGAATAAGGGGGAGATAGAAGCTAGGATTCAATAATCCAGGGATGCTGGTAAGTCAAAGGAGCCTAGCAAATTAACTTCTACTACTCATATTGCTCTAAGCTCTTCAAAAGCTCAAATTTCTAAAGATGTGGGAAAGGAAAGACTTCTAAAAGCTACAGAAGGACCTTGTCAAGATCAAGAATTTAATGAACTTCTGACAGTCTTGAGGGTGTCTCTCCACAACAACTACATCACATACAAGAAAGCTTTGGCCAACAACATAAACTTTGTTAGAGTGGTGATTGACGGTTGACAACTTTCTGGAGAAGAGGATTGTTTCTAATGTAAATGATTGTGGACTGGACAGATGTCTCCAGGTGTCTCTCACCAACCTTCAAAAACTGAGAGCATCTGAGCTGGATGTGGTAATTGATAAAGTGCATGCAGTAATTCCAGAGGACACCCAACTGCTAAAGGAACTTAAGAATGCACAAATAACTGCTTTTTCTACAACCTATCTCTATCCAAGGAGGGGGATTGCCTACATCTGTTCATAAACCAGGAAATGCAGATTCTTCACAGTTCCAAACAATTGTGTAATTAACAACTTGAGATTGATAATGACCCTTGAGACTGATCTAAAGACCAAGATAAATAAGAAACTTGAAGATGAGAAAATTATCAAAATCTTGGGGAGATATCTTCAGAATGTAGAGACCATGTTGCCAATTACAAATTATAACTTAATGGATGACAAGGATGATGATGAGCAGAAGCAAGATGATCAACCACCTTTTAGCTCAAATCCAAGTCAATCCTCTAGAGCAACTGGCAGCAAAGATAAAAAGCAGGAGGAGAAGAATGGAGGTGATAAGAAGAGAGGATAAGAGAGAAGGAGAAAGAAGAAGGAAGATGGTACATGACCACAAAAATAACCCTTCAAATCCAAATCAGTCAAACTCAACCCACTAAACCTTTTAGCTCAAACACTTAACCATCCTTCACCTCAAAGCCAAAATTCTTATATAAGCCAACTGCAAACTCTCTTCTCAAAATCCCAGTCACTATCAGTCAAACTAGCCTAAAGAAAATCTCAAACCCACCTTCATTAAACCAACAACCAAGACTCCTTTTAAATCTATTGGGAGAAAAACAAAGCAACTGCAAGTTACTGAGAGATCTCTCTAGAATTGCTATGATCAATCTGACTTCTGCCACTAAATTGGTGCCTCACAGATGAAGAATATTTTCAACAACTAGCTAAAAAAATAGTCAGAGTCTGGGTTATATCATATACATAAATCAGAATATATTATGATGATGGTTCTTTCACTTTACTTGGCAGTAACCTAATGGACACACTTTCAACCACATAATTTAAAAGAGTGATCAGTTTGATGAAGGCTAAGGATACAATCACAAGGTTCTGCAAAGCTGTATATTGTGTATGGGTGAAAGAAAGGGATGAGAAAAATGCAAGGGCAAAGGCTGAAAAGGAAGAAAGAGATAGGAAGTATGCAGAAGAACTTGCAAGAATTGAGAAAAGATCAAATGAGCTTAAAGCAAAAGGGATGAGCAGACTTTCCAAAGATGGACATTTTCTGAACATAAAGGTTGGCAGATACTCCAGATTTAGAGTTGGTTACTTAAATGGTTATTTATTAGATGAGTGGCTCAAGCTTGTAGAAACTTTATGAGGAACTGAAATTATAGAAGAAATGGAAGTGTTAGTAACTCTTAATGATCTCATTAGAAAGGAGCCAGACTATGAAGACTTTATGTAATGAATGCTTTTGTTAAAACTTCTATAACCACTAAATGTTAAATGATGTATTTTTGTCAAGTTGTATGTAAAGTTTCAATTGTTCATTGTAGCTTGGGGTTAGTCTTGTTACCAGGCATGAATTTATGATAAACAATCTTCTCACAAATTGGGGGAGATTGTTGTGCAAGACATGCATGTACTATAACAAGACTAAGTCAAATTGACATCCCTAAGTAAGTTGCATGATAATATAAGTTTGTATTTTGTATTGTATCTCTTAAGTCTGTAAAACTGTAAATAGATTATACTGGAGTATTTTTCTGTAAACAGTCTCAAACCTAAGAATAAACTCTGAAAGAAGATCATGAAGATCATGCCTCAGAGATAATGTGAAGAAGCTTGGAGTTGAATAAATCTATTTTGGGAAATACATTCTAAGTCAAGAAATCTACAAGTCACAGATTAAGTCTTATAGAGAAGTCATTCGAGAACTCCAGAATGACTTATCGAGAAGTCAATAAAAGCTTATAGAGAAGTCCCGGAGATATCGACAAGCCAAATTGAAGACATGAAGATTGGAGATATCGACAAGTCATTTCTTCACTAGAGAACTCTGAGATATCGATAAGTCAAAATATCACTAGAGATCTCTGAGATATCGACAAGTCATTTCTTTACTAGAGAACTCAGAGATATCGATAAGCCAAAATGAAGACATGAAGATTGGAGACCTCGACAAGCCTAATTCTCTTATAGAGAACTCATGGACTTTGATAAGTCAAATAAAATATAGAGTAATAAGAGATCTCGATAAGCCATTATACTTATCGAGATGTCGAGTTCTCTACATAACAAACTGGAGATCTCGATGTAAAACTCAAGTACATAATGCAGATCAGTTAAATATTCAAGATTATCAATCAACAAATAAATCAATCACTGACTTGAAAAGTCTATAAAAAGCAGCTTGAAGAGTACAAGATCAAAGGTCAAGATTAACTGACAAAGCAAAGTCACAGACATGCACGATTTGCAAAAATACACTAAGCCAGAAATAGAAAGTTTTAGTTAACTTAAAGTAGGGTTTAGTACATGCTATTGCATGCTGTGTAAAACCAGTGTTTACTGTTCTATAAAGTAAACACTGGATGCTTTGTTTTATGTGTAACAAATTAGTTCTAAAAATCTTGTAACTCTCAAGAGAGAAGGTGAGTTCTTTATCAACAAAGAACCCAGAATTTTGTAGTAAGACATACTTGATTTTAATATAAAATTAAGTGAGTTTTGAAAGATAGTGTGTCATGTGCATGTTTCATTATTCCTATTAAAATATATTAACTCTACAGTTAGATTACTTTGTTCATCATCCATAAAAATTCAAAAAGCTTAAAAATAATACAAAACACATTCACCCCCCTTGTGTTGTATTCATTACCTAACATAACTGTTGTAAAAAATTGCTTGACAATATTAACTATATATGATTTAACAATGTTCTAACATTTTTGAAAGAAACTTGGATTCATACCAACTGGACCTGGAGAATTGTTTGGGTGCATATGGAATAAAGCTGCTTTAATCTCTTTATCCTCAACTTCTGCTAATAACATTGCATTTTGATCTTCTGTAATAACGCTTGATAGACAGCTGGTAATGCAATCCCAATTCGTGTTTGTTTCAATAAACAAATGAGTGAAATAACTGGTCATGGTCTCTTCCAAACTTGATCCCCATTTTACAAAGCATCCACTATCATTTTTCAACGACATGATTTGATTTAACTTTCTCCTGTTCTTAGTTACAACATGGAAATACTTACTATTTTGGTCGCCTTCTCTTAACTAAAGTTGCTTATTTCTTTGCCTTTAGAATACTTCCTATGAAACGTAATTACTTACTATTTTGGTCGCCTTCTCTTAACCAAAGTTTTTGTGAGTCTCTTCTTCTCCCCTCGAACTGTATTAACTGACTTAGAGTCTCTTCTTTCTTTAAGAACCTTCAAAATTTTCTTTCTTTGACTAATACGGCTTTTGAAATTTCCTGTTATTTTCTTCCCCCAAACAAGCAACACATATGACCATTGTGAGAGTTTATCATAAAATGAGCAGCCTATATTTCTATTTTACAGATCTTCTACTAATTGTTAGCATATTGGCTCACGAAGCCAAGCATTTTCGAACCTAAAGGTCTTCACACATCTGTTGTTCTGAATAACTTAAAGATCTAACCATAATGGGCAATGATCAGATGTTGATATCTCTAAATTAATGAGTTTAGCATCCCTGATCAGGTTTAAAAATTCTTGAGAAACAAGTGTTCTATCTAGACGTACTTCGATGTGCTGATCAGTGTCGAGTCCACTTTCCCAAGTGTACTGGTGGCCACATAAGTTCATGTCCATTAGAGACCAATCATCTAACACATCCTGAAAATCGTGCAATAGTCTTTTACGATAAGGCCTCCCTCCAATTTTATCTTTATGTGGCAATAAGTTATACAAGTCCCCCATCAAACACCAAGGAAGTGAGTTATTACTTGCAAGATTTCTGATTATGTCCCAAGTTTCGTGCTGTTTAGACCTATTTGGCTCTCCATAAATTCTTGTTAACCTGTATTTATGTCCATGTTAAAACATTCACATCGATATGAATTTTATTATAAGATTTCAAAGAACCTCTTCTTCGTTACGCCATATCAAAGCTACCCCTCCACTATGGCCTTGCGATTTAACACCATCATACCTTCAAAACGTAACATATCTCTGACCTTCTCCACTATTTTTATTCTTACACAATATTTCACAGAATAATACGTAATCGGGTTTCTTTTGGAGAACAATCTCCTCAAGGAATTGTAAAGCCCATGGGGTCCCATGGCAATTCCAACTAAGGATACTCATAATTCTAGGCGAGTACTGCCTTGGATACTCGCCTCTTTCCCATGTTTTAAATTCACATTATTTCATGGGCTTGCATGTTCCATGCTTCTTTCATCCAGGTCCAACAAAATTTTGGTTGAAAGCCCATGCATTCTCCTGAATCCGAGACTCCATCAGTTTTATGTTTTTTATTTTCTATAACAACAAATTATTTCTTGTTGGACATGGGCTGAATTGTCGGGCTAATTTTCTACATATTATTTTTCCGCTCATTTTGCCATTTTGAAAAATATTATGACCGAGATTCCCTCTAAATACAATCACCTCCTGATTTGTCGGAGTAAATAGTGGATCTCGGTTCACTACTAGAAATTTGGCTTTAGACATCGGATAAAACCGATGTTTTTGTAAAAAATGAGTGATGTCTTCGTGAGCTATGTTAATTGTATTTTTACAAAGACATCAGGTTTTAGTTGATGTCTATAATTACCTTACACAATGCTATAGAGTTGATTCCGATGTCTTTATCAGTATTTAGGAATATAAATGAATAACTACAAGTTTAGTATTGTAATATTAGGAAGATTATGCCTATTTAAACCTCTAACACACAAGGTATAAAACCACATTAACATCGATTCTTAGTGAAAAACCGATGTCTGTGAAAAGTTATAACATCGGTTTCATAAATATGTGATATCGAAAGGCTATTTAGACATCGATATTTTAGTTGTAACCATGATAGAACATAGTTATAACATCGAATTTACTTGAAAATGTTGTTGAAGTGTTGTTATAACATCAGTTTTACTAAAATCTTTGTTGTTGAATGTCGATTCTAGCAACGGTTTTACTAGTGCAGACATCAAAATATATCCCTCTATAGACAACATTTTTCTTAGATGATAACTAATGTATTAAATAATATATATACCATAATATTGACAACTTAATTCCCAAAACTCAACAAGTATATATTATTACCCAAATGAATTCAAGACCAACAACCAAAATAGCCTAGTTTGCACAATCCACCCGATAAATATTCTAACAAAAAATAGATGTCATTCTAAATAAACTATTCTGGCTATAAGTACAACTAATCTCAAGCTAATCTCAATGTGTAAAAATTAACTACCCAACTAACTAAACAAGTAGTAGATACTTGCAGAAATACAACGTAGTTGACCAATTACAGGAGCTTTAACTACTAGAACTTCCTGCACAATGCCCACTTCAACTATTAGAACTGGATACCACTCCTTTACTGCAACATCTGAACTTGTTTTGCCTACTTTGATTATTCATGTTTAGAGACAGTGTACAAAGGTAGCTATCCCAAGTGATACACCTTTCGAAAAAGAGTAATCATTACAAAGTGCTTAGTACCATTTGATGTTGAAAGATGCATACGATCAAATTAAAAAATTCAATAGTGAGAACAATAAACATTAAACCAAATCTTAAATATCAGTGCATACAAAATCACATCTGAGAATGTCAATGAGGACATTAACACATACATCACCAATTTAGGTGAGGGATTGCCTTGGAAGCCAGGTGATAACAGCTTCATGCAAATTCAACTACCATAATTAACCAAGAATTAAACATACTTTAGATTTAGGTGAGGGACTGATGAGTAATAGTATACAAGTCCCCGCAACTAACAAAACAGTTAATTATGCTTAATTTTTTTATAGAGCATAAAATTGCATTGCAAAATTACAATCAATAGCGAGAAAAATTACAAAACACCACATCACGTAATATTTCAGAATAATACAATTTCACCGAAAGTAATCAAATTTATTGGAAATATTAGCAGAATATACATGTAGTTGTACTATGGTAAAGAGTTTCCTTGAAAAGAATAACACCACCGAGATATTGTAGGAATTCAGGGTACTTAAGAGAAGCTCTCTGAGTTCCTTTCTATTTGACTCTGCATTGTTAACATTAATGCTTGATAGTGTCCACTTCCTCCGACCTCGGGGTAAAGGGGCATCCCATACGGGGGTTTAGTGGTCACGACAGTTGAATATTCATACCCAACGGGTCGAGAATTCACAGGTGTATGTAGCTATTGAAGTTGGGGATTCGTCCCTTGAGGTTGAGATTCCCTATCTGGGCTCCTCCTGGGGTAGCGGCATAGGTTGAATACGGAGGTATCTCCACTATTGACGAAAACACTTGGGTTGCCGCAGCCGGTGTACCTCCATGGGTGTTGTTGCCACTCCGTGTTATCGCCATGATTATTTATGTGCTTTCCCACAGACGGCGCCATATGTTATGGATAAAAACTTAGGGTATATTAATTGTTGTATTTAATACTAAGGTTCGGGAGCTCAAGGCCTTTAATGGCTGCTCTCGTGTTTCGTAGCTTAACCCTGCCTTTACGAGATGCCTACGTATCTCTGTAATTTAGAGAATCAAGCCAAAAAACGTAGTTCTGATTAGTAGGGGTGAGACCCCTCATATAGATGTTGGGAGTCCTTGAATTGGACTAGGGTTAGGAGACTCGGTGTGCAAGTTTTTGAATTAGAATGGACTTTTGAGTCCTAAGAAGTAGGAAGTTGATTCCTTACCCCATGAGGTTCCTTGGAGGCCAATCTATAAGGATTTATATCCCCACTAGGACTCATCTTAATATATGTTTTTCTCTCTTATTAATTAATTACGAAATTAATTAATATTCAGGGTTTTGGGCCTTGTTAGCTGGGCTTCACTACTGGACCACATTAGGCCTAATTAATTCGACATTAATTATTTATCTAGGCTATATTTAGGTCCATATCAAGAACAATCAATAATTTAATAAAAATAAGAATTATAAAGACAAACTCCTGCTGAGAAGCATACCTTAGGCAAACAATAATAAAGTGAAGATAATCTCATGCTGAGAAGCATGCCTTAGGCAAACATATACACATTTTTTTTTATTTTCTGATATCTCTAAATGTATGCAAGATATAATCCATCAAATCCATCTGCATGATGGCTATTATTCATTCTATTTTATTTCAAAATTTTAAACTAAATTTCAATAAAATGAATAAAAAATATACTTATTCCTATCCAGCTCGGAATAGATTGAGGTCAAGAAAATCCATATGCAGAGTAACTTAATCGAAATAATCTAAATAAAATAAGATGATAAAACAAATTTTAACATATATAAAACACAATTTTACATAAAAACAAAGTGCAAATTACATAATGAAGATTCACCTAAATCTGTATTCACACACAAACACTCATATATAAATTAATAGAGGGATAATAATGAAATGGACCGGAATGTTGTGCTCGAGAGGCAGTAAAGTTTTTAGAGAGCTTTACCGATATGGATACCACTGTGATCGATATGAACTAAATGCACTCCCTCATTCTCATCGAGATCTAACACCAAAGAGAGATTAGAAAAGAAATGAGGGAGGGGGAAAGAAAGAGATTTGTTATTGAGAACGTTATTAAGATGCATAGCTCAATTTTGGAAAGCTTGTCTATTCACCCTCTGCCTCGCTTCAGTTAATATAGAAGCCTGCATTATTAGGTTTAACATATTTATAATAGAACCTCTGACATATATAAGACATGCACATAAAAACAGAGAATTGCATAGTATAAAATAATAGTAGAGAAGTGCACAACACATACACAAATTTATACTATATTATAATAACCGGAATGGGTATAATTTGGTATGCCTTTTTTTGGTTGGTATGCCTTTTTTTGGTTAGTTTGGTTATCCTCACTTATGACCGTCAGATCTTCTATATTAAGTGATCAGGACCGTTAAATTCAAATATTAAAATAGTATACACTACTCAAACTCCCAGGTTCGAACCCCGCCAACAACAAATATTTATATTATTATTTATACACTACTAAAATTCCCAAGTTCGAACCTCACCAACATCAAATATTTATACCCAAAATTCAGGTTTGAATCTTGCCAACAACAAATATTTATATTATTATTTATAAATATCCTCATAACGTAATGATCCAAAAAGAAATTTATTATAAATATAAAAGAAATTTATTATAAATTTAAATAATATAAAAATATAATGAAGATATACTATATTATAATAACCGGAATGGGGTATAATTTGGTATGCCTTTTCTTGTTGGTATGCCTTTTTTTGGTTAGTTTGGTTATCTTCATTTATGACCGTCAGATCTTCTATATTAAGTGATCAAGACCATTAGATTCAAATATTAAAAGAGTGTACACTACTCAAGCTCTCAGGTTCGAACCCCGCCAACAACAAATATTTATATTATTATTTATACACTACTAAAATTCCCAGGTTCGAACATCACCAACATCAAAATATTTATATTATTATTTATATACTACCCAAGATTCAGGTTTGAATCCTGCCAACAACAGACATTTATATTATTATTTATAAATATCCTCATAACGTAATGATCCAAAAAGAAATTTATTATAAATATAAAAGAAATTTATTATAAATTTAAATAATATAAAAATATAATGAAGACCCGTGCATCGCACGTGTTGTAAAGCTAGTCAAATATTAACAACATAATTAACATAAAAAGTGATAAAAAAAGTATAGACAAATTAAATTCAAACCTTAATAATCAAATTGAAGCACATTAAGATCCAGATCTGTTGAAAAAACTACAAACAACTTGAAGTTGGAGCTATATTCAAAATTAATTCTAGATGAAAAATAAACAAAACCCAATCGAAAGACATGGACACCAATTCTAGTTGATGAATTAGTGTTTCTTAGAGCTTGAGTTCGATCAATTGAATTTATACTTTAATTAGGGTTTTAATTGATACCTAAATTATAAAAAATGTGAATGTGAGAGACAACGAAGGATTAATTCAGAGAGAGGGAGATGGAGAGAGAGAGAGAGGGAGGAGGGGAGGATAGACAGGGGAGAGTTAGCCGGGGAGTGAGAGAGAGCGAGTCAAGAGAGAGGGGAAAACGAGAGATATAGATTTTAGGGAAGGGGAAATGATTTTTGTGTTAGGGGGGGGGAACATATTGTAATTAATGGAGGGGGGCATGGTATCTGCATATTTTTTTTATAGAAATAATGATCTACATCGGTTAAGTTTTCAACCAAAGTCTATGTAAAGTTGACAACGGTTGTGTCCAGAATCGATGTCTAAGTCGTGTTTTCTATTTTTTAAAAATTTTGATCAACAACAGTTATTTTATAGACCAATATCTAATAAAAGCTATAACATCATTTTAAAAATAACCGTTGTCTAAAGAGGCTGGAACATCGGTCGCCTAACCAACCGATGTCTAAGCACCGATGTTATATCATATTTTTCTAGTAGTGATTACTAGTATCTCTACTGTTCCATGATTGATTCCCACCTGAATTTGGATTACGTTCTCCGACATATACTTTAGAACGAAGCCATTTTGCACCAATAGGCTTCACAAGCCGTTTAAAGGGTGCTCTCATGAAATTCCCATGAGGTTTGATGATTTCTGACTCCGGTGTGACAAATAAACGACTACAGAACTTATCAGAATGACCCATGATGCCATAATTAAAATAAAAGGTTGGAACATTTTTGTATTTAAACGATATCCAAAACCATTCATCCCATTTCCATTATGTGTTTGAGAGATTTATTGACATCTTTAGTAACTCAAACGCGAATATAATCTCTCCAAACTCCAACGAAATTACTAGGTGCAGAAGCAACAAACTTACCAATATAGTTGCCTACCTCATGGAGTATTCATTTTGACATGGACCCTGCTTTGAGATCATAGATTTGGACCCAAAGATCCATTGAATTCAACTCTACACATCGTGGATTATCGCCTTCTTTTAATCGAGTCATAATTAGAGCTCTTCCATTGAACGACGAAGGACAACCTTTCATAACTCTTTTTACGTCCACTTCGTGGTAAAATTGGAATAAGAAGAGATTGAATTCAATATCCCTAATGTATACACCCATCCCTAACTTCCAAAGCGCAACCAATGTCTGTTGCATAGTTTGAAAATCAAAATTCCCGTATGATATGAACGGGGCTACAACACACATAGTATCATCAAATTTAGTGAATAACTGTTCATCACCTTGAACGACTTTTTCTCCTATTGCCAGCCCACTTTCCTCCTCATCTTCTAGGGTTATGTTATTGTTAAACTGTTGTTGGGATCCATATTATTGTTTAAAGAAAAGATAAAAGAGAATGATAGATAACCAGAAAAAACTAGAGACAATCACACCATATCAAAAGACAAGACTTGATAAAATTTGATTGATACTTTTAGTACAACTGTGTAATAAAATTGGGCGTTTTTGGTTGATTGATGTTAAAAATGGTGACAGAACGAAAAATCTTAATTACATTATATCTAATTAAACCTTCTCCATTTTTTTTGAAAATCAGCTTATCACCATAATATTTTACTAAAACTTATCTTTTCTCTTTAAATCAATTTACCATCTTAATATTTTTACAAAAGAAACTTATTATCTTAATATTCTCCTACATTTTTTAATACAATTTCTCTTATATCTCATGAAATCAACTTAATATGTTAATATTATCTTAAAAAATTTATTTTAAGTTTTAGCCTATTTATATACATAAGTATATATAAATATGTTTTATCATAATATTTTTTAAAAAATTTATAAGACTGTGGCGGTGCGCAGCTAAGACTTGGTGCACTGGCGCTTCTCAAACCGTCTCGCTCTAATTTTTATAATTTTCACAAGTGACATGGTATAAGCACATGTAGGGCGCGGGCACAGGTCCTGTTCGTGAAACGCCTGCATACCTCAGCGTTTACAAACTGTGGATATACATAAATTCATACCTCTGTGCCCTCCAGGTGTTTATTGCGCTTTCACTTTCGCAGCTTTCGTTTTCACCCTGGTAATTCTCTCTCTCTCTCTCTCTCTCTCTCTCACATATACCCTTAACTACCAGCAAATACATTCATACATATGTACACACTAATCTCTCTCTCTCTCTCCCCACACACACACACACATATTTGTATAAGGAAATTGTCTCATGTTCTAAACTCATTAATATGTATTTTTTTATAGGTTTATTGGTTGATCATATTCATAATTCATAACCAGGAGGAAAATAACAATATCAGCATTAATACATTGTTCGAGATGCTCCTATCAATTTTCGGCATCTAAATTGTGCGTGTAATTCAATTTTATATTCAATTAAATTTATAGGAGGGCTATATAAGTTAGTTGTGTATTATCTTTGTAATCGCCGCAAGTTAGGGTTGGATTTCCTTGTAATTCCATTGTATTCGCTGCCCAATTTCGAATTTAATGAATGATTTTGCCTGTTACTAGATTTTTTCGAGCTTTTTTTGATACAGTACTAGTTTAAATCACTTTATTGATAATTGATTTGGGGGAAAAAAGTAAAGAAAAAGAAAAAAAAGGAAAAATATATCGGAAAAAGAAAAGGAAGAGAATTGCAATTTAGTGTATGCGTTTCTGCTAAATAAGAAAAATATCGAATTGGGAAAAGTGAAGTAGTACTTCATGGGTAGCCTTGGTTCTGGTAATGCTGCTACTGGATCGTTTGGGGTGATAACGGGCCCGATTTCAACTAGTGGTCCTACTGAGTTTGATGTGGTCAAGACGGCCGAATTGGAAAAGGTTGGTTTTTTTCTGATTTGTTTGTGTTTTTTATTTATCTTGTAATGTGGTCCAACTGTAAAGTGTGGATGGTTTATGTATTATGTTAGGATTGCATGTAGAATCACTGCTGTATCTCTAGCTGCTTTGTACAATTTTCAATATTAAAGTTCTCTAAACTTGCGTAGTATGTTAGCATTTGACAAATCTTGTAGATGTTATTTGCTGCTATTCTTGTTTTTTTTAAATTTTAAACATTGTGTAAAGCTCGAGCAAAGCAGTTCTTATTCACATAATTTTTTTATTTTGATTTGTGTATTGAACTTCTAAAAGTGAGATCTAGATCTCTAAATAGCAATGTCTTACGTTTCTCTTAGACGAATAAAACAGTTATGAAGCAATGGGGAGATGATTTTGGATCTAATGTTGGTGTTAATTATTAGCTCCTTGCAGATGCTGGGCTTCATGAAAACCGGGAAGAGGCTATTAAGAGGGAGGAAGTGTTGGGTAGACTAGACCAGGTGAATTTATATAACTGCTCAGATATAGTGATTGATATGTCTTTTGTACCAGTAAAACTGACCCAAAGCAAAACATAGATTGTGAAGATATGGGTGAAAAATGTTTTCCGTGCCAAAGGGTACAATGAGCAGCTAGTCCAAGAAGCAAATGCAAAGATTTTCACATTTGGTTCTTACCGTCTTGGTGTATGTTACCATTCTGATCTCTTATCAATTTTCTACTGTCAAATTAACTTGCAATATAATTATTCAATTGTATGAAGTGCTTTAAAGTGGGCAAAGGAACAATAACGAATTAATTTACTTGTCAATGTGCACTATTATATAACGGTTTAATGTTTTCTGCTTTAGGTGATCCCGTGATTGCAATGTTTATTACTCTTTTTAATATCTTTATATGTATTTAACTCTTTGTTGATTCTAGCTGGGGAATTTGTAGAACTATTTCTGTGCAGATTTATTTACATACTCTTACCAAGTTTTCTTGATGCCTCTCACCATAGGATAGACAAATGTTAGAAGAACGAGTATTATAAATATTGGAACTCAAAATCAGATTATCATAAATATTTAGTGTTGGTCCCTCTTAGATCAAGTTGGCACTTTGCCTAGGCAGAAGCAGGTTGCAGTGTATCGGATTTTTATATACGAAAATTGCTCAATAAATCATCAACAAGACTCTGGATTTATAAGAGTATAATAAATGTTTAAGGTCCTCTGGATCTACTATACTTAACTTATGAATGTAGACCTTGAAACATGAGATTTAAAGGACCACAGTTACTGGAAGACTTGCACTCTTATGTATTCTGACTTCTGAGTGTTCTGAAGTTACGAATTGCTATCTTCCAGTAGATATTCCTTTAATTTCTTACAAGATAATTTCAAGCTACACAATTTTCAGAAGCCTTATATATTCATATATAATATGGAGTTTGATCTTTCAAAAGTTTTGTATATATATGTACAAGTAGATGGATGTCTTCTTTCATAATGTGTGTATAAAGTTTAAACATATAGCATGATTTAGGATTTATGTGACCCCTCATAGTTTTGCATCCGCGAGCTTAAATTTCCAAAAACATCATGTAGATCTTGCTCAGTGCAAGAAAAACCAGGACCATTTCTTTCCATTTGTCTCGTGAATTTTATTTAGGTACTTACAGACAGATCTAAAATAAGGCAGTTGGAAGTAATATGCTAATCTAAAGCTTGACAGTATTTTGTTTCTAGTTATTCTGCTTTGCGTTATCCATTTTCAATCATCCTTGGATTCTGAAGTCTTGTATTATATTGCTTAAATTTTGCTGATCGAGCTTTTTAATTCTGTGATATATAGGTGCATGGGCCTGGTGCAGATATAGACACCCTTTGCGTGGGGCCTCGATATGTTACTCGAAATGTAGTACAAAATGCCTTTAACATAGTTTTCGTAGTGATACACCTTGATACTTGAAAACAAAATCATGTTATATTTAATGTATCTCTTTTTTTTGTCAAGTAATGTATCTCTTGAATTGAATTGCAGGACCATTTTTTTGGCGAACTTCATGGCATGCTTGCGGAGATTCCGGAAATACAGGACTTGCACCCTGTATCTGATGCTCATGTTCCTGTCATGAAATTCAAGTACAATGGCATATCTATAGATCTTCTTTATGCCAACGTTGCAATGTGGTCTATACCTGAAGTAAGTTATTACATTATTGCATGCCACTCTCTGTCACTTTGAATATGAAACTCTTGCTTGGTTTTCTTTTTGTTAAATATCATACTGGGAAGCACGGGTGCGGGTGCGGAGATACGCGGTGCGGGGATTCGCGAATTCGTTAAATTTGGAAATATGAGGATTCGGGTCCGGCGGGATACGGCAAATAAAATAATATTTTTAAATATATATTATATATATCTGATATTATTATATTATTATTTTTATTATTAAGATAATTTAATATATATTTAAATAAATATGTAAATATGATTTAAAATTCTCAAATTCAGTTGATTTATAGCAAGATACCTGGGTAGTAACACCTGCAATTACCTAAAGTAACCTTATCCCCTGCTTAATTCTTTATTATTTGTGGGCCTGTGGCACATCCAACAACTCCTGACTGACTACTTGCACTCACCACTCAGTTTTTAATATTGATATTATTTTTAACTAGAAAACCGTGCAATCCCTGTGAGTTGAGTTAGGGGTGGCAAAATCAGACACGACCCGAAACCCGACACGAACCCAACCCGCAAAGGTACGAATTAGGGTTGAGGATTTTGACTTTCGGGTCTGGTTCGGGTGGGGTAAAAAATTACTCGAAACAATCGGGTCATTTTCGGGTTGACCCGAAATACCTGAACCCGACCTGCTTATTTAAATAATTAATATATATATATTATATGTATATAAATGGTAGGTTATATTTTATAAATCATTTGTAATATTGTTTTTTATTATATTTCTATTTTTTATATTAATTTGGCATAACATTTTAGTTTTGTAATGATGTAAATTAATTTTTTAATTTTAATTTTATTAATTTATTCTAAATTTTGGGTTATTTCGGGTCAAACAGGTCAATTTCGGGTTACTCGGGTACCTACCAGGTCGAGTTCGTGTCACAATTTTTGATCCCGTTTCGGGTCGGGTTCGGGTCAGACTAAAAAAAACAGTTACATCCAACCCGACACGAACCCGACCCAAAACCCGAAATTGCCACCCCTAAGTTGAGTGACATACCAGTAACCAAACCAACATTTTACTTTATTGACCTTTGTTTCCTCGTATAGTACTAATATACATACGTAGACGTTGTACAATATATAACCCAATATAACCCTCTTATCAAGTACGAAGAAGATGAAGACGTCGGGGAAAGAATATCGTCAAAAATCAAGGCCGGAATTTACAACTTCTGCCACTGCCGCACCCCGCCATGTTTCTGCCATAAAATTCCGAGGTACGCCAGGAGGCGAATCCCGTACGCACTCGGTCGCACTCCGGCGTACTCCCGCACCCCCGCACGGAGGGATACGCAGTTCGTCACCTGGGTAGCGAATCCCTGCTTTCCAGATATCATATAATCTTACGAGTGCAGTGCTAGAGGCGAATATTTAGCTTTTCTCCCCCAAAAGAAGTGGTTTATGGAAAATGACCCAATAACTTTTTACATTTCCGGCCCTTGCTTTTTTGAAACTTAATATTTTTATTGGTTTCATGGCAAACTCGAATTGCGTGACCATGCCATAATTAATAATATAATATTTTTTTTTATAATTGGAACAAATAATATAATGCATTATCCCTGTAGAAAAAACACTTGGACAATTTTTTTGGCAAATTTATTTGATGTATGTCACAGCCCTATCTATGTTTATCAATGCATCTTCTTCCTTCAATCTTTCATCGCTGAACTGATTGCATTTTAGATTCAAGTCTATCGGCCAAGTCATTCTGTGGTCTCCATTATCTCTTCTCTTAAAAATCTTGAAACACCACCAGTTGTAACATCTCCGACCTTTATATTTTAATCTTTAAGTGGAGTCCTCTGCAAATGAACCTCGTCATTTTTTTTGTGTGTTCTTGTCTGATGTCGAACAAAGAATAAATGGGTCATTTTTTTGTGTGTTCTTATCTGATGTCGAACAAAGAATAAATGGGTTTATTTCCTTCATTGTGGAGACTAAACTTGGTGGCTCAGTTTAGGGATTTGCTCCTGTACAAGGAGATGTAATTATATTCCTAAGAAAAGACCTTGATTGATTGTTATTGAATTAATAAAATGAAGAATTTAAGTACAGATTCAGCGTCGCTTTCTGTGTTGTGTCGGCACAGGTACAGTGGCCTGAAGTGAAGAATTAGAGTAACAACTTTTTAAAAATGCAAGTTCTTAAAATACAAGTTTTTAAAATAAATTGAAGTTCGGTATGGATAAGCGTTTATTTGTAGATATTTTGGCAAGTCTAATGAAGAAACGATACAAAGTCTGATTTCAACTGGATTTATCCCTTGGAAGCATCTTATTTACCTGCAAGTCTCTGGGAGGTAGGAATTTGATTAATTTTCTTCCTATTGCAGGATCTAGATGTATCGCAGGAGTCAATACTGCAGAATGTTGATGGGCAAACTGTTCTTAGTCTGAATGGCTGCAGAGTAACTGATCAAATTTTGCGCTTGGTCCCAAATATTCAGGTTTGCAATTTTGCATTGATTTTGAGTATGCAAGTTATGAGTATTCTAGCTGCATCACTGTTGTAATTATCATTCTGCTGTCTCCAGAATTTCCGTATGACACTCAGATGCGTGAGATTTTGGGCAAAATGTCGTGGAGTATATTCTAATGTGAGTGAAATCATATAATATCCATTGCTCATTTGTGTTTTTTTTTCCCGTTTATTTTCTTCTATACTTCTATTGCCTGGTCTTGTATGGTAGCTGGTTTAACTTCTCTCACTATGGTGAAATAGTTTCTATTGCTTAAGAAGCTTGTCATTTATAGGCTTCTAGTAGTTTTGCTCTACTATAGAGATCAAAGTTAGTGATTTGTTTTTAAATTATTTGTCATCAGGTTATGGGGTTCTTAGGTGGGATCAATTGGGCATTGCTCGTTGCTCGCATTTGCCAGCTCTACCCAAAGGCTCTTCCAAGCGTGCTGGTATCTCGATTCTTTCGAGTATTTAAGAAGTGGCATTGGCCTTATCCTGTTATGCTGTGTCCACTCCAAGAATCATCTCTAGGGTTTCCTATTTGGGATCCCAGGAAAAATTTCAAAGACAGGCAGCATCTTATGCCGATAATAACTCCTGCATATCCCTGCATGAACTCTAGCTACAATGTTTCAAACAGTACGTTGCGCATAATGGTTGAAGAGTTTAGAAGGGGACATAAAATTTGCAAGGTACTTCCTACTAAATTCCAAGTTTTGGTGTCTAGTTAAAAACATTAAATAACTTGTTTTACCATTAAATAAAATTTTCAAGGTACTTCCTACTAATTTGGTTTTCTTATGTTATCTTAACACGTTGATGTCTCTCTTAATCATTGATAACTGAATGAATTTAATTTCACTACCCACTTAACAAAGACTTTAGTTTGATAAATTAACCAACAGCTTCTCAAATTATTATTATAATTTGTATGTATACCAGCGTGTACAAAGTAGAATTTTGCATATCGAATAGGTTCTGTAATGTTTGACAACTTTTCCCTTGATGAAATCTCTATAGCATGTTTCTGGATAACTTCCTTTTCAAGTTCATTAAATGCTTGTTAGCTGCTGATGCCTTAGGTTTTCAGAGACGCGGATCATGATTCATGCAGATCTTCGATCTTCTTTTATATATCTTGGAATTTGTTGTGTTCATTTGGTTTTGTATCCCTCTCTTATTCAAATAAATATTCATTTGACTGCTTTTGTTTGCTTCTTTTTCCTGTTTGATATATGGGGTGCAAGGAATGGGTTGCAGTTAAAGCCTAAAGGTGTTTTTTTAAAGATACTAAGAGTAGATTTCTTTATGTTAGCAGGCCATGGAGAAAGACAATGGTAGCTGGAAGATACTGTTTGAGCGCTTTCCTTTCTTTGAAGCATACAAACATTATTTGCAGATAGATATATCTGCAGAAAATGACGAGGACTCGAGGAAGTGGAAAGGTTGGGTTGAATCTAGACTTCGTTTGCTTACTTTAAAGGTGAGAATACACTTCTGTTTTCTTGTTGGATGGAGGCTCTTTGAGTTCATTTGAGATATTTTCTGATGTTTTCATGCTAAACTATTCTAGATTGAGAGAGACATGGCTGGTGTACTTCAGTGCCATCCACACCCTGGTGAATTTACAGACAAGCGACGTTTCCATTTCTGCTATTTTATGGGTTTAAGGAGGAATACAGAAGCTGATAATCAAGAAGGTGAACTGTTTGATATGAGGAGAACAGTAGAAGACTTTAAGGGTGCTGTGTGGAAGTATAATTACCGGAAACCTACAATGCTGATTCATGTGTGTCATGCAAAAAGGAAAAACCTTCCTCATTTTGTCTTTCCTGATGGGGTCAGGCCTCCCCACCTCGTAAAACTATCTGGTGGAAGTCAGTTGCCCACAAAACGGCGGAAAAATGGTACTTCTCAGGTTAATGTTGCTGCATCTAAGAAGATGAAACTTGATGTAACTGGTACAGGAATCAGCATAGGTGAATCTGGTTCTGTGGCCATGTGTGGTGACAATGATGAAATTGAGAGGAATTTTGGGACAAGGCGAAATCATGAAACTGGCTTAGCTGGTGTTGGGTTGGATGTAAAACGTCATACCCACAGTCATCACGAAAATGAAGGATCTGTTAAATTTTGCCAACCTTCTGTGTCGGAGTGTACTGGTAGCTCAGTTTTTGTGGACCAAGCTCGAGATCATGGACAATCCAATGAACCAAATTCCAACCACCAGGTTTCTTCAAAAGTGCTTGACCATCTACAAGATAATAAACTGATGGATCCAGTTGAAAATGGCGTGGCTACAAAAGGCAGTCTTGTGGAGTCCACGACCAAGCATGAGGCTGCAGAAGCTACAGGAGAAACTACGGTCATGGGGGATACCCCTTGCTACAAATTTTCCGTAGATGGAGGCTTGGATGAGCTTGAGGTCCTTTCTGTGTACCCTCTTTAGTTTCAATTCTCTTTAAACACATGTATATGTATGTATGTATTGGTTTCAGGTATCCCCCCTGTTTGGTTTACCGTTTGTATTGTAAGTCTAGGGCGTCTCCTATTTCCCTATATTTTCCCACTTTCATGCTTATGTGACAATTATAACATCTATACTTGGTTCAATACTTGACACCAAATATAATTTTGTTATTTTGCATCCATGTCTAGCACTCCATTGGAGTTTCTCTTGGATGCTTAGCACCCCATTCGACATGCTCTAAGAGGTAGTGATTGTAATCCCAGAACCCCCATCAACTAAATATTTAATATGCATTTCGGTCATGTTTATCTAGGGACTAAAAAGCACGGAATGTTCTTTTCCGATGTGATGGAATTGGCTTGAAATTTTTGTTGTGAATAAATTTTAGATCCAGATCTTATGGCATTTTTTTTTATATTTGGTTGTCCTACCGGCCTTGATGCTTTAGTTCTTTAAAATCATTTTTTTTTCTATCCATTTTATTGTGATATGTTTGTGAATGTCAAGTGTTGCTGATACTTTTGCTCCATGTATCTGGTAACAGCCTATTTCTTTGGCAAATATTCCAAGTGTTGCAGCAGAGACAAATCATCAGCCTGAGAAGCCACGTATTAGGTAACTTGAAGTCAGTCCTCTGTTCATGTCGTAGAACGTAGATTAATGTAGTCAACTTAATATACGGGTCATATTTAATTTTTCTAGTTTAAATATGAGTATTTAGTACTTACTGTTCTTCTGTAGAATTTGGAGGCTTGTTCATTCTTTTAATGATTTTTGGTATTTATCTGCAGGTTGAATTTCACTTCCCTGCCTAAAGAAACTATGAAAGGCTCATAAAGGAACAATGCCGCAACATAGTGCTAGGAATGGAAAATTAATATAATTATATCAACCTGGCTTTGTAAACTGTTATGACTTGGAGTTTGCCCCATTCTGCAAAAGGATTTCAGGATTAATGCCCTTTTTCCAGCAGGGGGTTGGATCTGGACAAGTGTTGGCCAGAATGGAATTTAGAAAATATAATATAATCCTCTATACTCTTTTGTATTAAGAAATAGAAAGCTTAGAAGTCAGTTGTAACTAGTATGTTCTTAATTTTCACAAACTGTAACATTTCAGAATTATATAAAAAAACATTTCAAACTGAAAATCTTGACTGCCTTTATGTTGGCCTAGGGCGTATGGTTAAAGTCGTGCAATATATTGTTTGTGACCCCGTCCCTCCCATATAGGAATATGTGATGTTGTATGTATACTTTATTTTGATACTTAACAGTGTTATGGAGTGGCCTCTCCAATTGAAGATAGTCGATTAGAATTTAGACCAAATGCCCTTCTACTTTCTCAGCTTCCCGATTCTTCAAATTATTACACCCTATTTCTTCACTTCTTTCCACGAATCACCAGCACCAACCTTGCCAGAAGTCCCATTTTTCGTGTCATTGCGACTCAGAAAAAAAAGGTGTGCAAATTTGTAATACAGTAATGTACATTAGGACAGTTTAAAGATCAATGTAAATAATGTATAAATTATTCTTTATGAATTACACACTAATATATATCTTGTTTTTTCTGAAATTAATCTTTTCCTCGGGTAACAGAATGACAGATAGTAAATATCACAGCCCCGGCCAGCGCTGCCAAATTAATCAAAATCAACACAAATAAGTCATGAATAACAATAACTCTCACTCACTAATTACCCTTTCTCATTTTAAAAATTCTTACGTTTAATTGAACTTGTGATATATCATTTGTTATCACAAGTACTCCCTATGTTTACTTTTGCACATATTTTTAAGAGTTTTGACTGTATAATAAAAAAATAAAATTTCTTTTTTTCTAGAATAAAGATAATAATCTAAACTTTTTTTTAAAAAAAGATTATTAACTACCTAATTAAACCTCTTAAAGTAACGACTGTTATAACTGAACATAGGGAGTATAATATAAAGAGTTAATTTCACTTTGCATCCCTTCAGTTTCAACTTAATGCGGATTGGGTCCATAACTTTAATTATATGCAATATGCATCCCTTAGGTTTTAATACTCTTACAATAACCACCCCTTAACCAATTTTCTGTCAATTTTGACCGTTAAGTTTCAGTTGACTAGGGATAAAACAGAGACAACACATATAAAATATTTAAATAAAGCATTAATAAATTTAAAATATTGAAAAAAATAGTAAAAAATATAATGATTTAAAAAAAAAAATTGAATCAAGTGTTAAATCGATATAAGCCTTTTTTAAAATAATAATAATATTTTTTTTGTTTTTCTATTTAATTATTTCATCTTTAAAATATCCAAGTTAAATAATATTTCTTGATATATTTATAATTATTACGCACATTATAAATTTTTTATATAAATAGTCGCAGTATAATAAAAATTAACTATATTTTTTACATATAATTTTGTAGTTTTTTCGAATTTTTAATATATTTTTTAAATATTTTATACTTAATATCTCTATTTTACCCCTAGTCAATCGTTATTTAACGGTCAAAATTAACAAAAATCGGCCGAAGTGTGGTCATTATAAGGGTATTAAAACCTAATGGATGCATATTGTATATAATTAAAATTATGGATTAAATCCGCATGCTCAAACCAAAGAGATGTAAAATGAAATTAACTCTAATATAAATGATTATAATTTGTTCTCAAAAATTAAATATATGTTAGACTACACCGATATCATCCAATCTCACGCGTATCTAACGGTGTACAAAGAGGTGTTAAGGTCTTCAACAAAACAAAAAGAGGGCCCATGAACTTTTTCTTCAAATAATCTTTATTCTAAAAATTGGTTAATTAATCGATTAATTGGAATTCAGACGGATCTCGTCTCGATTAATAGAAAATCGGATCAAAGTGCGTATTTTTAAAAAATCCGTCAAAAGTCGGTCGATTCGATAAAAAATCGGCCGGTTCGGATCAAAATGTGAAAATTAATAAAAAAATATATTTTTAAAAAAAATAAAAATAAAAATATTAGTTAATATTTAATAATAATATATTGACTATCACATCACCTAAATCCTGATCTCTAATAAGTGAATAAGTTTTTTCACTTAATTTAATTTATATATAGTAGATATCAATTTTCTAAATACTAAGTAGTGCGTATTTATTATTATACATAAATCAATTATAGAAAAATACATATACACCACTTAAATATTAAATATGAACCAGTGATAGGAGGTATTATTTTTATAAATCTTATGAAAATTTAATGAAATATATATATATATTATGAATTATTTAAATTGATTCCAATTAATCCTTTAATTAATTACCGGTTATCTAATTAATTGATGAAAAGTAACAATACTAATTTCCCAATTTGAGAAGACTGCTTGTAATTATGAGAAATTACCTAATCAAACTATTTTTTTAAATAAAGTCATTTCTGAATATACACCCGCCCGCTTTAAGTCTCAAACACATAATAAATAAATGCTGTCGAAATCAAACTTAAAATACCGCGTAGTCTCCCCTATCACTTTCGTTTACAAATTCTATGAATGGTGGGCCATCTAAAGCTGTCCGCAAACTGAAACAACTTCTGTTAACAACTGCAACTAACATACCAGAATGCAGTTCACTCTTACGTCATTACGCCAAAACCAAATCTCTTACAAGCATAAAACAACTCCATGCCCGCATTATATCTTCTGGTCTTCTCCTCACTTCAAAACACTCTTTACACCTCTCTTCTCTCCTCACCTCAACTTATGCAGTTTGTGGTCACGTTTTATATGCACGCCAACTGTTCGATGAATTGCGTCAACCAAGTTCAGGGTTAATTAATACTATGATTAAGTTGTATACGCAATTGGGGCTGGCTTTTGATGCTGTTAGGCTTTTTGTTGAAATGCTTGAGTTGGGGTGTGTTAGGATTGATAAGTTAACGTACCCTTTTGTGATTAAGGCGTGTGGCGACTCGTCGAAGGTGAGAGCGGGTGGTGTGGTTCATGGGTTGGTTGTGGTTAATGGGTTTGTGGGGGATGTGTTTGTGGGGAATTCTTTGTTGGCAATGTATATGAATTGTGGGAAGAAAGAGAGGGCTAGGTTGTTTTTTGATGGTATGGGTGAGAGGAGTGTGGTTTCGTGGAATACGATGATTAGTGGTTATGTTCAGAATGGGTATGCTAGAGATGCTTTGATGGTTTTTAGGGAAATGGTGGATGGTGGGGTTGAGGTTGATTTGGTTACGTTGATTTCGGTTTTGCCAGCTTGTGGGTATTTGAAGGACTATGAAGCGGCAAAATTGGTGCATTTGTTGGCGGATGAGAAGGGTTTAGGGAGCAAATTACGTGTTAGGAATGCGTTGGTTGATGTGTATGTAAAATGCGGTCGAGTGGATGAGGCACGGATTGTTTTTGATGATATGAATGTGAGGGATGTTGTGACATGGACTACTATGATTAATGGGTTTATTTTGAACGGTGATTTTGGAAGTGCGTTAGATCTTTTTCCTATGATGTTATTAGATGGCGTAAAGCCGAATATATTTACTCTGGCTTGTCTTCTGTCAGCATGTGTGGGTTCTCAACACTTGAAGTGTGGTAAGGGCTTCCATGGGTGGGCATTGAGGCATAACTTTGAATCTGATGTTAATGTACAGACTGCACTTATTGACATGTATGCAAAGTGCAATTCTGTTCATCTTAGCTTTCGGGTATTTGGAAAAACTTCAAAAAAGAAAGTAGTGCCATGGAATGCAGTTCTCTCTGGTTGTGTTCGCAATGGCCTGGAAAGAGAGGCAGTAGTACTCTTTAGTGGAATGTTATCGGAAGGTATATGGCCTAATGAGGCAACCTTGAAGAGCCTACTTCCTGCTTACTCCACCCTAGCAAATCTTCAGCAAGCTAAAAATTTGCATAGCTACCTCAAAAAGTCAGGGTTTCTTACAAGACTTGAAGTTGCAACTGCTTTGGTTGACCTATACTCAAAGTGTGGAAACTTAGATGATGCATATATGATCTTTGATGGGATTCTCTCAAGTGATAAAGACATAATTCTCTGGAGTGTTGTAATAGCTGGATACGGAATGCATGGACATGGAGAAATTGCCCTTACTCTTTTTAATCAGATGGTTCAGTCTGGTGTTGCGCCTAATGAAGTCACTTTTACATCTGCTTTGCATGCTTGTAGCCATGCGGGTTTGGTTGATGAAGGTCTAAGTTTATTTAAATTCATGCTAAAGATTCAGAAGAGCATTCCTAAGGCTGATCACTACACCTGTATTGTTGATCTGCTTGGTCGTGCAGGCCGACTTGAGGAAGCTCATGAACTAATTAGGATGATGCCTTTTCAACCTAACCATGCTGTTTGGGGTGCATTGCTGGGTGCATGCGTGATTCATGAAAATGTAGAACTCGGTGAAATAGCAGCAAACTGGTTATTTAAGCTTGAGCCTGGGAACACAGGGAATTATGTATTATTGGGAAAGATTTACTCTGCAGCTGGAAGGTGGAAAGATGCAGAGAACATTAGGTATAAGATGAGTGATATAGGGTTAATTAAATCACCATCTAATAGTTTGGTCGAGGTCAGAAATATGTAATGCTCAAATAATCTCGTCAAAGAAAGACATGATCATTTAGATAAGCAACGAGCAGAGTATTTATGGTTGCAGAAGTAATTACCTCACACATTGTGGCAAAAAAGCATGATCGGTTTAAACAAATACAGCACAGTAATTCTTATTCATGTAAATCAGTTAAAGTGTTCCGATATTCTGGCAGAATGCTGCTAAGTTATTATCTGAAATCCAAAGACGGGCAGTAGCTTAGCCCTGTACAGTTTATCCTCTGTATATGTTCTGGGATGCATCCTTTTAGTTTCAAGATTTACATTCTGGGATCTATCAACTCGAGACGAAAAATGACGTGGTTTTCTTTGTTTTACTTGGTCCATGTGCTTTTGCCGTTGTTTAATCTGCTAACTTCCCCCTACGCTGCTGCATTGTGTAGTTTGAAATTTTTTTAATATAAAAACAGTTTGTGTTATTGACAGTAGCTTGAGATGCGTCTGAAACTAATTTGGATACCAAATAGTGTATATCGTAGAACTGATTGGATTAGTGGAAGCATTGATGTGTGTTGACGGAGGAATCTGGTAACAACAAAGATTGAGGTTTCTCGCCGGAACTAAGATCTGTGACGGTGGTTCTTTTCCGGAAACTTAAGCGGTGTGTGGTGGTTTATGGTTGTTTTTAGGCTGAGATTGATCAGAGTAAGTGGTGGCTCTCTTATCGGCTCTCAACTTCTTACCCTTTCAATGTGCCTACGTACCCTTTATATAGGGATCAAGCCTGACGTAGTTCTTGTAGAACAAGAAGTCTAATGTGTTGAGACTTCTTACTCCTAAGCCCAATAGAAGCCCATCCGATATCCATCTTCTGCTAGCTTTAGGAATGTCCAACTATGAGGCCCAACCGCAAAGGCCCAAGGCTCGTCCGCAATCGTAGGACTTCACGGATAGTGCATCTCCCTGCGCAAGGATAACACTCTGCTACAGCTATCTCCCTTGATTTACGAACGCAGGTATAGCTACGGTTCACCCCAAGTGCCAGACGCGTCTCTGTCCCCCGAATGAGGATAACCCACCAGATAACAGGACAGGTGATCCCAAGCTCTTGGGTGCAAAGTGCAGGATGACTCCAAAGTTCTCCAACGAGGACACCCGTTGAATACAAGAACAGAGCTCCCAAAGCACACACCAAAGTTAAACCCCGCATCCCCAACGAGGACACCCGTTGAATACAGGAGGAGGCCTTCACTCATCAGGCACACCCCTGAAGGCCTTCTAGCTTTTCACGGACATCCCCCTCCTTGACCGTCTCAAGGAGGGAATTCTTCAGAGAGTACCTGCAACAAATACATTAGCAAAAATAATCCTCCATTGCTCCTCTCCATGCAAGCTTTGTCCTGAATTCAACATCAAAAATATATAGATCAAACACAGGACGCGTCCTAACCAAATAGGCGCGTCCTAACCCCCATAAATCCAACTGCTTTAATCATTTCCTATAACATGTAAAGTCACAAGACACGTCCTAGAATTTAGGGCGCTTCTTCTTTTAAACCATCATGCACAATTTTACACCTCCTATGACGCGTCCTTTCTAAAGTAGGCGCGTCCTAAAGCTTCCATCAATATAAGATTTCACCTGCCAAGCACTTTCATAATTATTGACGCGTCCATAATATCTGGGCGCGTCCTTCCTTGAACATGCACTCTTCTCACCTCGTAACATATCCCTTCCCAAGTAGGCGCGTCCTTAATACGGGGACGCAACACTGAGTTTGACTGTAATTAACCCGCGTTTGACCCGAGTCAATCCAATGCCAAATTTTGGGTATAACAACTACCCCCCAAATTCCATTTGCAGTTAAAAAACAAAATTGGAATTTCTTTCCAAGCGAAATTTGGCTCAAAATATGTGGACGCGTCATGAGAGGAAGACGCGTCTTACTTTCAACTTCTGCATGTGGTGTACAGCTGTCGTCCTTAAAGTCGACCTTCTTCTATAAATACCCTAGTTGCACCATACCATCACCACCATCTCTTTTTCTCTCTCATACAACCGCCATTGCCGCCTTTTCAAGCAGCAGTTTCGAGGTCCAAATTCCGGTGATCTATCCAGCCATTTCCCTATTTCTTTAGCTCAATCCAACCGCCAACTCATAAGGTATACAAATCTTCCTTTACTTTCTTATTTAATTAAGTAAATCGAGTTTAATGAGCAAAAACCCGTTCATATGCTTCGAGTTTCCATGCACCATTCTTAGCACTCCTTGTATGTATATGTGTATATATATGTAATTGTCTCATACTTTGCTTCCTCAATCTTGTAATCGCATGTTTCTAGTTTATTAGAGAATTCTCCCAAAATTAACTATAATCGATTAAGACTCTAACGCATTGCAACCACAACAGACGCGTCCTCCCGTCAGGGCGCGTCTTATATCCTCTTTAGACATGTTTAAGCTGTTCCAAGCAAATGTAACATAGGGCCAGAGGCATTTTAGGACGCGTCATTACAACACCCCCCTGCGGTAGATATTTAGGTCGCGTCTTCACAGTATCCCCTCTTTTATATATATATGGACGCGCCCTCAGATGTTTATTCCTTATTTTGTAGCTGGAGGACGCGTCTTCTTCTTCACCATTTCACCCGTTTAAAGCACTCAACAAACGCATTGGAACCTATTCCCCACACCTGATCTCTTTTAAACCCGACTTTCCCAACATCCACAGGACGAATTCCTTCCTTAGAGCAGAAAGACGTGTCTTCCGTTCCCTTAAATCAAAAAACTCAATAATGTCCGATTCCAGCTCTGACTCCATGGACCATGTTCCCATAATTTCAAGAATGGAAAAGAAGGAAGTCAAAAGGCAAAGAACTCCAATTCTCCATACAAGGGCCGCCATCGAAGATTGGACGGACGACAAAATTATCCTTTCCACAAGCCAAAAACCTCAAGGAATGGCCATTTCTGATATGGACGCGTCAAACACACAGGGCGCGTCGTCCTCTCAGGGCGCGTCTCCTTCTGGGGGCGCATCTCCACACAGTGTAAGTGAATTCGAAAAAAGGATTCCTGACCCTGAGACGTATCTCATATCTCCTCAAAAATCTGATCCTCCCCTAGAGCATTGGGAACCCTCAGATGTAGAAATAGATTGTGACTGGACAAGGCTCAATACCCTTACTGAAGCAGAGAAGAATGCCAGAAGGAAAAGAGAGGGTAAGCTGGCATGCGTAGCTCTTGACTCAACTGCAACCGACTGGGAAATTCAATGGCACATGAAGTACTATGACATGGAGGGCATCTGGGCGCGCCCTCTTCGAACCATGAGGCCACATATCTTTAACATCGGGAATCAAAGGATCCCCCGAATGGTGCTTACTCCAAAACTGATTTCCCTAGGCGTGGGCGCGCCCTTGCATCCATACATTAAGAGAATTTTGAAATGGTACGACGTGGCTCCAGTCCAACTATCACCAAATTCATACAAACTAGCCTGGGCTCTGTACATTATGTACCATAACCTGAGGCTGGGCGCGCCCTCAATGAAAGAGTTCAGCTTCTTTTACAGCATCAGAAAATCAATTCCCGGATATCATTTTCTAGTAGTCAACAAATGGTTGAACAACAAAGGATTTAATGAAGGCAAAATCAGCCACGAGAGAGACTGGAAGGAACCATTTTTCTATATTTATGACGTCAAAAGGACGCGCGTTCGCTTCAATTTGGAACCAAGTGAGTTCAATGCTCTGGACGCGTCCTGTCTCACAGGACGCGCCTTCTCTTTTATAATCTTTTTCTTTATTTTCCTTGTTGTAACCTATCATCCCTTCTTTTAGACAAAAGGACCCAGAAAGAGCTTACAGGAAAGAAGAAGAAGAGAGCAGAGAAGGTTTTGCAGTACGCTGAAAAACATTTCAACCTCAGAGACATGATTACCGAGGAAAATTTGAAGAAAATAGGAGCTTTGTCCCCACGAGTGGGTTCTCTCTGCAAATTTCGAGATTTCCACAATGGGAAACCCATCCTCACCGCTTCTGAAAAATCCAAAGGGCTCCAAGCCACATAAATTATTCAGCCAGATGTCAACAAGAAGGTGGATTTAGAGCAAGGTAAGAAATCATTATTCATAAGACGCGTCACGGATTTAGGACGCATCATATTTATGCTCACTTTTCTTCCTTTAGTTTAGCCTGGCCTATAAGCGTTACTTCATATATGCATTATCACCTAGGACACGTCCTACCCCCCTGGCGTGTCTCTTAGGTAATACGTATCACATCTTTAAGATGCGTCATTCTCACACCCATTTATACATCTTTGCATTCATCTATATCTGTCCTGCATGTAGATTTTTATATCACGTTATGGGCGCGTCCTACTTTCAGGACGCGTCTTTTTGTACATAACTAATTCCTTTTTATGTTTATACCGCAGATATGGCTTCACTCCCCAAAGGATTCGCGATTGGGGCTTCTAAAAAACTAAGGGCAAGGAAACAGGCTCCTACAAAAGTTGATCCAAGGGCAAAAACCCCACCTCCTATTGCAACTCCTTCTCCTCCACCAAAGATAATAGACACTACCATGTCTGACATTCCTGAGAAGGTAGAGGACGCGCCCTCAAAGCGTCAAAAAACTGTTCCTGATGATCAGTCCTTTGTCCTCAGATATCTGGGCGCGTCCTCAGTGGGTGACTTTTCTGAGGACGAAGTGAGAGGTTGGACCTTCAGGACTGAGCAACAAACAGAGGAGGCCATGGTCAAAGCTGCAGCCGAGCTTCACCTGCATGCCAGGCAGAGCGCTAACATGGCTGCCAGGCTTAGGGCGCGTCTTGCTGTTACAGACACCGCAAAGAGCCAGGCCGAAGACAAGGTCAAATCCCTGGAAAAACACATTGCCCTACTCACCAAAGAAAAAGATGCTGAAATCAGACGCCTGGAGGGCGAGAGGACGCGTCTAGAAATAGAAAAAGCTGTTTTGGAAGGCAATGTCTCTGCAATGGAAAAGCAAATGGACAGCGTCATCGCCCTGAACTCCACCATGCAGCTGGAGCTTGACATCCTGAATGATGATAGGCTGCATGGATGGACAGAGGAGAAAAAACTGGTTTATCAGCACGGCTTCCAAGCTGGATTTGAAGAATGGTGCTCTGGGTTCATTGCCAACGACCCAGAGTATACATTCTCAAAGTTTGATGCAGATACCCAGATATGGGTAAACGATTTCAGGGTCAGGGCTGCAGAATCCATCAAGAACAAAAGGATTTTCCTAGGCTTAGAGGAAGAGGACGCGTCCCCTGAACCTGCTCCACTCCAAACTCAGCCTTCCCCTGCAAATGACCAGGACAAGCCCCAAGACGCGCCTCCTGCCTAGGACGCGTCTTATGTTTTTCATGTACTCTTTCTAAACTCTTTGCAGGCGCGGGCCCTTTGAAGCCTTGCAAGTTGTAAAAAACTATTTTTGACCTCCATTCACTTGCACTTTTCTCAATCATTTACATGGGCGCGTCTGGTGTTTAGGGCGCGTCGCCTTTGACTAATTTGTTATCATTTTCTCCTAAAGCAAATATCCATTGTGGGCGCGTCCTCTCCAGTTGGACGCGTCTCTGTTTGTTTTGGAAAGTTCACGAGCACAACAATACATTGTACTTGTGTGTTTAACCAATGCACAAGGCACGATGGGGCGCGTCCTAACTGTTGTTACTCAAGTTCTATTGTTCCTTTTAGCAGCCACTACTTCAGTTAATATCCACATAGAACTATCAATCAAGATGCGCCTCTCCTTTTATCAAAAATAAATCATCCTTCACGCAGGACGCGTCTTTGATAAGCACTTTTTCTTTTTTACTTATGTTGTTAATATCACATTAACACCCAGTATAAAGGAGCATCAACCAAGACAACTTGGGCGCGTCCTCGAAAATAGTACATTTTGTCTTGAGTTTCATTTATATAAAACCCTAATTTAGGGTGCGTCCTACATTTAGGACGCGTCATGAGACCAAGCAAACTGAACAAATATCCCTTAGGAAAGTTTCAAAATTTTATTTATAATGCGCTCTGATGTCAAAAGTGCACCAGTCCCACGGCTACTATGCTCTGTGGGGAAATTATTTCTAACAAATGACCCTTCAACTAGTCCCGAGGTAAGTAGTACATGCACTACCCCCCTAGGCTAGGAGGAATTTATTTAATTCTAGCCTATAAACTGAGCATAAACCAAAATGATGAAAGACATATGCAAGGGGCGAAAGCCACGCCTTACTGGTAATACTTTCGGAGATGTTCCGCATTCCAAGCTCGCGGAACTAGCTTCCCGTCCATATCTTCAAGGTGATAAGTCCCCTTCCACAAGATAGACTTTATTCTGTACGGTCCTTCCCAATTAGCTCCAAACACTCCATGTTGGGGGTTCTTTGTATTGGGCATCACCTTCCTAAGTACCAAATCCCCCACCTTCAGCAACTGTCCTTTTACCTTCTTGTTATAATACCTTGCGGCGCGCTGCTGATATGCTGCTAGCCTTAACTGAGAATTTTCCCTCGTCTCCTCTAAGAGATCTAAATGAAGCCTCTGATTAACCTCAGCGTCTTCTTTCCCGTAACAATCCCTGCGAAGTGATCCCGATCCAACTTCCACGGGGACCATAGCTTCGTAGCCGTAAGTCAGCATAAACGGCGTTTCTCCCGTAGTAGATCGCGGCGTAGTGTTGTATGACCACATCACCTTCGGGAGTTCTTCAGGCCAATTCCCTTTACGTTCCTCCAGCTTGGTTTTGAGGGTATGCTTTATTATTTTGTTAACAGCTTCTGTTTGTCCATTGCTTTGAGGATGATAGACCGCCGCAAACTCCTTCTTGATTCTCAACTCCTCACATAGCTGCCGCAACTCCTTGCTATCAAACTGTTTTCCATTGTCGGAGACAAGCTTGTAAGGGATTCCAAACCTACATACAATTGAATTGAAAACGAAATCCCTGATTTTCTTTGCGGTGATAGTAGCTAGTGGCATAGCTTCCGCCCATTTAGTAAAGTAATCGACCGCAACCACTGCATACTTGACATCTCCTTTAGCTTTCGGCAATTCTCCGATAAGATCAATTCCCCACATGGCGAACGGCCATGGGCTTGCCATAGGCGTCAAGAGTGTAGCCGGCATAGACGAGTAGTTTGCAAAACGCTGGCAGCGATCACATGCCTTGACGAAATTTGTAGCATCTTCTCTCATCGTGGGCCAATAATACCCTTGGCGCAACACTTTCATTGCCAACGAGCTACCCCCCGAGTGATTGCCACAGATCCCTTCATGCACCTCTCTTAGGATGTAATTTCCTTCTTCTTCTTCAACACACCTGAGCAGAGGTTGGTTGAACCCTCTCTTGTACAAGACTTCATCGTATATCACATATCTTGCAGCTTGATAACGGAGTCGACGAGCCATAAACTTATCCTCGGGGAGTGTTCCCTTGCGAATGTAAGCTAAAATGGGCGTCATCCATGTTTCCTTAGGAGCCTCATCCACTTGCATAGTTTCTATCTCTGGGATACTAGGAATCTCCTGGATTTTAAGAGGAATGGATCCTAACAACACAGCTTCTTGTTGCGACCCCATTTTTGCCAGAGCATCCGCATTACTGTTTTTCTCCCGCGGAACGCATTCCAATCTAACTTCTTTGAACATTCCAATCAGGCGCTGTGTACATCTCAAGTATAATTCTGTTCGCGGACCTCGCGCTTGAAATCCCCCGTTTACCTGATTCACTACTAACTCTGAGTCACTTCTCGCAATTAGGTTTCGCACCCCCATTTCCAAAGCAATTTTCAGGCCATTGATCAGCGCCTCATACTCCGCATCATTATTGGTTGCGTAAAACTTGAAATGAATGGCGCTCATTAGATTGTGGCCTTCTGGAGACACAAGTACTATACCCGCACCTGCTCCTCCATTGTTAACCGCCCCATCGACATGCAAGATCCACCAAGGATGTGGATGATCCTCCAAAGACTCCCCAGCATGAGGTGTATGTAACATTACCAGAGCTTTATCATCGATTTCAGAATCAAATTCCAACAAGAAATCGGCTAAGGCTTGCCCTTTTATCGCTGTTCGAGGTACATATTCCAAATCAAACTGTCCCAACTCCACAGCCCATTTCAGCATTCTGCCTGATGACTCTGGTTTGTGCAGGACCTGTCGCAGCGGGTACGCTGTACGAACTTCAACTCTATGGGCTTGAAAATACGGCCGCAATTTTCTTGACGCAAGAATCAGGGCGTAAACCAGTTTCTCCATATTTGTGTAGCGAGTTTCAGCGTCGTGTAACCGCTTGCTCACGTAGTACACTGGTGATTGCTGCCCATCTTCCTCTCTTACCAGAACTGCACTGATCGAATATTCAGACACTGCGAGGTACAGTATTAGATTTTCCCCATCCAACGGCTTTGACAACATGGGAGGATGTCCCAGTTGCTCCTTGATTCTTTTGAAAGCCTCCTCACATTCTGACGTCCATACAAAGTCTTTCCCAGCTAATTTAATCGCCTTGAAAAACTCCTTGCATCTATCAGACGACTTGGAAACAAATCGATTTAACGCGGCGATTCTCCCAGTCAAACTCTGCACCTGTTTCACATTGGTAGGTGACTTCATATCCAATAATGCCTTGATCTTCGCGGGGTTGGCCTCAATTCCCCTGTGGTTGACAATGAACCCGAGAAACTTGCCCGACTCCACGCCGAACACACATTTTTGCGGGCTTAATTTCATACGAAACCTCCTCAAAATATTAAACATCTCCATCAGGTGCTTGATATGGTCAGTCGTCACCTCAGATTTCACCAGCATATCGTCCACATACACTTCCATGGTTCTCCCGATTTGATCTTTGAACATCATGTTTACCAACCGCTGGTAGGTTGCGCCAGCATTAATCAAACCAAACGGCATTCCTATGTAACAGTATAACCCCCTGTCCGTAATAAAGGATGTATGTTCTTGATCGGGGCCATACATCGGAATTTGATTGTATCCGGAGTATGCATCCATAAAACTCAACAACGTATGCCCTGCCGTCGCGTCAACCAACTGATCGATTCTTGGCAGCGGGAAGTTATCCTTTGGACAGGCCTTATTGAGATCCGTGAAATCCACACATGTCCTCCACTTCCCATTCGGTTTCTTCACCAGTACTGGATTTGCAAGCCATTCGGGGTAGAACGATTCTTTGATCAAACCCACTTCCAACAACCGGTCTACTTCTTCTTTTAATGCTATCGCCCTTTCTCCACTTACTGGGCGGCGTTTCTGACGTATGCCCTTGCAATTCGGGAGGATATTCAAACGGTGACACATTACTTCCGGGTCGATCCCTATCATATCTGAATGACTCCATGCGAAAACATCAAGATTTGCAATTAGAAAGCGGGTGAGACCTCCTCTCATCTCATCATCCAACTGAGATCCCACTTTCAAAACCTTGCTCGGGTCATTTTTATCAACTGGGATAGATATTGTGTCTTCGGCCGGTCCCGTGTTTTCGGTGGGCATAGGGATCCTGGGATCCAAATCGAAATCAAAGTCTCGGGGGTCTTCAACTTTCACTTTTTCATCTGAGGGCGCGTCCTCGTTTGGAGGAGAATCAACCTCACCTTCATTCAAGGGCGCCTCCTTCTTTTGAAGAGCATCAACCTTGAAGTTATTGCCGAGACCTTGCAGAATCTCACTTCTTCCTTCCAACTTTTCCCCGTTAACCTCTTTCTGTGTGATTCCCTCTGTATGACTCACAACCACTTCTTCTATACTACGGATTTTCGAAACACGTCCCTGCGTCACGGAAGAGTTCCCAGAGGTATTGGTTTCTTCCTTCCCGGGATTTTCAACAAAATAGTGGGCATGGACCTCTCCACTTGGTTTTGTATGAATATCTTCTATATCTTCGAATGGGAGACCTTTCCCTTCATACCTTCTTCTGCGAAATTCCTTGACAGCCTTGTGATAACAATCGCGTGACTCATACTGTGACCCTCTCAGACTGCCAACTCCGTTTGGCGTTGGGAATTTTATCATCAAGTGATGTATCGATGTTATCACCCTGAACGCTCGCAACCAAGGTCTGCCGACCAGCACATTGTGCGCGGAATCCTGATCTAGCACCTTGAAATCTATTATTTGAGTAACCGACAAAGCTCCTTCCCCGAGCGTGACGGGAAGCCTGACCGAACCCATAACTCTCACGGCTTCCCCAGTAAAGCCATAGACGTGTGCATCTTCGAAATACATATCGCTATCTGGGAAACCCAGCTTTTTGTAAGTGCTGTAGTACAAGATGTTTGTAGAACTCCCATTATCCAAGAAAACTCGATGTACGTTCATTGCCCCAATAAGCATGGTAATCACCAGTGCATCGTTGTGAGGATGATGCACCCACCTAGATTCTTTTTCCTTGAATGTAATATCAGCGGACTCCCCCTTAAAGACCTTCGGGGGTCTGTCTTCCAAGCTGTGGATGTTAGTGAGCGGTGGATGTCTCGCTTCTCTCGCATTTCTTTCCAGTGCTCGATTACTATCACCAACGAAAGGGTGTCCTCCAAAAATTGCCCTGATACTGCCGGCCCTCTGAAACTTGACCTCTGCTATTTTCTCAACATCCTCCGCCCGCGGGGGCTGTCTTTCATCTTTACCCTTGTCATCAAGTCCCCTGCGTCGCTTCACCTTGTCAATCCATTCTCCCAGGTGTCCAGCCTTGATCAATTCTTCAATCTCATCTCGCAAGTGACGACACTCGTGGGTGTCATGGCCCGTAGACTCATGGTAGTCACAGTACTTCTTTTTATCTCTACTTTGCCATGAAGTTAGACGGTCGGGCTTCTTGAAGATTCCCCTATCCTTATTTACCTCGAAGATATGATCAATGGAAGCCGCCAGCGGTGTATAATTGCTGACTCTTCTCTCGTAGTTCGATGGTGGGCTCCATTCTCTTCGCGAGCTCACAGCATTTACCCTGTTAGGGCTTCTGGCGTTTCGCCGATAATCCGGGCTAACGGATCTGTCCCTTCTCTTGGATCGCCCCTTGGAGTTATAGGTATTATCGTTCTTTTTTGTTTCTGCAAGCGACTGCTCGATTGCTTTGAACGACTCCGCCTGCGCGAGCACATCAGCCAATGACACTGGGTCCTTCCCTTGTAGGTGTTTCCAGAAATCTGTCCCCATGCGCAACCCAGCTATAAGCAATATTTTCAACGTTTCATCAGTTGCACCCCTCACCAAAGTAGATTCTGCGTTAAACCTCTTGAAATATGAAGTCAAACTTTCTCCTTCCTTTTGTTTCACATTAGCCAGCGTGGTAACAGGTGGTGTGTACTTCACCGCGGCTTGGAATTGTGTCAAAAACAAAGTTTTCATCTGTTCCCAGGATGTAATTACACCTGGACCAAGCTTTTGGAACCACTGCTGAGCGCCTTCTCTGAAAGTGGCTGCCAAGAGACGGCATCGAGCCAAATCAGGTACTTGATATACATCCATCTCAATGTTAAAACGCCCCAAGAACTCCACAGGATCAGAGTTCCCGTGGAAACGCAAGTCATTGGTTGTGTTCCGGTATCCCGCGGGCAATTGCGCCTCCCTCACAACAGCAGCAAAAGGAGAAGGAGCTTGCGCAGTCGCCGTTACTCTTCCCCCCTCAAGATGGTTGAGTAACCGCTTGAGGTCGTTCACATTAAACGTCCCTACCCCACGAATGGTTTGAACATTAGGCTGTTGGGGTTGCTCTGCGACTTGCTGAAATTCCCCTTGATTACCCTCCGGGTGTGGCGGAGGATCTCGCCGCCCCTCGCCCTGAGGCTGCAGCGGTGGCGTGTTACCATTTTGGTGCTGTACATTTTCCCGTATGCGAGGTTCACCTTGACCGTGTCACGGAATTTCATCATTGTTCTGCATTCTTACTTGAATTCGCCCGCCGTCCTGGTCATGAGGACGCGCTCCAGACCCATTACCAGTAACGCTGTGAGAAGCTACGGGAATAATGGCGGGGGCTTCTCCAGCGGAGTGCGCTCCACCTCTCCTTCCATTGTAAGGGACTCTTCCGTATTGATATCCCATTCTTCCTCGTCCATTCCTCTGATATCCCCGGTAGAAATTCCCGGGCCTTCCTCGCGGAGGGGCACGCTCGTGCTCGCGGTGCCGCATCCCGTCATCCCTTTGGAATGCGGGGGGCACACGCGTCGTATCACGGGGCCTCGCTTCTTCGGCGTTTCCTTCCTTTTGCCATTCTATCAGCAACATCCTCAAATCTTCGTCCTCCAACCTTATGCCAAGCCTCTTCTTCAAGGTTGAAAGATCCCTTCCTCCCTCGTCTTGGCTTTGAGCGTTCTCCGCACGGCGACGCTCGTCCATCGTACGTCCAGACCTATGCGGGTGTGGCATTACCTGGTTGCCCAGGTGAGGTCTTTCTCTGCCTTCAGTGTCCTCATCCGCAAGCTCTACAATAGGTGCTACATCATCAGAATACTGCAAACGCCGCGGAGTGATTCGCGGGTTATCCCCACTCCCCTGGGTATCTCCCTCAACTACAGGGGCTTTCCCCAAGGCATGACCGTGACGGGGGAAACGACGACCTCTCCTCGTCTTTCGACTCTCCACCGTGTTCGGTCTTGAGTTAAAACTGTTAAGAGTATCCCCCATGCGATATAATTGCTCCAATATATCAGCGTTGCTGATGAGAACTGGAGGTGTCCCCCCCACATCCGGAGCCCTTGGTGGATCTGCCATGTTTCTGGGAACGTAAGGTTCGTGGCGAGTATAGCGCCCCCCGTCTTCCCCTTCTGACCTGCTGTCACTTCCATCATAAGAACTTCCATCACGATTGTAAGACATCTTTTCCTCCTAAGATTGCGACCTTAATTAGCACCCCTCCTTCTAGCGCCAATTTGTTGACGGAGGAATCTTGTAACAACAAAGATTGAGGTTTCTCGCCGGAACTAAGATCTGTGACGGTGGTTCTTTTCCGGAAACTTAAGCGGTGTGTGGCGGTTTATGGTTGTTTTTAGGCTGAGATTGATCAGAGTAAGTGGTGGCTCTCTTATCGGCTCTCAACTTCTTACCCTTTCAATGTGCCTACGTACCCTTTATATAGGGATCAAGCCTGACGTACTTCTCGTAGAACAAGAAGTCTAATGTGTTGAGACTTCTTACTCCTAAGCCCAATAGAAGCCCATCCGATATCCATCTTCTGCTAGCTTTAGGAATGCCCAACTATGAGGCCCAACCGCAAAGGCCCAAGGCTCGTCCGCAATCGTAGGACTTCACGGATAGTGCATCTCCCTGCGCAAGGATAACACTCCGCTACAGCTATCTCCCTTGATTTACGAACGCAGGTATAGCCACGGTTCACCCCAAGTGCCAGACGCGTCTCTGTCCCCCGAATGAGGATAACCCACCAGATAACAGGACAGGTGATCCCAAGCTCTTGGGTGCAAAGTGCAGGATGACTCCAAAGTTCTCCAACGAGGACACCCGTTGAATACAAGAACAGAGCTCCCAAAGCACACACCAAAGTTAAACCCGGCATCCCCAACGAGGACACCCGTTGAATACAGGAGGAGGCCTTCACTCATCAGGCACACCCCTGGAGGCCTTCTAGCTTTTCACGGACATCCCCCTCCTTGACCGTCTCAAGGAGGGAATTCTTCAGAGAGTACCTGCAACAAATACATTAGCAAAAATAATCCTCCATTGCTCCTCTCCATGCAAGCTTTGTCCTGAATTCAACATCAAAAATATATAGATCAAACACAGGACGCGTCCTAACCAAATAGGCGCGTCCTAACCCCCATAAATCCAACTGCTTTAATCATTTCCTATAACATGTAAAGTCACAAGACACGTCCTAGAATTTAGGGCGCGTCTTCTTTTAAACCATCATGCACAATTTTACACCTCCTATGACGCGTCCTTTCTAAAGTAGGCGCGTCCTAAAGCTTCCATCAATATAAGATTTCACCTGCCAAGCACTTTCATAATTATTGACGCGTCCATAATATCTGGGCGCGTCCTTCCTTGAACATGCACTCTTCTCACCTCGTAACATATCCCTTCCCAAGTAGGCGCGTCCTCAATACGGGGACGCAACACTGAGTTTGACTGTAATTAACCCGCGTTTGACCCGAGTCAATCCAATGCCAAATTTTGGGTATAACAAATACCCCCCAAATTCCATTTGCAGTTAAAAAACAAAATTGGAATTTCTTTCCAAGCGAAATTTGGCTCAAAATATGTGGACGCGTCATGAGAGGAAGACGCGTCTTACTTTCAACTTCTGCATGTGGTGTACAGCTGTCGTCCTTAAAGTCGACCTTCTTCTATAAATACCCTAGTTGCACCATACCATCACCACCATCTCTTTTTCTCTCTCATACAACCGCCATTGCCGCCTTTTCAAGCAGCAGTTTCGAGGTCCAAATTCCGGTGATCTATCCAGCCATTTCCCTATTTCTTTAGCTCAATCCAACCGCCAACTCATAAGGTATACAAATCTTCCTTTACTTTCTTATTTAATTAAGTAAATCGAGTTTAATGAGCAAAAACCCGTTCATATGCTTCGAGTTTCCATGCACCATTCTTAGCACTCCTTGTATGTATATGTGTATATATATGTAATTGTCTCATACTTTGCTTCCTCAATCTTGTAATCGCATGTTTCTAGTTTATTAGAGAATTCTCCCAAAATTAACTATAATCGATTAAGACTCTAACGCATTGCAACCACAACAGACGCGTCCTCCCGTCAGGGCGCATCTTATATCCTCTTTAGACACGTTTAAGCTGTTCCAAGCAAATGTAACATAGGGCCAGAGGCATTTTAGGACGCGTCATTACAACACCCCCTGCGGTAGATATTTAGGTCGCGTCTTCACAGTATCCCCTCTTTTATATATATATGGACGCGCCCTCAGATGTTTATTCCTTATTTTGCAGCTGGAGGACGCGTCTTCTTCTTCACCATTTCACCCGTTTAAAGCACTCAACAAACGCATTGGAACCTATTCCCCACACCTGATCTCTTTTAAACCCGACTTTCCCAACATCCACAGGACGAATTCCTTCCTTAGAGCAGAAAGACGTGTCTTCCGTTCCCTTAAATCAAAAAACTCAATAATGTCCGATTCCAGCTCTGACTCCATGGACCATGTTCCCATAATTTCAAGAATGGAAAAGAAGGAAGTCAAAAGGCAAAGAACTCCAATTCTCCATACAAGGGCCGCCATCGAAGATTGGACGGACGACAAAATTATCCTTTCCACAAGCCAAAAACCTCAAGGAATGGCCATTTCTGATATGGACGCGTCAAACACACAGGGCGCGTCGTCCTCTCAGGGCGCGTCTCCTTCTGGGGGCGCATCTCCACACAGTGTAAGTGAATTCGAAAAAAGGATTCCTGACCCTGAGACGTATCCCATATCTCCTCAAAAATCTGATCCTCCCCTAGAGCATTGGGAACCGTCAGATGTAGAAATAGATTGTGACTGGACAAGGCTCAATACCCTTACTGAAGCAGAGAAGAATGCCAGAAGGAAAAGAGAGGGTAAGCTGGCATGCGTAGCTCTTGACTCAACTGCAACCGACTGGGAAATTCAATGGCACATGAAGTACTATGACATGGAGGGCATCTGGGCGCGCCCTCTTCGAACCATGAGGCCACATATCTTTAACATCGGGAATCAAAGGATCCCCCGAATGGTGCTTACTCCAAAACTGATTTCCCTAGGCGTGGGCGCGCCCTTGCATCCATACATTAAGAGAATTTTGAAATGGTACGACGTGGCTCCAGTCCAACTATCACCAAATTCATACAAACTAGCCTGGGCTCTGTACATTATGTACCATAACCTGAGGCTGGGCGCGCCCTCAATGAAAGAGTTCAGCTTCTTTTACAGCATCAGAAAATCAATTCCCGGATATCATTTTCTAGTAGTCAACAAATGGTTGAACAACAAAGGATTTAATGAAGGCAAAATCAGCCACGAGAGAGACTGGAAGGAACCATTTTTCTATATTTATGACGTCAAAAGGACGCGCGTTCGCTTCAATTTGGAACCAAGTGAGTTCAATGCTCTGGACGCGTCCTGTCTCACAGGACGCGCCTTCTCTTTTATAATCTTTTTCTTTATTTTCCTTGTTGTAACCTATCATCCCTTCTTTTAGACAAAAGGACCCAGAAAGAGCTTACAGGAAAGAAGAAGAAGAGAGCAGAGAAGGTTTTGCAGTACGCTGAAAAACATTTCAACCTCAGAGACATGATTACCGAGGAAAATTTGAAGAAAATAGGAGCTTTGTCCCCACGAGTGGGTTCTCTCTGCAAATTTCGAGATTTCCACAATGGGAAACCCATCCTCACCGCTTCTGAAAAATCCAAAGGGCTCCAAGCCACATAAATTATTCAGCCAGATGTCAACAAGAAGGTGGATTTAGAGCAAGGTAAGAAATCATTATTCATAAGACGCGTCACGGATTTAGGACGCATCATATTTATGCTCACTTTTCTTCCTTTAGTTTAGCCTGGCCTATAAGCGTTACTTCATATATGCATTATCACCTAGGACACGTCCTACCCCCCTGGCGTGTCTCTTAGGTAATACGTATCACATCTTTAAGATGCGTCATTCTCACACCCATTTATACATCTTTGCATTCATCTATATCTGTCCTGCATGTAGATTTTTATATCACGTTATGGGCGCGTCCTACTTTCAGGACGCGTCTTTTTGTACATAACTAATTCCTTTTTATGTTTATACCGCAGATATGGCTTCACTCCCCAAAGGATTCGCGATTGGGGCTTCTAAAAAACTAAGGGCAAGGAAACAGGCTCCTACAAAAGTTGATCCAAGGGCAAAAACCCCACCTCCTATTGCAACTCCTTCTCCTCCACCAAAGATAATAGACACTACCATGTCTGACATTCCTGAGAAGGTAGAGGACGCGCCCTCAAAGCGTCAAAAAACTGTTCCTGATGATCAGTCCTTTGTCCTCAGATATCTGGGCGCGTCCTCAGTGGGTGACTTTTCTGAGGACGAAGTGAGAGGTTGGACCTTCAGGACTGAGCAACAAACAGAGGAGGCCATGGTCAAAGCTGCAGCCGAGCTTCACCTGCATGCCAGGCAGAGCGCTAACATGGCTGCCAGGCTTAGGGCGCGTCTTGCTGTTACAGACACCGCAAAGAGCCAGGCCGAAGACAAGGTCAAATCCCTGGAAAAACACATTGCCCTACTCACCAAAGAAAAAGATGCTGAAATCAGACGCCTGGAGGGCGAGAGGACGCGTCTAGAAATAGAAAAAGCTGTTTTGGAAGGCAATGTCTCTGCAATGGAAAAGCAAATGGACAGCGTCATCGCCCTGAACTCCACCATGCAGCTGGAGCTTGACATCCTGAATGATGATAGGCTGCATGGATGGACAGAGGAGAAAAAACTGGTTTATCAGCACGGCTTCCAAGCTGGATTTGAAGAATGGTGCTCTGGGTTCATTGCCAACGACCCAGAGTATACATTCTCAAAGTTTGATGCAGATACCCAGATATGGGTAAACGATTTCAGGGTCAGGGCTGCAGAATCCATCAAGAACAAAAGGATTTTCCTAGGCTTAGAGGAAGAGGACGCGTCCCCTGAACCTGCTCCACTCCAAACTCAGCCTTCCCCTGCAAATGACCAGGACAAGCCCCAAGACGCGCCTCCTGCCTAGGACGCGTCTTATGTTTTTCATGTACTCTTTCTAAACTCTTTGCAGGCGCGGGCCCTTTGAAGCCTTGCAAGTTGTAAAAAACTATTTTTGACCTCCATTCACTTGCACTTTTCTCAATCATTTACATGGGCGCGTCTGGTGTTTAGGGCGCGTCGCCTTTGACTAATTTGTTATCATTTTCTCCTAAAGCAAATATCCATTGTGGGCGCGTCCTCTCCAGTTGGACGCGTCTCTGTTTGTTTTGGAAAGTTCACGAGCACAACAATACATTGTACTTGTGTGTTTAACCAATGCACAAGGCACGATGGGGCGCGTCCTAACTGTTTTTACTCAAGTTCTATTGTTCCTTTTAGCAGCCACTACTTCAGTTAATATCCACATAGAACTATCAATCAAGATGCGCATCTCCTTTTATCAAAAATAAATCATCCTTCACGCAGGACGCGTCTTTGATAAGCACTTTTTCTTTTTTACTTATGTTGTTAATATCACATTAACACCCAGTATAAAGGAGCATCAACCAAGACAACTTGGGCGCGTCCTCGAAAATAGTACATTTTGTCTTGAGTTTCATTTATATAAAACTCTAATTTAGGGTGCGTCCTACATTTAGGACGCGTCATGAGACCAAGCAAACTGAACAAATATCCCTTAGGAAAGTTTCAAAATTTTATTTATAATGCGCTCTGATGTCAAAAGTGCACCAGTCCCACGGCTACTATGCTCTGTGGGGAAATTATTTCTAACAAATGACCCTTCAACTAGTCCCGAGGTAAGTAGTACATGCACTACCCCCCTAGGCTAGGAGGAATTTATTTAATTCTAGCCTATAAACTGAGCATAAACCAAAATGATGAAAGACATATGCAAGGGGCGAAATCCACGCCTTACTGGTAATACTTTCGGAGATGTTCCGCATTCCAAGCTCGCGGAACTAGCTTCCCGTCCATATCTTCAAGGTGATAAGTCCCCTTCCACAAGATAGACTTTATTCTGTACGGTCCTTCCCAATTAGCTCCAAACACTCCATGTTGGGGGTTCTTTGTATTGGGCATCACCTTCCTAAGTACCAAATCCCCCACCTTCAGCAACTGTCCTTTTACCTTCTTGTTATAATACCTTGCGGCGCGCTGCTGATATGCTGCTAGCCTTAACTGAGAATTTTCTCTCGTCTCCTCTAAGAGATCTAAATGAAGCCTCTGATTAACCTCAGCGTCTTCTTTCCCGTAACAATCCCTGCGAAGTGATCCCGATCCAACTTCCACGGGGACCATAGCTTCGTAGCCGTAAGTCAGCATAAACGGCGTTTCTCCCGTAGTAGATCGCGGCGTAGTGTTGTATGACCACATCACCTTCGGGAGTTCTTCAGGCCAATTCCCTTTACGTTCCTCCAGCTTGGTTTTGAGGGTATGCTTTATTATTTTGTTAACAGCTTCTGTTTGTCCATTGCTTTGAGGATGATAGACCGCCGCAAACTCCTTCTTGATTCTCAACTCCTCACATAGCTGCCGCAACTCCTTGCTATCAAACTGTTTTCCATTGTCGGAGACAAGCTTGTAAGGGATTCCAAACCTACATACAATTGAATTGAAAACGAAATCCCTGATTTTCTTTGCGGTGATAGTAGCTAGTGGCATAGCTTCCGCCCATTTAGTAAAGTAATCGACCGCAACCACTGCATACTTGACGTCTCCTTTAGCTTTCGGCAATTCTCCGATAAGATCAATTCCCCACATGGCGAACGGCCATGGGCTTGCCATAGGCGTCAAGAGTGTAGCCGGCATAGACGAGTAGTTTGCAAAACGCTGGCAGCGATCACATGCCTTGACGAAATTTGTAGCATCTTCTCTCATCGTGGGCCAATAATACCCTTGGCGCAACACTTTCATTGCCAACGAGCTACCCCCCGAGTGATTGCCACAGATCCCTTCATGCACCTCTCTTAGGATGTAATTTCCTTCTTCTTCTTCAACACACCTGAGCAGAGGTTGGTTGGACCCTCTCTTGTACAAGACTTCATCGTATATCATATATCTTGCAGCTTGATAACGGAGTCGACGAGCCATAAACTTATCCTCGGGGAGTGTTCCCTTGCGAATGTAAGCTAAAATGGGCGTCATCCATGTTTCCTTAGGAGCCTCATCCACTTGCATAGTTTCTATCTCTGGGATACTAGGAATCTCCTGGATTTTAAGAGGAATGGATCCTAACAACACAGCTTCTTGTTGCGACCCCATTTTTGCCAGAGCATCCGCATTACTGTTTTTCTCCCGCGGAACGCATTCCAATCTAACTTCTTTGAACATTCCAATCAGGCGCTGTGTACATCTCAAGTATAATTCTGTTCGCGGACCTCGCGCTTGAAATCCCCCGTTTACCTGATTCACTACTAACTCTGAGTCACTTCTCGCAATTAGGTTTCGCACCCCCATTTCCAAAGCAATTTTCAGGCCATTGATCAGCGCCTCATACTCCGCATCATTATTGGTTGCGTAAAACTTGAAATGAATGGCGCTCATTAGATTGTGGCCTTCTGGAGACACAAGTACTATACCCGCACCTGCTCCTCCATTGTTAACCGCCCCATCGACATGCAAGATCCACCAAGGATGTGGATGAACCTCCAAAGACTCCCCAGCATGAGGTGTATGTAACATTACCAGAGCTTTATCATCGATTTCAGAATCAAATTCCAACAAGAAATCGGCTAAGGCTTGCCCTTTTATCGCTGTTCGAGGTACATATTCCAAATCAAACTGTCCCAACTCCACAGCCCATTTCAGCATTCTGCCTGATGACTCTGGTTTGTGCAGGACCTGTCGCAGCGGGTACGCTATACGAACTTCAACTCTATGGGCTTGAAAATACGGCCGCAATTTTCTTGACGCAAGAATCAGGGCGTAAACCAGTTTCTCCATATTTGTGTAGCGAGTTTCAGCGTCGTGTAACCGCTTGCTCACGTAGTACACTGGTGATTGCTGCCCATCTTCCTCTCTTACCAGAACTGTACTGATCGAATATTCAGACACTGCGAGGTACAGTATTAGATTTTCCCCATCCAACGGCTTTGACAACATGGGAGGATGTCCCAGTTGCTCCTTGATTCTTTTGAAAGCCTCCTCACATTCTGACGTCCATACAAAGTCTTTCCCAGCTAATTTAATCGCCTTGAAAAACTCCTTGCATCTATCAGACGACTTGGAAACAAATCGATTTAATGCGGCGATTCTCCCAGTCAAACTCTGCACCTGTTTCACATTGGTAGGTGACTTCATATCCAATAATGCCTTGATCTTCGCGGGGTTGGCCTCAATTCCCCTGTGGTTGACAATGAACCCGAGAAACTTGCCCGACTCCACGCCGAACACACATTTTTATGGGCTTAATTTCATACGAAACCTCCTCAAAATATTAAACATCTCCATCAGGTGCTTGATATGGTCAGTCGTCACCTCAGATTTCACCAGCATATCGTCCACATACACTTCCATGGTTCTCCCGATTTGATCTTTGAACATCATGTTTACCAACCGCTGGTAGGTTGCGCCAGCATTAATCAAACCAAACGGCATTCCTATGTAACAGTATAACCTCCTGTCCGTAATAAAGGATGTATGTTCTTGATCGGGGCCATACATCGGAATTTGATTGTATCCGGAGTATGCATCCATAAAACTCAACAACGTATGCCCTGCCGTCGCGTCAACCAACTGATCGATTCTTGGCAGCGGGAAGCTATCCTTTGGACAGGCCTTATTGAGATCCGTGAAATCCACACATGTCCTCCACTTCCCATTCGGTTTCTTCACCAGTACTGGATTTGCAAGCCATTCGGGGTAGAACGATTCTTTGATCAAACCCACTTCCAACAACCGGTCTACTTCTTCTTTTAATGCTATCGCCCTTTCTCCACTTACTGGGCGGCGTTTCTGACGTATGCCCTTGCAATTCGGGAGGATATTCAAATGGTGACACATTACTTCCGGGTCGATCCCTATCATATCTGAATGACTCCATGCGAAAACATCAAGATTTGCAATTAGAAAGCGGGTGAGACCTCCTCTCATCTCATCATCCAACTGAGATCCCACTTTCAAAACCTTGCTCGGGTCATTTTTATCAACTGGGATAGATATTGTGTCTTCGGCCGGTCCCGTGTTTTCGGTGGGCATAGGGATCCTGGGATCCAAATCGAAATCAAAGTCTCGGGGGTCTTCAACTTTCACTTTTTCATCTGAGGGCGCGTCCTCGTTTGGAGGAGCATCAACCTCACCTTCATTCAAGGGCGCCTCCTTCTTTTGAAGAGCATCAACCTTGAAGTTATTGCCGAGACCTTGCAGAATCTCACTTCTTCCTTCCAACTTTTCCCCGTTAACCTCTTTCTGTGTGATTCCCTCTGTATGACTCACAACCACTTCTTCTATACTACGGATTTTCGAAACACGTCCCTGCGTCACGGAAGAGTTCCCAGAGGTATTGGTTTCTTCCTTCCCGGGATTTTCAACAAAATAGTGGGCATGGACCTCTCCACTTGGTTTTGTATGAATATCTTCTATATCTTCGAATGGGAGACCTTTCCCTTCATACCTTCTTCTGCGAAATTCCTTGACAGCCTTGTGATAACAATCGCGTGACTCATACTGTGACCCTCTCAGACTGCCAACTCCGTTTGGCGTTGGGAATTTTATCATCAAGTGATGTATCGATGTTATCACCCTGAACGCTCGCAACCAAGGTCTGCCGACCAGCACATTGTGCGCGGAATCCTGATCTAGCACCTTGAAATCTATTATTTGAGTAACCGACAAAGCTCCTTCCCCGAGCGTGACGGGAAGCCTGACCGAACCCATAACTCTCACGGCTTCCTCAGAAAAGCCATAGACGTGTGCATCTTCGAAATACATGTCGCTATCTGGGAAACCCAGCTTTTTGTAAGTGCTGTAGTACAAGATGTTTGTAGAACTCCCATTATCCAAGAAAACTCGATATACGTTCATTGCCCCAATAAGCATGGTAATCACCAGTGCATCGTTGTGAGGATGATGCACCCACCTAGATTCTTTTTCCTTGAATGTAATATCAGCGGACTCCCCCTTAAAGACCTTCGGGGGTCTGTCTTCCAAGCTGTGGATGTTAGTGAGCGGTGGATGTCTCGCTTCTCTCGCATTTCTTTCCAGTGCTCGATTACTATCACCAACGAAAGGGTGTCCTCCAAAAATTGCCCTGATACTGCCGGCCCTCTGAAACTTGACCTCTGCTATTTTCTCAACATCCTCCGCCCGCGGGGGCTGTCTTTCATCTTTACCCTTGTCATCAAGTCCCCTGCGTCGCTTCACCTTGTCAATCCATTCTCCCAGGTGTCCAGCCTTGATCAATTCTTCAATCTCATCTCGCAAGTGACGACACTCGTGGGTGTCATGGCCCGTAGACTCATGGTAGTCACAGTACTTCTTTTTATCTCTGCTTTGCCATGAAGTTAGACGGTCGGGCTTCTTGAAGATTCCCCTATCCTTATTTACCTCGAAGATATGATCAATGGAAGCCGCCAGCGGTGTATAATTGCTGACTCTTCTCTCGTAGTTCGATGGTGGGCTCCATTCTCTTCGCGAGCTCACAGCATTTACCCTGTTAGGGCTTCTGGCGTTTCGCCGATAATCCGGGCTAACGGATCTGTCCCTTCTCTTGGATCGCCCCTTGGAGTTATAGGTATTATCGTTCTTTTTTGTTTCTGCAAGCGACTGCTCGATTGCTTTGAACGACTCCGCCTGCGCGAGCACATCAGCCAATGACACTGGGTCCTTCCCTTGTAGGTGTTTCCAGAAATCCGTCCCCACGCGCAACCCAGCTATAAGCAATATTTTCAACGTTTCATCAGTTGCACCCCTCACCAAAGTAGATTCTGCGTTAAACCTCTTGAAATATGAAGTCAAACTTTTTCCTTCCTTTTGTTTCACATTAGCCAGCGTGGTAACAGGTGGTGTGTACTTCACCGCGGCTTGGAATTGTGTCAAAAACAAAGTTTTCATCTGTTCCCAGGATGTAATTACACCTGGACCAAGCTTTTGGAACCACTGCTGAGCGCCTTCTCTGAAAGTGGCTGCCAAGAGACGGCATCGAGCCAAATCAGGTACTTGATATACATCCATCTCAATGTTAAAACGCCCCAAGAACTCCACAGGATCAGAGTTCCCGTGGAAACGCAAGTCATTGGTTGTGTTCCGGTATCCCGCGGGCAATTGCGCCTCCCTCACAACTGCAGCAAAAGGAGAAGGAGCTTGCGCAGTCGCCGTTACTGTTCCCCCCTCAAGATGGTTGAGTAACCGCTTGAGGTCGTTCACATTAAACGTCCCTACCCCAGGAATGGTTTGAACATTAGGCTGTTGGGGTTGCTCTGCGACTTGCTGAAATTCCCCTTGATTACCCCCCGGGTGTGGCGGAGGATCTCGCCGCCCCTCGCCCTGAGGCTGCAGCGGTGGCGTGTTACCATTTTGGTGCTGTACATTTTCCCGTATGCGAGGTTCACCTTGACCGTGTCGCGGAATTTCATCATTGTTCTGCATTCTTACTTGAATTCGCCCGCCGTCCTGGTCATGAGGACGCGCTCCAGACCCATTACCAGTAACGCTGTGAGAAGCTACGGGAATAATGGCGGGGGCTTCTCCAACGGAGTGCGCTCCACCTCTCCTTCCATTATAAGGGACTCTTCCGTATTGATATCCCATTCTTCCTCGTCCATTCCTCTGATATCCCCGGTAGAAATTCCCGGGCCTTCCTCGCGGAGGGGCACGCTCGTGCTCGCGGTGCCGCATCCCGTCATCCCTTTGGAATGCGGGGGGCACACGCGTCGTATCACGGGGCCTCGCTTCTCCGGCGTTTCCTTCCTTTTGCCATTCTATCAGCAACATCCTCAAATCTTCGTCCTCCAACCTTATGCCAAGCCTCTTCTTCAAGGTTGAAAGATCCCTTCCTCCCTCGTCTTGGCTTTGAGCGTTCTCCGCACGGCGACGCTCGTCCATCGTACGTCCAGACCTATGCGGGTGTGGCATTACCTGGTTGCCCAGGTGAGGTCTTTCTCTGCCTTCAGTGTCCTCATCCGCAAGCTCTACAATAGGTGCTACATCATCAGAATACTGCAAACGCCGCGGAGTGATTCGCGGGTTATCCCCACTCCCCTGGGTATCTCCCTCAACTACAGGGGCTTTCCTCAAGGCATGACCGTGACGGGGGAAACGACGACCTCTCCTCGTCTTTCGACGCTCCACCGTGTTCAGTCTTGAGTTAAAACTGTTAAGAGTATCCCCCATGCGATATAATTGCTCCAATATATCAGCGTTGCTGATGAGAACTGGAGGTGTCCCCCCCACATCCGGAGCCCTTGGTGGATCTGCCATGTTTCTGGGAACGTAAGGTTCGTGGCGAGTATAGCGCCCCCCGTCTTCCCCTTCTGACCTGCTGTCACTTCCATCATAAGAACTTCCATCACGATTGTAAGACATCTTTTCCTCCTAAGATTGCGACCTTAATTAGCACCCCTCCTTCTAGCGCCAATTTGTTGACGGAGGAATCTTGTAACAACAAAGATTGAGGTTTCTCGCCGGAACTAAGATCTGTGACGGTGGTTCTTTTCCGGAAACTTAAGCGGTGTGTGGCGGTTTATGGTTGTTTTTAGGCTGAGATTGATCAGAGTAAGTGGTGGCTCTCTTATCGGCTCTCAACTTCTTACCCTTTCAATGTGCCTACGTACCCTTTATATAGGGATCAAGCCTGACGTAGTTCTCGTAGAACAAGAAGTCTAATGTGTTGAGACTTCTTACTCCTAAGCCCAATAGAAGCCCATCTGATATCCATCTTCTGCTAGCTTTAGGAATGCCCAACTATGAGGCCCAACCGCAAAGGCCCAAGGCTCGTCCGCAATCGTAGGACTTCACGGATAGTGCATCTCCCTGCGCAAGGATAACACTCCGCTACAGCTATCTCCCTTGATTTACGAACGCAGGTATAGCCACGGTTCACCCCAAGTGCCAGACGCGTCTCTGTCCCCCGAATGAGGATAACCCACCAGATAACAGGACAGGTGATCCCAAGCTCTTGGGTGCAAAGTGCAGGATGACTCCAAAGTTCTCCAACGAGGACACCCGTTGAATACAAGAACAGAGCTCCCAAAGCACACACCAAAGTTAAACCCCGCATCCCCAACGAGGACACCCGTTGAATACAGGAGGAGGCCTTCACTCATCAGGCACACCCCTGAAGGCCTTCTAGCTTTTCACGGACATCCCCCTCCTTGACCGTCTCAAGGAGGGAATTCTTCAGAGAGTACCTGCAACAAATACATTAGCAAAAATAATCCTCCATTGCTCCTCTCCATGCAAGCTTTGTCCTGAATTCAACATCAAAAATATATAGATCAAACACAGGACGCGTCCTAACCAAATAGGCGCGTCCTAACCCCCATAAATCCAACTGCTTTAATCATTTCCTATAACATGTAAAGTCACAAGACACGTCCTAGAATTTAGGGCGCGTCTTCTTTTAAACCATCATGCACAATTTTACACCTCCTATGACGCGTCCTTTCTAAAGTAGGCGCGTCCTAAAGCTTCCATCAATATAAGATTTCACCTGCCAAGCACTTTCATAATTATTGACGCGTCCATAATATCTGGGCGCGTCCTTCCTTGAACATGCACTCTTCTCACCTCGTAACATATCCCTTCCCAAGTAGGCGCGTCCTCAATACGAGGACGCAACACTGAGTTTGACTGTAATTAACCCGCGTTTGACCCGAGTCAATCCAATGCCAAATTTTGGGTATAACAATGTGTTTGTCATACGCATTGAGTTTACGGGACTTGCAAGCTGAAGGCATAATCCGATCAACTATCCCTTAGTTGAAACAAACCAATGCAAGTTCTGCCCTCAGCAAAATCCCAACAATTCCACATATTCCGGATTAGAAAAAAATACTGATTTGTACAGTTAACAAACATAGAGAGGGATTTTTTTTTTTGAATTTTTATTATATTAATTGGGTCGCACTCTATGAGAACCTAACAACCAGTACACTTCCTCTTCACATCGGTTTGACAATGATGGAAACTCCTAACCTGTTCAAGTTTTGAAATGGTTTGTGAAGAGAAAAAGGATAGGGATTATAGAGGGTGTTCCAGTTGTTTCACGGAACGCCCTGAAATATACTCCCTCCCCCTCCGTCCCTGTTATCTTTGTAAGAGAGTGTCGACACGATTTTAAGATAAATAAAAAGTAACTTTTTTAAATAAAAAAAAATTCTGAATAAAAGTTTAAACATTTTATTTTTATTCAGAAAAAGATTTTTTTTTAAAAAAATTATAGAACTATATTTTATATTCATCTTAAAATGCATGCACTCCTTTAAACGATAACAAATGGGTAGGACGGAGGGAGTAATAGGGGAAAATATAATAGGGCACATTTTTTGTATGTAAGTGTATAAGTGTATATAGGCATGCATAGTCAAAATGAAAATAAAAAATTAACAAAATTTTACAAATTTTAGTTTTACAGTTAAAAAATGTAAATGTATAAACAAGGGTGAAAAATATTCTATACTTAAATAATTTATTTTATTATTATCTTAAAAAAGTTACTAAATTTTAGAAATACTAATATAAAATCAATAATAGTAGAAATAGATACTTTTATTGAAAATGGTATCCAAGGCCTTCTTTAATATGCTTATGCAGTAACTCCAAGTTTAACTACTAACTTTAATGACTTGCTTAATATTAGTTAATTTCGCTAGCTATTTTTTTTCTTTTTTTGATAACAACATATACAATATTACACATATATTATTCATGTAATTATTCAATTTTTAGGTAAATAATTTATTTTTAAATTTTATCCATTTTTGATATAGATAAATATATTATGAAATAAGTCAATTTAGATATAAATGAATTAAATAATGGGTTTATATATATTTAAACAACTGTACATATAAATAAAATATTATATGTATAATATATTTCTTTTAGATAATTTTTTACTCTCCAAAATCTAATAGCTTGCTAGAAAATATTTTTAAAATATTTATGTCATATATGTACTTGTTTTATTTCTTTACGAAGTTAATTTTCATTTTGTAATAAAATTATTTTATGCACTTTGATTTTTATTTTATTTTCACAAATTTAAATTTATTATTGCATTTATTTTTAATTTTTTTAAACTATTAGAACTTTAAATTATTAGGGCACTTATACAGATTTTGGGCAGGGCAGCCTGAATCTCAGGCACGGCTATGGATTATTGTAACAAAAACCTAAAAGTCGGTAATATGTACATAAAATACAATAGTACTCGTTCTGTCCAGTTGATTATTGAGACGAATACATATGGTTTGGGTATAGAATTTAAGAAAATGTGTAATATTGTAAGAAAATGCAAGAGAAGTGGATAAAATGGTGAAATTAATCAATATTTAAAGGGGTGTATTTAATTGGAATTTTAAAGAATTTTTTGGATTTTGAAAATCCCAGGTATTTAATTTGGATTCTAAAAAATCTTTTAAAATTTGATGGTATTCAATAAGAATTGAAAAAAACCCTTTTAAAATATGAGAGTATTCAATTTAAATTGTAAAAATTCCATTGAAATATTGTGATATTCAATTTAGAGTTTAAATAATTCATTAAAATCCGGTGATATTCAAAATTCCATGATTTTTTTTGTATTTTATAAAATTGTAGATTATGATGGATTTGCTAGTGTATTTTATGTTTTCAGACATCTTAGCAAAATGCAAGAGAATTTGATGGATTTGCACTCCCTCTGTTGTTTTTTAATATATGACGTTTAATTTTTTGGCACACATATTTAGGAGGGTTGACCACATAGTATTTTTAAGAAATACTTTTTTGAATAAAAATATGAGATCAAAACTTTTATTCACAAAAAGAATTTTTTGAAAAAAATAATTTTAATTATATGGTCAAACCCCCCAAACATGTGTGTCAAAAAGTCAAACATCATATATTAAAAATCATATATTAAAAAATAGAGTGTGTAAAAATCACTACTCAAATCAGTAAGACTCTGCGAGATTTATTCAATAACTGCGTTAAAATCCGTGTACAATTAAAATCAGCCAAAATCAACAATAATTATTCAAAATTAGTGAATTATTATAAATTCTCTAAAATCTAAATTGAATACACCCCTTAATATATAAAATGGTCGTAGTGAAAGAAAATAGTGAAAATAAGTGAGTATATTTAATTTTACACTATCATAAACTAAAAGAAGATCAAAAAGAGATGAACATTATTTTTACTTCGGAGTGAAAATCAAACCCCCGTTTGCCATTACCGTTAAGCGCAAAGCTATGCGTGAGTGTGTATATGTTTTTGTGTGTTGTCTCGAAATGAAATAGTCAAAACAAAATATTAAGATTATGGGTTATGATTATGATTCCCACAAATATGCTTGGTCGCGGAGTTGGTAATTAAATATTTGATTTATTCTATTATAATTATTAGAAATATGCTTGGTAGGAAGTTGGTAGTTGAAGATTTGAGAAGATAAAAATAAGATTAATGTAAAATAAAATTTAAAAATTGGATATGGCAAAAAAATAATTTAGGAATTGGGATTAAAAGACCGGTAAGTATATGAAAATACTTGACAAAAGAGCGAGTGAATATCACTTTAGCTTCGGAATCTGATTTATGGTAAAAATGAACAACCAGTGTTAGCATGATGACCCAACCATTTAATTTTTTTTTTACTTGAGTTATGAGTGTGTATTTTTTAAAAATACAATGATACTTTGATGGTTTGGGAGTAATAAGCTCTTATTTTCATGATATATTGTATATTTTCAAAAGAAGTAATCGAAGATTAAATCTCGATTCACACGTGAAGATTGATGTACTAAAATTTGTGTAACCGTACTTTTTGGTGTTAGACGTAGGTATCACTGGACTGTTTTATTCCAATCATAATTATTTTTTTAATAATGACACTTGAATATCTGAAAATATCGTTTAAGCCAGGCTATAAACTTTTGAATTAAACTTGTTAAAAGATAAGTGTGGTTACAATCAGGCACTAGCTATGATGGAGGTGGATATCTAGGTCTTTTTCCCTTATCTATCATGGACAGTGTCTGATTGTATCGACACTTGTCTTCAACAAGTTTATTCCAGAAGCCGATAAACTTAAAATGTTATCATTTATAAATAAATTGGACGACTAAATTAAAAAATAACACAACGATGCCTACATCTAATATCAATAGTAAGGTTGCGGAAAATGTCCAACTATATCTAATCTTTATGTGTAAATCGGGATGTGATTTCTAGTTACTTTGAAAATCATTATCAACTTAATAATAGTAAAAATAATAATGCACATACTAAGTGAGAGATTATATCATTTTCGTTAATAATTTAGCATACATACAATCTAATACCACCATACAAAATAAATGATATTGGTAAACAAAAGAAAAAAGTTGTAATTTTTGTTACATATTAGCAAGATTATAAAAATAAAAATCAGTTATTTTTGGTTACGTCCTTAAAATTCAAGTATTCGTCTAAATTTTTATAGTGTTCATTTGTTAACGCCCGAGCACTCATTCGGTTGATTTTTGATTTCTGAGTTCTTAACCGAGTCAATAATTTTTTACAAAAAAACTGATTAATCATTTATAATTACAAACCTGCAATCTCTTTGCGGCCTTCAAAATCCATAAACCCTAGCATCGATCTTTTAAACCAAGATCTATGTAATTTTTTTAGATGCAATGATAATGCTATATAACCCAATTTATATTCTAATTTCATAACAAACTCAAAAAGAAAAAAATAAATTTAATGCAAAGAATCTATGTGTGATTAGAAGGGATATGAATGATGAAGTTGAAAAAAATATTATGAAATCAAATATTAAGGATTACAGATGGTGTGAGAAATATTTATTTATAAGTATGACCGAATATTCTAGAACATTCCGACGCTTTCATGCATGGGCATATCATGGGCTGGGTTTAGATGGGTTTCATACGGAATCACTTCGATGGGTACTTAAAAATTTACTATATATAATTGAGTTTGAATATATTCAACACACATAAAAAATAATTTTATCCCAACTAATAATTTATATAAGAATGTCTGGTGTAATACATAGCGTAATGTTGGTTAATGAATACGTAAATTGTATTATTAGTACATATGGCATGATTGTAATAATTCAACAATGTCATTCAACTTTTCAAAAATTAAACTCTTAAAGATAAAATTCACTAACATGAAAATCACATGTACCATCACGCATAAAAATAATTAAGAGTTATATTTTTTTAAAAAAATAGGACTAATTTTGTTGTATTATTATAAAATGTCATATGTATGTACCATGCATGTGTTTACGAACAAATGACACCACTTTATGTAGAGACCAAACACAAAATTATTCAATGGGCTAGACTATTTTTTTATGTTGGAAAAATATGTTCAAACTCAATTATTAACAATAAATTTTTAAGTACCCATCAAAGTGATCCAGCACGAGCCCACTTGAGCCCGACCCATGTTCTGTCGCTGCATGAAACCATCACAATGTTCTACATGTGGATGTTCTAGAATATTCAGCGATACATACTGGTAAATAATTCTCACACCATTTGTAATCATTAAAATCTGAATTCATAACATTGTTTCAATATTATTAATTACGGTGTAATCTTGTTTTTATAGATTATTCGTAATAAATTTTGTTACATGTTTTCATGTTAGATTTTGTTATGAAAATTGAAATATAAATTGGTTAAAACTTAATGACCTTTTGGGACTTAAAATTTACATCTGTGTACCCATAAACCCCTGAATTTTAAACCCGTACTTTTTCGCCCCTCGGGTATCCAAACTATACCTTTTAAATTTTGGGCCGAAGAATATTACAGAAAGGATGGGGTAATTTGTGCACATAGTTTCTATGTTTCCCTAGAAAAATAGATGACAATTTCCCGCCCAAATAAAACAGCAACAACCCAAGTAGTTAATATATGTATATACCTCATTATATATCTCTTTCTTCATATACATATTGATTAACAGAATATGGATCCCCATTATTAGTGTGGAAGAGCTGCTATGTTGAAAACTTCATGGACATATGTAAATCTGGGAATAAGATTTTTGGGATGCTTTCGTGACATGGTAAGTAATATGATATAATTAATAGTAGTTTGTGTTCATATTGTGTGCTTAATGGTTGTATTTGAAGGAGCAAAGAAGCAATGCCTGTAACTTTCATTTATGGTTTGACCCCCCTATGTGTCAAAGATTAAGAATGATAATACCAGGGCCGTTGAAGAGAATCAAAAAGCTAGAAGAAGAAGTGGAGATGCTTGAAGTTGTTGTTGCTGGAATGAAAACAAAATGAGGGTGGAATGTATTTGTTTATGTTATAGTGTTCATGTTGTTAATCCTTATACATATGATGAAAAATGATGGGGAGGTTGTAGTGAAAACACAAAATGAACTAGCTTAATTATGGTCCCCCATCCCCTTACTAGAGATATATTTATGTAATGCAAGTATTAATGAATGAAAAAATATTTTGAGCCCATCTCCAAGTCTGAAATTGATAATTAAGCATAAATAATAACAAATTCATAACAAAATATGCAAATCAATTCTGCAACACAACAAACATCATAAGAAATAGAAGGTCATTAAGCCTACACAATAGTAATAATGCAAAAGTCTAAAATTAAACATGAGTTGTGATATAATAAAGTAGCCAATAAGAACACCATTCTTCAAGTTTTCTTGTCCTTCCATTTTCCTGGACATTTTTCCTTGACCCCATTCCTCAGATTATTTGCACTTTCCTCAATTGCAGCTCTAAGAGCACATGGAGTTTTGACATTTTTCCCATGAGAAAGGAAAGGTGCAGATTTGAGCTTTATTTTTTCAATTATGGTCTTGAATTGCTTCACATGAGGTTCCATTTTCTTGCCCATCATCATTGGGCCCATATATGTGTTGTGAAGTTCCCTATGCTGAGAACTTGACCCATCTGGCATATGTTGAGAACTTAACACCTACACAACTAGCTGATAGATTGGTCCACCTGCCATGATTGTGTCACCATCATCATTATCAAGACATACAGGAGTATCTTGTGTATTTTTTAACTTTCCAAATGTTTGTTTGATGTAAAGCATGTTACTTCTTCTCAAATCAGTTAGAGATGGACCCCTAGGTTCCCTTCTGGGAGGAGATGGAGTTTGAGCCCTTGTTTGGGATGTTTTCCTTACCTCAACATTCATCCTCATTTTAGCCTTGATCACTTGTTTCCTTTCATCCTCTCCAATTTCCATCTTATGTTTCAATTTCTCTATAGGTTTTGGATGTTCTTTTTGCATATTTGATTTTTACTGAGGCATGTCAATTTTTAGCTTATTATCACCTTTATGAGCTTTTAATTGCAACTTCAATTGCTCAGCCTCCCTTTGCAACCTAATCTCTGAGATTCCTTCCGCAACTTAAACTTCTGAGCTTCCTTCTGTAACTTAAGTGACTTAATTTCTTTCTATAACTTCATTTCACCAACTTTTTTCTTCATCTTCAAATGACCAACATATGTATTCATATGTCCACCTTCTTCCTTTTTCTTCACTTTCTCAACATCCCTTTCATTAACTTTCTCAGCATACTTTTTCTTCAATTTTTCAGTTTCCTTTTCCTTCACTTGTTCAGCTTCCTTTTGGCATTTGAGCTTTTCCTTCATTTATTTAATTTTTTCAGCAGCCACCATAATAGGAGAGTCAAGGGTTGTAGTAAGAACTATGTGACCCCTGATTTCAACTAATAAAGCTAGAAACCATCTCCAAGTTTCTAACCTCTTAGCTTCAACTACTGTATAAGCTAGAGGGTACAAACATTTATTTGGATCAACTTCAACTACACACAATAACATACCTTTGTTGACGGTCTTAATATGGCATCCATTTAATCTAATCACCTTCCCACACACCTAGGCAGATGTACATCCTTCTAAATTGACCAACATTTTCTGCCAAATCTATCTTATATTAGCACTAAAAAAATGCATATCTGAGAATAAAAATTCTTATAAGCACAAATGTACCTGGTTCAATGTCAACCTCAACTGTAGAGTTGGGATTTCTTTTCAAGAGCTCTGTCATGTAGTTCCACAACTTCTCATATTGCTCCTCATGGGTGCCATTGATGGTCTTCATGCATTTTTTTCTTGCGGTTCCGAGGATGTAAGCTAGGAAATCTATTTGTAGATCCTTCAATATAGTCGTGTGAAAAGATTTGATAGGCCAAGTTGGATTTATCCTGAATTTAGAAGATATCTCATTGCCAAAAAAACAGAGTTGATAAGGGGCAAGCCTCTTTGCCCTCTCACACATGTGTTCTATAAAAGTATGAACAATAAAAGCATTAACTATGCATCAACTACATCAGTCAACAAAAAAATAAAGAAACAAGCAATATTAGTAAATGACCAAATAGTACCTGGTTCCGCAATCTTTATTTGGATGCACTTGTTAAAATTTAATCTGAACATCTTGAAATCAGTAAGTTGCAGTTCTTTCCTTTATAATGCGTATATTTCTTTGCATGTGTCTTCTTGTTTTGGGTTTCTTTGTGGTCTGCTAACGGGGAGTATTTTAGGAGTAGCACAATGGTCTGTCATGTTTTCCTGTCTATGCTTGCTTTCGGTTTTTCTGGGCACTTGTAGGGTTTAAAGAAGGTATGAGGGATGTTTCTCGGGAAAGAAATTCCTTCGGAAACCGACCCTTGGTGTGTTTCAAGCCTTCCATTTTTTGGAGCCCTGGGTTTAAAGATGGCATGTGAGATCTTTTTGGGTAAGAAATTTCTTTTGGTGTTCTTGCTTTAAAATATCCTTCAGAAGCCGACCCTGGGCAAATTTTCAGTCTTCTACTTTTAGAGTCATTCATTCGGTTCAGGGACATGAACTTGACCCATTCTTTTTCTTCTTCTCTTTTTCCCTTTTGCGGTTTATCCGAGTAGTTGGGTTAACCAGTCTCTTTATTTTCGATCAAACACTCTTGCAGTAACCTCCACTTCTCATTTCAAATGGACGGGGCGAAGGCTTTTTGGGTCTATCACTTCGTTCCCTGTGGCCAATAACCCTTCAGAGCTCCCGAAGGCGAAGACGGGGGCATGTACGATGAGTACTCGATTCTCTACGGCTATTTCTGGCTATGTAATGCGGATGATGATGAGAAGATCTATGATACTCCCGGCGTTCCTGAAGGGTACGAAGATTGTGTGGTTGGCATTTTCGAGGTTGCCTTCAAGTGTGGCTTTCGGGTGGCTCTGCTGAAGATCTTGAAGCACCTGTTTCAGCAAATGGGCATCACTCTGGGGCATACGGATCCAAATGGATTCATCCACATAAATTGTTTCCAAAACTGTTGCTTGTAAGCAGGGATAAAGCCTCTCACGCGGCTCTTCTGGTTTCATTACGACTTCCGAAAGAACCCAAAGAGCCCGGGGTTTTGCATTATCGCTCGAAGGGCTGGCCGAGCCGGCTGGACGGCCACTAATTCGAGTAACAAGACCACTCTCACATACTGGTGCTTCATCAGTGGTCGGGCTAATTTTCGGTATGGAGAGAAGTTGACCCCTCCAAGTTACTTATGCCCAATCTGACCGAAAAGGAGAAGGACCTCTACGCGGCCTTATTAAACACTGGGGTAGGCAAGCTCACCATTGACGATTATTTGGACAAGGACTGGTTTCTCGGTTTGTGGGGGTAGTAACTAATTCCTTTCATTCGATCTTCTTTCTTTCATGGATATGTTTTCGGTGTTTGCACATATCTTTCTTCGCCTACTTTATTTGCCTTCCATAACTACTTCCCTGTTTTCTTTTAGTGTTTTTGGAGGAGGTTCTGATAGAGAGGAAAATGATAAAGGCAGCGACGAAAAAGGCTATCGAGGAAGCTGCCAAGAAACATGAGGGCAATCCGTTGGGCGAGGGAGAAAAAGTGGAGAAGTAGACAAAAGCTAGCTGACAGGAGCCTCCTACTTTGGCTGAGGTTTATGAAAAGGGCCAGGGCGGCCAGGATGTTTTGGAGCAAGGGAATAAGCGGAAGAGGGGCCGAGATGAGGTCATTCAGATGTACGTCCCTGGATCGGGTGTACTGACGAGTGACCATACTGTTTATCCGGCGATGGTGATGACAAAGGAAGTGGCTCCGGACCTCTGCCGAGGGCTTCAGCTCCCAGCTGATCGTTCACTCTTTGTTGCGGCCACACCAATGGAGGCTTGTACAGAACTGATATATTTCCTCTCCTTGGTAAGTATTTGATTTTTTGTGCCTTTTTTCATCTTCATTCCTTTTGAACCTTCCTTATCATTTGTCTTGACCTTTCTCTTATTTTATTTCAAGGTACCCCTTGGGCTACTGCTCTCGCGGACAAGGTACAAGATATGCAGGGCCGAATGGCCAAGGTGGAGGAACTGAAGTGAGGGACCACTGCGGCCGAGGAGGAGCGAGTGACCACTGCGGCCTGGGAGGAGCTCAAAAGGGTCCAACTACAGAACGATACCCTTATCGCCACCGTGTTGAAGGATGACAAGGACAGGCTGACGAAGGATCTGGAAAAAGCGACCGACGCGTTAACCACATGAACAGCTAGTTAAGAAAGTCCCGAAAGGAGATCGGAAAGATGAAGAAAATGCTAGAGCTGACCGAGGAGTGGTGCTTCCATTTCAACGTAGACCACGTGTTGAAGAAGGGGCACGAGCTCGAATGGGACTTAAACCAGCTTCTTGATGAATTGATTGAAGATTCTATCAGCCGTGTTGGCGGCGCCGAGCCTTCACAAGTTTCTTCTGGGGAGAGCGAAGACCTTTATGATGGCGAGCCTCAGTCCTGAATTGGACTTGTAAATTTCTGAATTTTTGAATGTTAATACTCTTGTCTTTGGGCTATCTTTACTTTGATTCCTTCGGGCGTACTATTCGGGGGCCATCACGCCATTAATTTACTTGCATTTTTAGTCTTTATTTTAGCAAATTTTTATGTTGTATGCTTGCGTCTTCGGTTTTACTTTCACCTTAGCAATTTTCATATTTTTCATATATTGCATCTTCGGCATTTTCAATTTTCCTTATCAATTTTTATATTTGTCATATATTGCATCTTCAGCTTTTCAATTTTGCTTTAGCAAACTTTTTATTTCTATCCCAAGTCTGAAAGGGACAAGGCCTTTTTCTTCGGATTTTCATTAAAGTTTCTTCTCCCTACTACCAAAGGATATGCTTTGTGTCTTGTAGATTTGAAAGATTGTACCTGGGTAGGTGTTCATTCATCTTTTTATTCAGAGGGACGAGGGGCTTATCTTCTTCGGGATTACCCCCTAAATAAGACTATTTCATTCTTTTGTTTAAATAAATCATTGTAAAGGTTAAGTAAGAGGGCGGAGAATGTTATCCTCTTCGGGATTGCCCCTAGATAATATTTCTTCGTTCTTTTTATTACAAGAGATTTTTTCCAAGGGGATTCCTAGTAGAACTAAGGTCAACAGTTTTAAGGCGAAAGACATTATCTTCTATTATATTGCCCTCAGATAATGTTCGTTCGCCTCTTAATGTAAAAAATAAAGCGTGGGTGGGCGAAGGGTTTATCTTTCTTTGGGATTTCCCCTAGATAATGCTCGTTCGTCTACTCGACGTGTTCTAAAAATTTCTAATTAAAAAGTATTGCGAAGGAAGTGTACTTTCATTAATCATTCATTTATTACACCTTGCGATTTTAGGAATAAGTACAATAGGAAAATATAAATATAAAATATAAGAAAGTCCCTTACTGGTATAATTTCTAAAGGCGACTGGCATGCCAAGTGTTTTGATCATTTCTTCAGCCAACATTTCCAACTTGTAAGTTCCAGGGCGAATGACTTCTATCACTTTGTAAGGCCCTTCCCAGTTTGGCTGAAGTTTTTCTTGCTTTGTTGGAATACACGCAGCTACCTCCCTCCCTCAGACGAAGTCCTCAATGCCGAAAGATCTCTTTATGCCAGAATCGTAATGTTGTGCGACCTACAGTAAGTATTTCACATTTTTTTGGTGAACCGCTTCTCTCTCCTCCTCCAGTAGGTCTACGTTTGCCCTTAGTACGAATTCATTTGCTTCCACATTGTAGACTTTTGTTCGGTAAGATTGCAGGCCCACTTCTACTGGTACCAAGGCTCTGTGCCGTAAGCCAGCCTAAAGGGGGTTTCTTCTGTCGATGATGTAGGGGTCGTTCGGTAGTCGCATAAGACCCATGGGAGTTCTTCTACCCATTTTCCCTTGTTTTCGCCTAACCTCTTCTTGATGCCGTGGAAAGTTATCTTATTAGCAACTTCGAATACTCCGTTACCTTCGGGATGGGCGACTAAACTAAACTTATATTGGATCCTGAAGTGATGAAAAAAAATTCTGAATTTATTACCCATAAATTGTGTACCATTGTTCGAGACACATACCTTTGAAATTCCGAACCTCAGAATGATTTGCTCAAACATGATTTTTTTATGCTTCTTCGATTATGGCGGATAGAGGTCGTGCTTCTACCCATTTAGTCATATAGTTAATGGTGATGATACAGTACTTTTCTTGCTTTGTGCTTGTGGGGAGAATGCCTATAATATCTACGGCCCACATGATAAAATGTATGGGGCTAAGAACTGAAACCATTTCCTCTGGTGATTGCTTCAGAACTGTTGCGAATAGCTGGCATTGTTTATATATTTTGGCATATTTGCTTGCATCTACTCTCAAAGTCGGTCAGAACAATCCTTGTCGAATGATCTTTAAGGCTAGGGACTGACCGGTAAGATTTTCCCCACATATCCCTTCGTGCACTGCTTCTAAGGCTTGTAGTTGTTCTTCTGAATTCAAACACATTAGCAGGGGCTGAGTAACAGAACAGCGGTACAACTTTCCACTAATAGTGGTGTAGCTTGCTTCCCGGTACTTGATCTTTGGGGATTCCTTCCGATCGAGGGGCAAAAACCCATTTTCCAAGTAATTCCGAATAGAGCTCATCCAGTCTGCCCCTTGGTGAATTTCCAAGCAGTTTTTTCGTTCGATCGAATGCGTGCCGTTGTTCGATCCAAGCATTGTTTTTTCAAGTAATGTGTTTCTACCGAAATTAGCCTAAAGAAAGCATATGTGCTGTTGTTTTCTCTCCCAATTTGACTTAAGTCAAAAGATTTAAATTCTAGGGAAGTTTCTCTTACCTTTGTAGCGTAAACTTCCGTTAGGGGATCCCTTTGTTCATACTCCCCCCAAAAATGTTTGATCACCAGCATTGAGTCACTGAACACTCTTAAGTGCTTTTCTTTTAGACTTTTTGCTAGTTATATTCCGGATAATAATACTTCATATTCTGCCTCATTGTTGGTAAGGGAAAAGTTGAACTGAATGGCTTGGCATATCTCAAACCCATCGAGACTAGAGAGGATTAGTCATGTCGCACACTTTCTCCCAGTGACCGATCCATCGACAAAAAAATATTCATTTTCCAGGAGTTCAAATGAGTTGTTCCTCCAGGGTGAGATACTTCAGACCGGAGAAAGTACATTTGACCATGAAGTCAGCTAGTGCTTGGGCCTTTAAAGCCATTCGGGGAGTATACTCCAGATCATATTTCCCAAGTTCATCGACCAAGCTACAACTCTTCCCAAAGCTTCTGACCTAGTCAGGATTTTCTTTAGTAGTTGATCAGTTACCACTTGTATTGTTCGGCCTTGGAAGTAATGACACAATTTTTGAGAGGCCATAACCAGCCCATATGTGAACTTTTTGGCATTATAATATCTTGTTTATTTATCCTTCAACACATAAGAGACGTAGAAGACTGAATGTTAATTCCCTTCATGATTCTTAACAAGCACATCTCCCAAATTTCGGTCGGCACAGCTAGGTAAAGCTGGAGGGTTTCCTTCGAATCAAATGTTATTAAGAGTGGGGCTTTGGTGAGATATTCCTTTAATTCTTCAAAGGCCTTCTGGCATTCGGGCCCCCACTCAAAACTCTTGGAACCTTTGAGCACTTCGAAGAAAGGTAATATTTTCTCAGCTGATCTTGAGATGAAGCGCCGAAGGGCTGCCAATCACCTTATCAGCTTCTGGATATCCCGAATTCATCTTGATGCCTCCACATCGATAACGACTTGGATTTTTTTGGATTCGCCTCGATCCCTCGGGCACTGACCATGTAACCCAAAACCTTCCCACTTTCTACTCAGAATGTAAACTTATTCGGATTGATCTTCATATTATTTCTTTAGAGAGTCTCGAAGCATTCTCTTAGATCTTCAGCATGATCTTGGAATAAGGACTTCACGATAATATCATCCATATAGGCTTCCATGTTTCGGTCGATCTGTTTTTTGAACACCTTATTGACCATTCTATGGAATGTGGCTCCAGCGTTTTTAAGTCCAAAGGGCATTTTGATGTATGCATAGGTTCCCTTCGGAGTTATAAACGCTGTGGTATCCAGAAAATGCTTCAAGAAAACCAAGTACCTAGTATCCAGTCGTGGATTGATGTTGGGAAGAAGGTAGTGGTCCTTCGGCCAAGCCTTGTTGAGGTTTGTGTATTCCACGCACATTCTCCGCTTCCTATTGGATTTTTTGACCACCACCAGTTTAGCAAGCCAGTCTGGATACTCAATTTATTCTATAAACTTTGCCTCTAGTAGTTTTTCCACTTCGACCTCAATGACTTTCTGTCATTCGGATGTAAAAGTTCTTTTCTCCTGTTTGACGGGTTTGGCATCGGGCTGCAGATTAAGGCAGTGCTTAGACGTCTTGGGATCTAAACCAGGCATGTCATCTGGCCTCCAGGAGAACACGTCATGGTATTGTCGTACAACTGTAATAACCTTCTCTTTCAGATATGCTTCCATGTTCTTCCCAATACGCACCATTTTGCCCGAGTGACCAGCATACAATTCGACCTCTTCAACTTCTACGGCTGGTTCAACTATTGGATTTGACAATTTTGCCCCAAATTTTTCCAACTCAATATTGAGGGTCTGTCGGCTACCACTTGGTTCGGTATCAGTGCATTTCCTTTTCCCAGATTCATCTGGTGCTTCGTACAACTGATCTTTCTCAAGATCCTCCAGCATAATTATTCGAGTAGTCTTCTGGTCACCTCTCATTTCCCCTACTCCTTCTCTATCGAGAATTTTAACTTAAGGTGAGAATAGACTCTACCCTTCGAAGGCAGACAGAAAAGGTCATCCCATAATTGTATTATACGAACTTTCAATCCGAACCATCTAGAAATTCACATGCTTATCAATAGTATAGGATATTTTACCAAGGAGTATTAGCAAAGTGATCATATCTTCAAACTGGATTGGGTGTCCTACGAATGCGTAGAGAGGTGCTTCATTATAGAGCTACAGTTGTGCACCTACCAGATTCATCTTGCAGTATATTTTGTGAAATAAGAACTTCCAATGTCAACCAGTACTTTCCAAATTTTTTTCTGCCTAATGAGAGGATTAATGATGAAAGGATCTTTATGAGGGCGAATCACATCCTCATAGTCCTCGATGTTGAATGTCATGGGCTCATGCTGCTCGTTGGACCGAACTGGTATAGATTGTACACTTGTCGAGCATACTTCTGCTTTGCAGTCTTACTGTCTTGGTCAAACACACTACCCTTGGATATTGTCTTCACCTCACCCCTAATTCGGTCTCTTCTTTTTGGCTCCTCTCCCTCGGGCTCTTCCCTCTGATTGTCGTTTGTCCCAGTCGATCTCTCAGATCTCAGACGAATTGGTTTAGTTCACCTTCTTTGATCATTCGTTCGATTAACTTTTTAAGGTGGTAGCATTCATCAAGGTTGTGCACTTTGGCTCTGTGATATTCACAATACTTATCATGATTCTTCTTATGATTCAGGACCTTCATTTTAGCTGGCCAAAGAAATCCTGGATTCCCTTTGATCTCGTGGAGAATCTTGGAGATTGGTGCGTTTAAGGGAATGAACACAACCGAATCTATATCTCAACGTCATTCAGCTCCACGATTTGGCTCTTTCTTAACATCCTTTCTGTTATCCCTTCGGTCACTGGCGGAACTCGAGTAGTCGTACTTTTCGGTTCACTTGGACCGATCATCCCTCCGAGGGTCTTTATAGCCCCCAATGCTTTCCATTTTTCTCCGAATATTTTCTCCCCTCACATAGATATCATTCAGAGATTTTAGGGGAAAATCATAAAGCGAGTAGCGAAGATTTTTACCTTTATAGGGGTCCATCCCCGCCGTGAGGAAGCCCATAGCTTTGACTCAATCAAAGTTGGTGACCATCTCAGTTTCTTCCTTAAACCGAGCTAGATAATCTCCCAATTCTTCGTTCGCCCTCTGCCTGCAATGAACCAAGGCCTCGGTATCCTTCGCATTTCGACACATATGGGAATAATACTTTAAAACTTTATCTTCAGCTGCTCGTACGAACCGAGAGACCTTGGCTCGAGGGCTTGTACCACATCGAGGTTGACCTCTTCAAGAATGTTTTAAACATCTTACATAGCATGATGTCATTGTGGCCCATCCTAAGCACCGGTAGTTCGTACTTTTCACAGTGATCTTTTGGATCGCCTTTTCTGTTGAACCCGCTCATCTTCGGAAACTGCCTCTCTTTGCCCGATGGAGGCCGATACTGCTCAATTTCCTCTGTCACAATTGGCTCTCGGTCGACTCTCATGTCCCCGAACATAGCTTTCTCCAATTTGCTCAACCTGATTCGGAACCCATCAGGTTCTTCGTCCGAATATGAAGAATTTTAGGTCTTCGAGCGCTTGTTTTTGGGGTTTGAATCAGAGTCAGACTCATCTTCTTCGTAATACCCCATCGATCTTTCTTGGGCTTGTTGGTTACCACTATTTCGTCGGCCTCTAGCGCCGCATGAAGAGATTTCTCTTGGAACTCAATTTCTTCCCACTAGAGCTGTAGGGCTTTAAGTCGAAGCGCGTCGGCCTCCCTTTGCTTTGCTCTGGCCTCAACTTCTTTCTCTGCTTGTTCATTCTGTTTATCTTTTCCCTTTCTGCGGCCAATGTTTTGGCCCTAATTTTAAGCAACAAAACTTCTTCCTCGGGGGTCAATTTGAGCACTCCACCTGCGTCTACAATGACTCTTTCGACGGTTGTCCTCCATCATGAGGAGGGAAACCAGGTGGTGTCATATCATTGATCGTGTTCGTCATTCTTTCAGCAACTCGCAACATTTCTCATAATTCTCACATACGGTGCTAAATGTTACGCCTAGATTTATGCAGATGCAAGAACACCCTTCATCCTCTAAGAACTCCCTTTGGTCAGAACCTGAAAAAAAAAAAGAATGTGTGGGTTTATCCCCCGATTCACCTCCAGTGTGAGAATTAGTAATCTGAGTATAGAAGTAGGTTGTTGAGAATATAAGAAAGTGGAGAGTGTTTGAGTGTGTAGAGAATTCTACTTGTTTTTTAATTTCATCCTGTCTTTATACTCGTCAAACCTATGCAATTAGTGCTCGTCCGTTATGCTGAAGATACAGATGAACGTTGGAGAAGGAAATAAGGGAGTCGTTTTGGTTTTGTCTTTCAACGGTTGAAAGAAAGCTTAATGGGCTGAGCCCAATAGTTCTGAAAGCTTTTGGGCCTTTGTTCGTTGGGTTTTAATGGACCTATAGCCACCACTGCCTTTCAAATTGGGCGACGTGCTCATACAGATCAATTTTCGTACTATAAGAGGTTATCTTCGATATGGTGCATTTTTTTTGAACAATATACTCTGTTATCTCACTTGACAGTAGAGACTCTTTCGAGTAATGTCCCACTCCTATACCCAACATTTTTTGTTCCATCTTCTCAATGCAATTTCATTGGTGTATTAGAATTAATCCCTTGTGCAAGTTGATCATTATTTGGTTAGAAAGAATACTAACTTTTTGGATAATATCTATTATTATGTCTAAGATTCTCATCTTCATCATATCAATTTTCCTTATAATCATTTCCATGCTCAAAGTAATCGCGCTAGTAGTCATCATGATAATAATTGTCCTGGTCATTGTCTTTCATCTCCTCAACCTTCATTATTGTTGTTCCAATCACCTTCATCATCATCTCTGACTCTCCTGGGGGGTTGACCACCGCCAAAAGGGTGTTGATAATGAAAATTGAGTCCTACAAGAGAGGAGCACTTTGACGACAACTTGGTCTCCGATTGGTGCTACGTGCAATCTCCATCCTAAACCGCATCTCGGATATTACGTGACTTATCTCCCCTCATTTCCAACATAACACATCAAGACTTAAATGCGTAGATTCATCTTCATCGACGATAATAATCTGGATTTTGTGACCTACTTCCTTCTCCCTTAGGGATTGATGAATTTCCATGACCGACTTCCCATTTATATTATCACTCAGAAAGATGATCGTTATGTTCATATTTGATGGTCCTTTTTCCTTAGTGCCTCACCTGCTATGTTCATCTAATGTAGTTGTTGTACAAGACATGCCTGTATAATAACAAGACTAAGTCATATTGACAACCCTAAGATTAAGTTGTATGATAATCAATATTTGTATTTTGTAATTGTATTCCTCGAGTCTGTAAAAATGTTTAGTAGATTAGACTGGGGGATTTTTCTGTAAATAGTTTCAAGCTAATAAATAAACTCTAGAAGAAGATCAAGTCATGATCATGCCTCAGAGAAAAATGTAGAAGCTTGGAGTTGAATAATGATGTTTTAGGAAAAATGTTCTAAGTCAAGATATCGACAAGTAACAGATCAAGGGATATCGAGAAGTCAATCGAGAAGTCTAAAATGACTTGTAGAGAAGTCCTAAGAGATATCGACAAGTCATTTTTGCATGTAGAGAACTGGAGATATTGACAAGTCATTTCAGCATGTAGAGATCTCAGAGATATCGACAGTCAAATGAAGGTGTAAGGAACTAGAGATATCGACAAGTCAATTTCTTATGTAGAGATCTCAGAGATATCGACAAGTCAATTCTTTATGTAGAGATCTCATAGATATCGACAAGTCAATTCTTCATGTTGAGATCTTAGAGATATCGACAAGTCATTCTACATATAGAGAACTGGAGACCTCGACAAGTCAAATATACCTATAGAGAATTCAAGATATTGATAAGTCATTACACTTATTGATATATCATTTATCTATAGAACAAGCAGAGATCTCGACATACTATCTCAAATTCAAAATACAGACAAGTTCAAGATTCAATATTATTAGTCAACAAACAATTCAATCACTGAATAAGAAAGACTATAAAAGCAGCTTAAAGAATACGAGATCAAAGACCAAGGTTCACTGGATAAAGGATGGTCACAGACCCGCAAGATTCTGCACATATTTGCTAACACCAGAAAAGGAAATAGACAAGGTTGCTTTAGAAATTGGTTTAGTATATTTTAGTGCAAGTTTTGTAAACCTGTGCTGCTAGTCTATAAATCATGCACGGGTCCTTAGTTTAGATGTAACAAACAAATCTTGAAAATCTTGTATTCTCTCAATATAGAAGTTGAGTTCTTATTTTTTTAAGAACACAGATCTGTAGCAAGAAAAACTTAATTAATATAATTAAATGAGGTTTTAAAATATTGTGTTTGTGTGATTTCTGTTAAACATAATATCTCTACAATTCTTAACTGCTTTGTTCAACCAATATCCAAATAGTTTTAAAAGTCAAGTAAAATCCAAAAAACACATTCACCCCCCATTTTGTGTTACATTTCTTTGCATTCAATATCTAACAGTAGCTATTTGATGGAAATTTCCCTGTCGATCTGCATCGAGCACAATGATAACATCAAGATGACTGTTTTGATGCTCGTGTTCATTTCCTAGGGGTGAGCGTCAAACCACCAAAATCGTAAATTTTTTGACAATTTACATATATAAATTTAAATACAGTTATTTTTACTAAAAGTATAAATCGTAGTGAACCATATCACGATGCACTGCATTTTTGTGGCGTGGTTCATGTGATTTTAAAAATTCATGACATGGGTGTGGTTTGAGAATTCAAAAACTGCATATGTTGTATGGTAGATAATTTTTGTAAAACAATAAAACTGCATATGCTGTTCGATATGTGATTTTCATAAAAAAAATCATAAAACGATCACCCTTATTGAGTCCCCACGTTTGCAACTACAAAATAGTGAAGTTGGATACTTTTTAGTTGTGGTCCTAACTGGATTTTGGATATGTGTAAGGTAAATTGGAGGTTTTAATGGTAGTTTTTAAATTTTTGTAAGTTGGTGTTTTTCGTTTCGCCTTCAGTTTTGGTCGTAGACATGATTGAATAATAATGGTGTTTTCGTTTTTCTCTAAGAAGTTCCCGCATGAGGCGCCGCCAAATGTTCAATTTGCGTTACACGTTACCTTCAGAGATTTAGTGCTTCTGCTTATAGAATTTGATGGAGGTTTGATTTCCCTATGGATTTTAGACAACACTTTTGACCTTGTTCTCAAGAATTATAAGGGTTTTGGATCCATCTCAATATGCTTAATACTCTTTTTATAAAGGATCAAATGCACACGATTCTTTCAGGAAAAGTCACCTCATATGATTATGGATGAGAAAGAGATCCCGTTGCCGATCAGACTGGTATTTCTTTTGATCTTGAACCCTTTATTGGAAATATCTGATCAAGGGTAGAAATACACCTCTTCGATATACTCATTCCGGTTTTAGGAAGTCTGATGAAGAGATGAGCCTGCTATACCGAGAAACTAGAAATTGTAAATTTTTAACATTGTGTTCCACCCTCTATTTTACAGTATCTCGTATTGAAATGGAAGGATACAAAAATGGAACTAGTATTAATTGATGCTGCTACTGGAGAAACGGTGACCAATGAACTTATATCTTCAGTAAATGTTGAAATTTTAGTTCTTGTTAGAGACTTTGATGATGTGGGCTACAGCTGGACACATGGGAAGTTTAAGAGTAACTTTGTTAGAGCGAGGAAGATGAAAATGACCCTTATAACCGGGGATGTAGTTTTAAATCTTGAAGATGGGGTTGGTTTGCTTGGTGATATAATTAGTACATATAATTTAAGCTGATAAAGGCTCAAGTGCAGACTGTGAGCATAGTTATAAATTATTGTAGTAAAATTAGGTTGATAGAAGCTAAGACATTTCCATTTCATTCTCCACATTGATCCTTACTAATGGACCTGTCTTTTCTTCTCTCACCATAATTTTATTACAATTAGCTCCTAGTCTGAACTTACAGCTTCTTCTCTGGCTTGAATTATCTGTAATAATTATATCACAAAGCAAACCAACTCCATTTTTAAGATTTAATACTACATTTCCAAATTTGAAGGGCCTTGTTCCCCTCTTTGGACCTAACAAGGTTACTGAGGAATGCCGCATTTGTCCAATTGTCACCCACATCATCATCAATCAATGTTTGCATCAAACTCCAGTTGTTCAAACTGTTGTGCAGAAGAATAAGAATCCATAGAAGCAAGTCATATTGGAAATAGAAGAGGATGAATTCTACACCCTTGATTAACTGGATGAGATGGACCAATAAATGGCTTATCTTGCAATAAAATTCTCAAACATAAGGGTTAAGAAGCCAAAAATTTTCAAAATCATGGTTCAGAAATCCAACAACAACAATAATTGGAAAAGAAAAAACAGTTCTACTCAGCTGCCTAATTGGAAAAGAAAAAATAGTTCTACTCAGCTGCCAAAAGTGGCTACAAAACAGGATCTGTTGACAGATCAAAAATAAGATGTTACAATTGTGATTAGTTAGGTCACTTTGTCACCAAGTGTAGAAAGCCAAAGAAGGTGAAGAAAGATAAAGCTTATTTGGAATTGGAAGCAAAGTATGAAGCTCTCTTGAGAAAGCAACAGGGAAAGGCTTATATTGTAGAAGGAAACAGTTGGGATGATACAAATGAAGATGATGACAATGAAGAATTTGGAAATTATGCTCTCATAGCACTAGAGAATGGAGAATCATTTGTATCTAAATCAGAGGTACCAACTCTAACCGTAACTGATTTAAATTAAAGTCAATACAAAGAAACTGTTGAGAAAATGAGTATAGAGATGTTTCACATCCATACAAGCATGATGGCAGATATTGAGGAGATAAGTAGGTTGTCAAAGATTACTGAGAAGCTTGAGATAGAGAAACAGGAATTGGAACTGCAGCTTGTTGGACTTGAGACAGTTAAGCAAGAAAATGAATATCTTAAGAACAAGCTTAAGTGTGCTAGTGAAGTGGAGGTAGCGTTGAGAGAAAAGTTGGAGAAGAATGATTTGAAGCTCAAATCATATAAGAATGCATCTCAGTTGGTTGGACAATATCAAAAGAAAAATAAACCATGTGTTAAAATAGCTATTGGTTCAGACTATGAGGCATTGAATTCTCACAAGATAGGCGAAGCTGAAAAAGGAAAAGAAACTTGTGATGCTGAAGAAGTTTAATGCAACTCTGTTCAAAACTTGTGAAGTTGATTTCAGTGAAGTTGAATTGGTCATCACGCAAGAAATTGCAGATGAAGATAATGAGAAGAATAATGCAGAAATCACTCCTGATGCTAAAAATGAAAAGAAGCCCATAGTAAACCAAACTGCAAAGACACCAACCAAAGAAGTCAAAACTGAGAATGCTGGGAAAAAGAAAAAGAACAAAAATGAAAAAATGGGTGTAAACAAGAGCAACAACTATGTTTATGTTGCAGATACTCCAAGGAAGAAATGTCAAAAATGTGGCTCAATAAATCATCTTACTCGCCTTTGTAGAGAGGTTGTTAGTGAGCCAAAAGTGGGAGCATGCAAATACAATGAGGCTGTGCTGAAGATCCTTGTTCCTACTATGACAAGTTTGACTACATTCCTTGCAACATGAAGGTTATGATAAGTTGTCATAAATTGAAAAAAGATCTCAAGGAAGTCAATCTTGGATCTGAGACTAAGAAGGAAAATGTTGATCAAACTATGAATAATGTTCTTTTTGAAATTCAAATTCTACTCCTGCAACTTCTGTGAAAAAGAAGAAAGTACCCAGCACTGCTTGGGTAGCTAAACACACTTAATTCTCATTGTATGTAGGGCAAGAAGAATAAAGTCATATGGATCATTGACAGTGGATGTTTCAGGCACATGACAGGTGATAAAGCCCTGCTATTACAATTTGAGGAGATGGTTGCCCCATTGGCGACTTTTGAAGACAACAGTAAATGATTCATAATGAAATATGGCAAGTTAATTTATGAAAATATTGTCATTGAAGATGTAGAACTAGTTGTTGGTCTTGAAGTAAATCTTGTAAGTGTCAGCTAGTTTACAGATAAAGGTTTCAAGGTAATATTTGACAAAGAAGAATGCACAATCACTAGCAAGAAAACTGGCAAAGTTGCTCTAAAAGGAGCAATGAAGGGAAGCTTGTTTGTTGCAGACCTAAACTCAGCAAACAATGATGGAATATGTTTCTTCTATACCAAAGCATCTATTGAGCTAAGCAAGTTGTTGCACAAGAAACTCTCTCACCTGAATTACAAAGCATTCAATACCTTAGGGAAAAAGGAATTAGTGAGAGACATGCCAAATATGGAATTTTCTCAAGATGAAGTTTGTGATACTTGTCAAAAAGGCAAAATGAAGAGGTCCAGTCACAAGAGCAAGACTGTAAATTTAATATGTACACCATTGCAGCTTATTCACATGAACCAATTTGGACCAGTTAATGTCTTGTCTAATTCTAGAAAGAAATATGCACTGGTGATGGTGGATGACCACTCAAGATACACTTGGGTGGAATTTATGCATTCAAAAGATAAAACTCCACACATCATCATTGAATGCATAAAGAAAGTTGAGAAGCAGGCTGAGGATCAAAATTGTGTTAAAAGATTGAGGAGTGATAATGGCACGGAATTCAGAAATACAGTCTTAAGTGAATCCTGCAAGAGCATTGTTCAAAAGTTCTCAGCTGCAAGAACACCCCAACAAAATGGTGTGGTTGAAAGGAAAAATAAAACTCTAGTTGAAGCTGCACGAACAATGCTGTAAGATGCCAATTTGCCAAAAAGTTTTTGGGAGGAAGCTGTCAATACTGCATGCTACATTCAAAATAGATATTTAATCAACAAAAACATTGGCAAATCACCTTAATCAATTTTATCAAAATGAAAGTTTACTGTGAAGCATCTGTATGTGTTTGGAAGCAAATGTTTGTACTCAAAGTCAACTCCTAATATGTTAAAAAATTTAACTCTAAAGTATTTGAAGCTATTTTTCTGGGATATTTATTGGAAAGAACTTCCTACAGAGTTTAAGTGCTTAAATAAGAGAAAATTATAGAGAGCACTGATGTGACCTTTGATGATGACAAGTCTGCCATCTTGGAATGTCTTGATGAAAATGAAGCTGAAGCCCTAAAATTTGAAAATTTGAACATTGATAGTGATTTTGAAGATGATTGTAACACCCCCAAATCTGGGGTCGGGGATCCGGGTTGTCACGAGTTCCATTTCCCTTAATAACACCCAATCTTAATAATTAATCAACTACTCTATACTGTGACCCCACAATAAACACACACACCACACGTTATAGTCTCAGAGATGAACATCCAAAAATAATCACAAGTCATTTTATTCCACAATTATCTGCCAATACACCTTAAAAGGTTTTCTGAATAAATTTACATTTTCTTTGCCATTATTACAATTCATAAGTATACATAAATCTGGTACATCAAAAGTTGAAGCCTAGTCTATTGGTAGTTCCCACCTTAGCTACAGCGACTTCAATGCCTATAGGAAGCTGCAGAACGTTTCCTATCCGCTCGCGAATTGGGAGCTTGGTCATGTTCATCTTGTCTATCTGATGTTGTGTGATGAAAGAAGAAAGCAAGGGTGAGCAGCAAGCCCACCAAAATAATATGTATAATGATTAACAATATATGAGCCTTCTCATAGTACTCAGGAAAGTCTTGGTCAAAAGAAATGAACCAAGTTTGATATCTTAATGCGATGAAGTCGCAAAATATTCAGTATATATACATATATACTTTTCAAAATCTTGGAAGTCCTCTTCCATGTATAATATACACAGAGTTCCAGTCTATAACTGTATAAAACTATCGTTGCAAGGTGATCTCATATATCTAACCTTGTCTCAACATTTTTATGAAAATCTTTGACATGCATAAGATAATCATTTACTAGATATAAGTTTAAAAGATGAAGTTACAAGATACTCCAATATACTTATATCTTTTCCAAATACTACTTGAACTACCACCGTTCAAGTTATAATTAGTTTCAAAAGTTCATCACATAGATGAGACTACAAGACCAGATTTGAATAGATTAAATCTTTAAAATATCATCAAAATAAAATGAAGTTACGAGATACTTCATTTGATGCAAACATCATTTTGAAAACTTGACCCTGCCAACACTCAACAATCGCCCAACCGTAGCCTTTCTATCGAAGTGCTCTGGGTAGTGTTGCAGAAATTATCCAGTTGGATGATGAACTCATTACGGGAGTTTGCCGCGCCAGGAAGACCACTTACGATGATCAGTCGTAGTAGTACAACCCCACCATTTTCTACATGTAGAGGAGAACCTGTCGGATTTACTTGTCAACCGAACACTGAACTCCTAAGGAATGGACCGCCTTAGCGGAACTTCCAGGCCATTTGGGCCAATATAATAAGGCTGGGCCGGCGCTACTCGGTCACTTACGCCACTCCTAGTTCAGATGAAATCCATGACTCTGAAACGTAAAGCTCATCCCCACTTTCCCCAAGTAGAAACTTGTTGATACGGCTCCACCAAGAAGTCGTATCTATTTGGAAAGGAGAATTCACCGATATTTCCCAGGCGATGCCTGTTAATGGATTAACTTGTTCCAAGAATTTTACTTCCCGAGTGTTGGGTAAGTAATCGATTCATTTAACAAAACAGCAACCTTGTTGCGAATATAAAACACATCACAGAGCCGGATCCCTCAGGTTTTGAGCGAGTATTTAAATCCCCTTCGAAAGGAGAATCTTAAATATAAAAATGAGTTTTAGAATCCGCTCTAACTTTTAAAAATCATTTTGAAGACTCGCAAAATATTTTTAAGAATGTTTGGAGTGATGCTGATTTAATAAAATAAATCAATCCCCAGAATATTTAGAAAATGTCTGAATATTATTATTTAAATAATATTCCCATAAAGAATAATCTCTATAAAATAATTGAAGTAGAAGTATTAAAACTTATACTTGAAATGAATAGCAAATAATCAAAGATATACTTATACGAAAGTAATATCTTTATTTGAATAATCAAAAATAAGTTTGATTATCGACACCTTATTTTTTAATACAATAAAGAATATTATTAAGTAATAAGCGGAGTCATAATACCTCGAATGAATACTATAAATAATATTCATAAAATAAAGGAGTCATACATCCTCAAATGAATATCCAAGTAATATTCAATAATAATATAAACTGAGTCATAAGCCCTCGAATGAATATACAAATAATATTCAAATAATAAAATAAACTGAGTCATAAGCCCTCGAATGAATACTCAAATTAATATTCAATTAAGTAAAATAAAGGTATCGAATAAACCTTATTCGATCCATAGTTTTAAAAACTATATCCATATATATATAAATATATATATATATATAATATACTCGGGAATATCGACTCCCGATTTAGAAATATGTTCACCTTTTATCCCCTATACTAAGGGTATACGCAACTACTTGCTTATTTCTAGCATAGGTATTATGCAACTATAAGCATTGAAATCAACAGATAGATAACCAGATTACGAAACAGACATGCATATATATCATATCAGCATGCTCCAATATATCGCAAAATTTGCTAATAACAATCATGCACTATCACAAGATAATGCATATACATATATTTACATCACAACAACAGTATATCGGGTAGAAAACTTGCCTGAGCGACTGAGGGTTACGAATGGCTCGGGACGAGTCTGGTAACCTATAATCAACAAGTAAGTTGGAATTAAACCAAAGTCACTTGTAAATCTATATTCTAACCAACTCAGACTCTAACGCTCGTTTTGCGCTTACTGATTCTCTTAAGTCACTCGAGTATCCTCGGCTCCACCATTTTTAATAATTTAATCATTACGAGTTTTAAAGCGATTCCTTCACGGGTGTCTTACCAACTGCCTAACACTCTTACCGTAATTGTTTCATACATTAATTAACCCTTTTTGGTCTTTAACCTATGTTTCAAAGTAAGGCGAGGGGAAAAGTTTCGTTCACGAAACGCCGTTACTTAAAACGGTCGTTTCTCCTAAACCGTACATCGGAATCAAACGAACTACATATCCAAACGAAGCTCGTAACATGAGCTATCTAAACATGGCAATGGTCAGTTCATGGTAGTTAGTGTTCGGGTGCAAAAGTCATGCACAAAACAGTCTAAGGAAAATTGGGCATTACGACGGCTATACCTTAGCGATTCCCAAATTTTACCAAATCAATTCAATATCAAATCACCACCAATCAACACCAAACCAACCACAACAATCCAAACATCAACCACAAACAAACCAACCTACCACTCCACCATTTTCTAAGTCAAAACATCCATGGATCATAATTTTAATACCAAGTATGATAACGGCTCAATAATTAACTACAATAACTTACATACATAACTAAACATGCTTAATCTCTCATTCACTAATTCAACCATTAAAACCTCCATTTACAATCCAAGCTCATACAAACTTATAACTTAAATCAAAGGGGAAAGCTTGGTTATACCTTCTTGGAGCTTCTTAATACCATCAAAGAGCCTTGAAATTCCTAAGAGAGCCCTGATCTAAGCTTAAACAACCTTGAACTTCCAAAAGAAATCAAGAAATCAAAGTTAGTTCTTGAAAGTTACTATTCATTACTATTCATCATCATCTTTGATGAATTAATTAGCTAAGAAAGACATGATTTTTGAAGCTCAAACTTCTAGGATAACTAAGTTATAATATCAAGAAGCCATGGGAATTACCTTGAGAATTATGAATGAGCCAAGCTTGGACTTTGAATTTCTAAACCTCCATTTTTATGAAAAAGTCGAAGCTACAAGGTGGGGAGAGAAGAAAGAAGTTGCTTGGTTGATTACTTGGTTAAAAAATATGATTAGAATACTTGGTGGAGGTTTAATCTTGGATAAATATCTTGATTAATGCTTGCATCACCATGCTTACCTCACCATCTAGCCACTTGTCTAATTCTTATGGAGTGATGATGTCATCTATTTTCTACTCCACTTGATTAGTCTCCCTTGCTTCTTTTACAAGCTTGTTTCTTGACCGTTTATTTATTTTACGCTTCGCTTAACTTTCGTTCTCGTTTATCGTTTGAGGGATCATACCCGGGATCTTATTACTTAGGTTCCCTTAACCTTTCTCAATATATTATATCCCTTTTATGATCCTCTCTTATAATCCTTTAATTTAAATCCTTTTTATCCTGTTACCTTATACTCAATTCTTTCCGTATCTAGTGGATTTTCCGGGAAAAATCAAAGTGTTCGGATTTGGATTCTGACGATCTTTACATACACTTATATCCCATATAAAGTACTAATAAAATCTCAGAATATCCATATCAGAACCCCTACATAGTGTGGCATGAAAAGTTTTCTCATTCAGTAAAAACACTATTCATAAGGGTTTCAAAAATTTCCCAAAAATTGGGGTTATTACAATGATGCTGAGATCAACACAAACAATAGAATGGAGGAAGAAATAAATGAACCTAGGAACTGTGAAAATGAGGATTCATCTGAAAGTAGAAGCTCACCTGAATTTGATGGCACAAACTTAGAGGGAGAAAGAGATGATAGTTCTACAAGTCATGCCAATAATGAAGAAATTGCAGGCAAATCTAGTCAACAAGATCACACCATAAAATGGGATAAAAGTCACACAAGAGATGCAATAATTTATGATCCAAATGCTGGATTAAGGACTAGGAGTGCAATTGCAAATGAATGCTTGCATGCATGCTTTCTTTCACAAAATGAGCCTAAAAAAACTGATTAAGCTCTACTTGATCCTGACTGGATATCTTCCATACAAGAAGAACTAAATTAATTTTAAAGAAATAAAGTTTGGGAATTGGTTCCTGCACCAAAGAACAGAAACATCATTGGAACTAAGTCGGTGTACAAGAACAAAATGGATGAAAATGGAATTGTGATAAGAAACAAAGCAAGACTGGTTGCCAAAGGCTACTCACAAGAAGAAAGAATTGATTGTGATGAAACTTTTGCTCCAGTTGAAAGACTTGAAGCAATAAGAATTTTCATTGCATTTGTTGCACATTCAAATTTCAAGTTGTATCAAATGGATGTGAAAAGTGCATTCCTTAATGGTGAATTATAAGAAGAAGTCTATGTGCAACAACCACCTGGCTTTGAAGATCCATAATTTCTAGACTTTGTTTACAAACTGTTAAAGGCCCTCTATGGATTGAAGCAAGCACCTAGAGCATGGTATGACATATTGTCAGAATTTTTACTAAAACATGGATTCACTAGAGGAACAATTGATAAGACTCTATTCTATAAGCAGCATGGTGGTGATATTTTCCTAGTTCAAATCTATGTGGATGATATCATTTTTTGTTCTACAAATGAAAAACTATGTCAAAGATTTTTAAAACTCATGTAGAGTGACTATGAAATGAGCATGATGGGAGATTTAAGTTACTTCCTTGGTCTTCAAGTTAGCTAAAGAAGTGATAGAATCTTTATCAGTCAAACCAAGTATGTCAAAGATTTATTAAAGAAATTTGGAATGGTTGACTGCTCACCTGCATCAACACCTATGTTTACAGCTACTAAGTTGGATGAAGATAAGAAAGGAAAAGGTGTTGACATTTCAGGTTATAGAGGAATGATTGGATCTTTGTTGTACTTAACTGCTAGTAGACCATACATCATGTTTGCAACATATCTATGTGGCATATTTCAAGCAATTCCCAAAAAATCACATTTGATGGCTGTCAAAAGGATTTTAAGATATTTAAAGGGGACACCAAACTTGGAATTGTGGTATCCTAAGGGAACTAGTTTTGAAGCTGTTGGATACACATATGTAGATTTTGCTGGATGCAGGGTAGATAGGAAGAGTACTAGTGGAAGCTGTCAATTCCTTGGTCAAAGACTTGTATCTTGGTAGAGTAAGAAACAACAATATGTGTTAACTTCCACAGCTGAGGCTGAATACATAGCTGCTGGAAGTTGTCGTGCTCAAGTGCTTTGGATTATAAATCAATTAATAGACTATGGCCTAGTGTTACATAAAATTCCAATCATGTGTGACAATACTAGTGCCATATTTATTGTTTCTAATCCAGTTAATTATTCTGTAACTAAGCACATTGATATAAGGTGCCATTTTATTAGAGAATATGCTACAAATGGTACCATTGAGCTTATTTTTGTTCCAGCAGAAAAACAATTAGTTGATATTTTTACTAAACCTTTGGATGAAGCACCTTTCACAAGACTCGTAGGTGAAATTGGTATGCTAAATTCTTCATCCTAAATGCAAGAACTTAGCTAATATGTTGCAGCAAATTAATTTCTGGTAAATCAATATTAATTTGATTTAATTGGAAATTAACTGGAATATGATTTATAAATATTTCAGAATTCTCTGTATATTTATTTTTCAAAATTTAAAATTCAACTTGGAATTTTTGAAACTGAGAAAAACTGTCTAATTGTTAATCCACGTTTTTAATATGTGAAATTAATGTAAGACAGAACTGCAAAAGATCAAAAGTATATAGAGAACTGAGTTCTCGATAAGTCTAAATGACTTCTCGATAAGTCATTTTGAGACTTCTCGATAAGTCTTTTTCATGACTTCTTGATGGACTTCTCGACAAGTCTCATTATGACTTCTCGATAGTATTGTAGAGATCCCGACATATGTTTGTACATGGAGTTCTCTACAAGTATAAATTTTAGACTTCTCGATAAATTAGAACTGAAATAATTTAATTCAATAAATTATTTTAGTAAAATACTTTTGATATAAAATCAATTCTAATTTCATATTGGTTTATTCAATATAAATTGGAATATTTCAATCCAATTAGGAAAAACTGGGTATTTATTCTACATTTCGATAAGTCACTATCTAGTTCTCGATAAGAGTCAGGATAATGACATCTCGACATGAGTTTTCTAATTCACATGACTTCTCGATAAGCAAATATCAACCGTTTATTCCTACTTCTCGACAAGTCACATCTCTGGCCTATAAATACCCAGACATCTCGATATAACCCATCTTTATGCTTTCGAGATCTAAATTGACCTAGCTTTTACAAATCTTCACCGCTCTCTCTCGTTTCAAACTCTTTCTTTCTCAAATCTCTTACCCATTCAAACTCAAACACCTACAATAGCTTCCAACAATGTTAGATATATTATCCCAATGGATGGTACCAATTACTTGGCGTTTACAGATGCAAACCAAGCTCATGGCAGTTTCAAATGTTTTGTCAAGTTTTTGTCTGAATCTTATCTTGCCGGAGCTTTGACTGTTAATCATGTTTTTGTTAGGCACAAAACACGCGCTAATAATTCACGCAAGTATACGTGTTCGCAATTAATATAGAATAATTTCTAGTTCATTCCTACAGAGACTCAGACTAATTAAATTTAATTAACATTCACTCACCAATGTATGATTACTTCTCAATGTCAAGACAATGACTATGTAAGTTGATTAACTAATGATTAACTATAATTAACTACGAGATAAAAACACTTAATTAGCACTTGAATTAACAATATCAAACATACATGAGATCATAACTTCATTATTAATTCCTTCAATAGTTATTGTTATTACCCTTAGCATGTAATGGTGATGATATTAATCGAACAACATGAAACTGATAAAAGCCAACTTTCGTTGTACAATTACCATTCTACCAAACATCCACAGTTAAGATAGAAGTTGAATAGGCATCAATTATGTTGAGACCCTATATGTCTACAAAATTTGACAACATAACGATTTAAGCTCAAGTTATCCATAATAATTACACAGGGCAAGTAAAACGGTTAGAGTTACCCACTAATCATGCATACACATACATGAACCTATGCTAGCATGGCAAGTTCTAAATCTCAAGATTCACTATCGCTTCACAAGAGATTAACACACTATCTTATATGTTCACGACACACATAAGACGAATAAGCGCAACCTATGCTAGATATCATACAATCATCACACACCAAGGTATCACACAATTAACTAAAGAAATCCATAATAAATCCGCTACGACCCCATGATCACGATTAGCCCACGATAGAACTCATCGTCACCATGGATTCATATGAAAATATGATAATAACACACAATATAAACTAATAAAAATACTTATTAAAAACCAGAGTACGTCACAAGAGTAATAAGGTTCAAAGTAAAGAAAAATAGCATCCATTGTTACAACGAATAAAAGAATCACAAGAAAACGTATGCTTCCTCTTCTTCGTTGCAATGTGCTAAACGGTCTTCTTCCTTCTCTCCTTGCTTAATACCACACTGTGAAACGTCTCTGAAAACTACTTATATAGCAGCCCACAAGAACCAGCCGTCTCAGAAGTCCACCAGAATAAGAATTGTAAAATTTAATATTTAATTTTACGTCCCCGGGCGACCGACCCAGCTTCCTGGGCGGGCGCCCCAGATGGCCGCCCCAGCTTCCTGGGCGGGCGCCCCAGCACCTTCTGGAAAATCCTGCATTCTGCTCCTGATTTTGCTAAATTCTGCTCCTAACTTCCCACAACCAATGCCAAGCACTTCCCTAGGCTTATTTCGATGAATTCTTCCTACATACGCAAGTTACACCCAGAAATACAAAAACACTAGAAAAATGCATCAAATACACAAAATACTTGACTTCAAGACATCAATTCAAGTCATTATAAGACGTTTTAAATGGTATAAAATGCCACTTATCACACCCACAAACTTACATTGATGCTTATCCTCAAGCGTCACAGACTCAAAAATAAAGCAAAACATGCATGAATGCAATCTACATGAAATGCAGCGATCCCCCTCACAATGACTACACCAACCAACTCACGACATCTCAACAAATGCAATTAGGCGACTAAAGATCAATCAAATCATGCAAACTAACATACAACTAGAAATGTGGTGTGTGCGGATGCTTAACAGATATGCTTCGAAACTAGATCAATTATCATAACTCAATTATCCTCAAGACAATCAGATGATTATGCGAAGAATAAATTCTAGGCACAAAATGACTTATAACACGTCAAGATCACTGGAGCTTATTACGGAATCATGCTTTTATTCAACACAACAACAAATGCTTATTTGATCGGGCAATGAGTGAGGTCCACGAAAGACTTATGCAATGACATCCATTTAGCGAGCGTTAGGTTAGCGGATCCCAGACTAAAAGAGGCTTAGGTCGCTAGGCACAAAGTCCCCTAAGAACTTAATAACTCGAATACCAAAGAGCCCACTCGTGATCAATTATGCATTAAATTATATACTTTTTTTTCTTTTTTTTTTCTTTTCATTTTTTTTTCAAATTTCTCTTTTTTTTCAAATTTCTGAGCAAGTGCGTTTCGCTCCATCTTGCTCAACCCTAGACTACTCGCATAAAAATACGAGCCGACTACTAGTCATTTGACGCCTAGCCACAATTAGCAATGAATTCCAATTCTTACTCCAATTTTTTTCTTTTCATGCCTTTTATCATTAAGAGCCTATCATAAATTCTAAGCATAATCAACAGATTAACCTCAAAAACCATCGAACCATGACAACAATCTAGTCCCTAAGCATACTCTAAGACTTAGTGAAATTACAAGTGTTTCTAGCATACATGTCACCCTACACGATTCAACATCACTCTAACGCTATCACTACACTCACATCAATATCATAAATCAATTGGTAAAGCAACGCAAAAGGGATCATGGTATATACATGAGCTAGATGATATGATAAATAAAGCTATCAAATAAAATAAATAAATAAAACTATATATGGCAAAAATATGCAACTATATGCAAATATATGAACTAAACTATCATGAATATGCAACTACATGACACACACACAAATATGCTCCTTAACTACCACCCCAAACTTAAAATCTCCGCTGTCCCCAGTGAAGGTAGTAGAAAGGAACAAAGGGTATACCTACTCAGAGAAATCATCATCATCACCCTCAGAGGGTGGAGTATCAGGAGGCGGATAAGCAGAGTCCTCACCAAAAATGGGCCACTGGATGTCAGCTTCAAGGCCTCTGAAAGCAGTCCCAAGTGCGAGGGTGAGCTCCTGAGCAAACCTACTCTGCGACTCATACATCGCATCCATCCTCCTTGATAGCCTCCTATACTGGGCATCAACCATCTCTGAACCTGCACTTCCTGGGCTCTAGAAGAGCCTGCCTCATCACGAGCCTGACTGGGCCTAGCCATAGTAGCACCGGCTGCTGGTCGTCCTCCTGGAAGACGATATCCCAAACCATGTTCTTCGGGCTCTCCACCCGTCCAATGAACTCTGCAGCTGAGTCAATAGGATCGGCCGACATCTGCAGCTGCTCATAAGAAGGCCAATGAACTCCAACTGCTCTGCACAGCCTCGTGACAGTAGATGCATACGGGATGTTGCTGTGTGTCCTCCCCCTCAAAAACTTCAAAATCCCTTGGTAAATGAACTCACCAAGGTCCACATAATACTCCTCATTCAAAATCCCCCATAACAACCTGGCTCGCTCAACTGTAACCTCATGTGCATGCGAAGTAGGTAAAATATTAGCACAACTAAAGGCATTCCATGCACGGGCATACATGTTCATCGTAACAGCCGGAAAAGAATGATACTCGTTAGATCCCATCTTAAACTTCCACACTGTGTCTGGCTGACAGAGGGTAGCAACAATCAAATCCAAATCAAAATCCTCGGGGGTCTTCTCATTCCAATTCTCCTCCTCGGGCTTCCGTTATCGCTGTCCAATCACACGACGAATCGCCGCGGGATGATAATCAACAGTAAGCCCACGAACAACAGTAAACCCATTTTTGTCTGCCTTTGCGTTCGCATAAAACTCGCGAACCACACTCATTGGAACCGCCTCCGGCGACTCGCAAAAAGAAATCCACCCTTTCTCCGCAATCATTGGTAATAAATCACCATCCCTCCCCGATGGTAAAAATCCCTTCTCCTTCAGAATTTGCTTAGTCAAAAGCCTAGTATACTCCTCATCAGCAGCCCTATCCATCAAACGGGGTCTCGCAACAGTTTTCCTCGAAGAATCAGCAGTAGGAACGGTGCTGTTGCTATCAATAGTTCGAGATCTCTTAGGTGCCATTGAAACTGAGAAAAAGTGTTTAGAGTTGTGTTTTGAGTGTAGGGGAGAGTTTTTAAGTTATAAGTATATGGGAGTGTATATGGGAGAATGTATGTATATATAGGGTGGAATTTAGGTTTAGAATTAGAATAGGAGTGGGGTTGTGGGCAAGAAATCGTGGGTTGTGGGTTGTTTGTTGTGGGTATTTATTTTATTTTGGGTTTTCTGATTTTTTTGGTTTTTTATAAGGCTGGAAAAAATTTCTGACAGAAGAGTTCCGAGCGGCCGCCCAGGCTTTCTAGGCGGGCGCCCCAGACTCCGGGCGGTAGCCCGGGAATTCCAGGCGGGCGACCCAGGGGTTTTTGGAAAAAAAAAATTCTTGCCCAAATTTTCTGATTTTTTTTGGTTTTTTGGATATGGTAATAACTTCTAAAGGTTCCTAAAGTCTCAAGTCTTGGGTTGCCTCCCAAGAAGCGCTTCTTTTACGTCATTAGCTTGACGTAGAGGAGTTCGATCAAGTTGACAATAAAACGACACTAACCACTTCCCGGTTTGTCGTGTCCTCATAATAATGCTTCAGTCTCTGACCATTAACCTTGAATGCTTGGCCCTGATCGTTCTCAAAAATCTCCACCGCTCCATATGGAAACACAGTTTTGACGATAAAAGGTCCAGACCACCTTGATTTCAACTTTCCAGGAAAAAGTCGGAGACGAGAGTTGAATAGAAGAACTTGTTGCCCCGACACAAATGACTTAGGAGATAGCTTCCTTTCATGCCACCTTTTTACTTTTTCCTTGTACATTTTGTTGTTCTCGTACGCTTGAAGTCGAAATTCAACAAGTTCATTTAATTGAAGCATTCGCTTCTTTCCAACTGCATCTAGATCAAGGTTCAATTTCTTCAATGCCCAATAAGCCTTATACTCTAGCTCCGCAAGTAAATGACATCCCTTACCATAGACAAGTTAAAACGGGGACATCCCAAGTGGAGTCTTGTATGATGTTCTATATGCCCAAACAGCTTCATCGGGCTTTAAAGACCAATCTTTCCTTGACGGACAAACAACTTTCTCTAGAATGCGCTTGATCTCTCTATTAGACACTTCATCTTGACCATTAGTTTGTGGATGATAGGCAGTAGCAATACGATGATTCACATTGTAGCGCTGCATCATAGAATTGAACTTACGGTTGCAGAAATGCGACCCCTTATCACTTATGATTACTCGTGGTATTCTAAACCTTGTGAATATCTGCTTATGAATAAATTCAACACTACCTTTGCATCATTCATCGGCAGAGCCTTGACGTCTACCCATTTCGAGATATAATCGACTACCAGCAAGATGTACTGATTATTGCAAGACGAGATAAATGGTCCCATGAAATCAATTCCCCAAACATCAAAGACCTCGACTTCAAGCATCACATTTAAAGGCATATCATCCTTTCTAGTAAGATTACCAACTCTTTGGCAACGATCATATCTTAAAACGAACTGATGTGCATCCTTAAACAATATAGGCCAGAAAAAACCTGCTTGCAGAATACGAGCTGCTGTCTTTTCACCACCATAATGTCCATCATAAACTGTGGAATGGCAGTCTCGTAATATCCCCTCCATCTCACAGAATGGGATACATCTCCTGATGATCTGGTCAGCTCCTTGTCTAAAAAAATATGGTTCATCCCCCATATACCACTTCACCTCATGCAGAAACTTCTTCTTTTAAGTTGCATTCATATTAGGAGGCATTATATTGCTGACAAGATAGTTCACAATGTCTGTGAACCATGGTTCTTCCTCCTGAACTGCGAACAACTGCTCATCCGGAAAAGATTCGTTGATCAATGTCTTATCATGTGAAGTAGAATCGGGATTCTCCAATCTAGAGAGATGGTCAGCTACTTGATTCTCAATACCTTTTCTATCCTTGATCTCTAACTCAAATTCCTGTAGCAAGAGCACCCAATGAATAAGTCTAGGCTTCGAATCCTTCTTTGAGACTAGATAGCGGATGACGCCGTGATCAGTGAATACTGTCACCTTTGTCCCAAGCAGATAAGATCGAAATTTTTTGAAATCAAAGACTATAGTCAAAAGCTCCTTCTCAGTAGTGGTGTAGTTCATTTGAGCTCCATTAAGCGTTTTACTAGCATAGTAGACCACATGAAAAAGATTATTCTTGCACTGCCCAAGAACTGCTCCCACTGTATAATCACTCGCATCACACATCATCTCAAGAAGTTCTGTCCAATCAGGTGCCGTAATAACTGGTGCAGTTATCAAACTCTTCCTGAGAGTCTCGAATGCCGCCAAACATTCATCATCAAATTTGAAAGGCACATCTTTCTCGAGCAAGTTGCACAACGGCTTAGATATCTTCGAGAAGTCCTTGATGAAACACCGATAAAAACCCGCATGACTAAGAAAACTACAGATTCCTTTCACAGAAATAGGTGGTGGAAGATTTTCAATGAGTCCCACCTTGGCTTTATCCACCTCAAGGCCCTTGCTAGAGACTTTATGCCCAAGAATAATGCCTTCACACACCATAAAGTGATATTTTTCCCAATTGAGCACCAAATTAGTTTCCACACACCTTTTGAGCACCGAACGAAGATTATTCAAACATTCATCAAACGAATGTCCAAAGACGGAGAAGTCATCCATGAACACTTCGACATTGTTATATCAGAGAATATAGCCATGATGCATCTCTGAAAAGTGGCAGGTGCACCACATAAGCCAAACAAAACTCTGCGAAAAGCAAACGTGCCAAATGGACAAGTGAAGGTAGTCTTTTCTTGATCTTCCGGTGCAATGCAAATATGATTATACCCCGAATAGCCATCCAGAAGACAATAATACTCATGACCAGCCAACCTGCCAAGCATCCGATCAATAAATGGAAGAGGGAAGTGATCCTTCCTCGTGGCTTTGTTCAACTTTCTGTAAGCCAAGCATACCCTCCATCCTGTGACTGTTCGAGTGGGGATGAGCTCATTCTTGTTATTTGCTACCACAGTTATACCTCATTTCTTTGGTACATATTGCACGGGGGTCACCCAAGAACTGTCAGATATAGGATATATGATTCCTGCATCTAGCCACTTCAGAATTTCTTTCTTCACCCCTTCTTTCATGATAGGATTAAGTCTTCGTTGTTGCTCAATAGTCGGCTTGCTACCTTCCTCTAATAGAATTTTATGCATGCAGTACGAAGGGTTGATATCTTTTATATATGCTATAGTCCATCCGATGGCCAATTTGAATTCTCTCAAGATCCTCAAGAGCTTGTCCTCCTTACTACCTGAAAGGTCAGATGCAATAATAACTGGCAAAGTAGATGCATCACCTAAAAAAGCATACCTCAAGTGTTCAGGCAATGGTTTAAGCTCCAAAGTAGGTGCTTCCTTAATAGATGGTTTGAGTTTTCCCTCAGCATTCTTGAGATCAGTATTACCAAGAGATTCAAATGGTATGTCTAGCTTTCGCCTCCAAGGAGAAGCATTTAGATATTGTAGTTGCTCATTGCCTTCCTCATCTTCACTGTCAAATTCCCCCACTAAGGCTTTCTCTAAGGCATCAGATATTAGCACATGATCAAGTTCTGAAATTACCGCAGAATCAATCAAATCCACCTTTAAGCACTCATCGTCTTCTGTAGGGAATTTCATTGCCTTGAATACATTGAATGTCACATCCTGATCCTGCACCCTCATAGTAAGTTCACCTTTCTGCACATCTATCAAGGTATGGCCTGTTACCAAGAAAGGTCTTCCCAGGATTATGGGAATCTTCTTATCTTCCTCGAAATCCAGAATGACAAAGTCTGCAGGGAAGAAGAGCTTATCCACCTTTACTAACACGTCTTCCACGATGCCTCGTGGGTATGTAATAGAACGATCAACCAATTGTAGAGACATGTAGGTGGGCTTTGGATCAGGCAAATTCAACTTTTTGAAGATAGACAATGGCATCAGATTGATGCTTGCTCCCAAATTGCACAAGCACTTGTTGAAAGACAACTTGCCAATAGTGCAAGGAATGGTGAAGCTACCTGGATCTTTAAGCTTTGGAGGTAATTTTTGTTGCAGCACAACACTGCACTCTTCCGTTAGAGCAACTGTATCAAGGTCATACAGTTTCACCTTCCTTGAAAGAATACTCTTCATGAATTTTGCATAGCTAGGAATTTGCTCCAGAGCCTCAACAAAAGGTATGTTGATGTGAAGTTTCTTGAACACCTCCAGAAACTTACCAAATTGCTTATCCAGCTTTTGTTTTTGCAATCTCTTAGGAAAAGGTGGTGGAGGATAGAGTTGTTTCTTCCCTGTATTACCCTCAGGCAGAGTGTGTTAAACAGTAGTCTTCCTTAGTTCCGCCTCTTTTTCCTTTTGCTTCTCTTCTTCATCTACAATTTTAGCTCCTTCATCTTTTGCTTTTTCAGCATTAGCAACTTTTCTGGACCTTAAGGTAATAGCTTTGACTTGCTTTTTAGCTTCCTTCCTACCTGGCATTTCAGTATCGCTAAGAAGTGTGCCATGTTGACGATTGAGCACGACATTGGCTATTTGACCAATTTGATTTTCCAAGGTCTTGATTGAAACAACCTGACTTTTGCACAACAGCTTTAGCTCCTCAAAATCAGCGCTAGAAGGTTGAGCAGCACCTCCTTGTTGAGGATATGATTGCCTTTGAGCATATTGCTGAGGTTGCGTGAATCCAGGTGGATTAAACTATTTATTTACACCTTGTTGATATGGTTGCTGAACAGTATTATGACTATTGCTCCAGCTGAAATTGGGATGATTTCTGTTATTAGGATGATAAGTAGCTAGCACAGGCTGCTGCGTTCGCTGATAATTGTTCACATACTGAACAGATTTATTAACTAGAGAACACTGATCCGTAGCATGAGAGCCTGCACAAAGCTCACAGACCATAGCTATCTGATTGACTCCATAGTTGGCTAAAGAATCGACCTTCATAGACAGCGCTTGAAGCTGCGCTGCAATAGCTGTGGCCGCATTAACTTCCAAAATACCTGCTACCTTCCCAGGTATCATCCTTTGAGTTGGGTTTTGATGCTCGTTTGCAGCCATAGTTTCAATAAGATTATAGGCTTCAGTATAGCTTTTGGCCCACAAGGTGCCTCCAGCTGCTGCATCGAGCATGGGTCGAGATTGGGCCCCCAAACCATTATAGAAACCAGTGATCACCATCCAGTCAGGCATACCATGATGTGGACACTTTCTTAACATCTCTTTATAACACTCCCAAGCTTCACACATAGATTCTGTTGGTTGTTGCGCAAACTGAGTAAGAGCACTCCTCATAGCTGTAGTCTTGGCCATTGGATAAAACTTCACCAGAAACTTTTGCGCAAGATCTTTCCAAGTAGTGATGGACCCAGCTGGTTCAGAATGTAACTAGTCCTTAGCTTTATCCCTCAGAGAGAATGGGAAAAGCCTCAGCTTGATAGCCTCATCAGTAATACCATTATATTTGAAAGTACTACAAATCTCGACAAAATTCCTAATATGCATGTTGGGGTCTTCAGTCGCAGCACCTCCGAAAGAAACAGAATTCTGCACCATCTGAATAGTGCCCGGCTTGATTTCAAAAGTATTAGCCTGAATAGCCGGATGAAGGATGCTTGACTGAATGCCATCAATTTTAGGCCGAGAAAAGTCCATAAGAGTTGGATCTGCTGCTGGAACTATACGATCACCCATCATTATCGGTTCTTTCTGCTCACTCTCTTTATCCGAATCTTCAAAATCTATCTTCTCCGGAATATCAAGAACTGAGTCTGTCTTCTCAGCCATATCTAGAGTTCTCTTGCGAGTACGAGAACGTGTTTGCATAAACGCTCTCTAGAGTACCTGAAACACAATCGGAAACAATAAGTAACACGTCATAATCAATGAGTCCTAATGACCATTGATGGCAAGTACATAAACTAAACAAATATGCCGAGTCCCCGGCAGCGGCGCCAAAAACTTGTTAGGCACAAAACACGCGCTAATAATTCACGCAAGTATACATGTTCGCAAGTAATATAGAATAATTTCTAGTTCGTTCCCACAGAGACTCAGAATTATTATATTTAATTAACACTCACTCCCCAATATATGATTACTTCTCAATGTCAAGACAATGACTCTGTAAGTTGATTAACTAATTATTAACTATAATTAACTACGAGATAAAAACACTTAATTAACACTTGAATTAACAATATCAAACACACATGAGATCATAACTTCATTATTACTTCCTTCAATAGTTATTGTTATTACCCTTAGCATGTAACGGTGATGATATTAATCGAACAATACGAAACTGATAAAAGCCAATTTTCGTTGTACAATTACCATTCTACCAAACATCCACAATTAAGATAGAAGTTGAATAGGCATCAATTATGTTGAGACCCTATATGTCTACAGAATTTGACAACATAACGATTTAAGCGCAAGTTATCCATTATGATTACACAGGGCAAGTAAAACGGTTAGAGTTACCCACTAATCATGCATACACATATATGAACCTATGCTAGCATGGCAAGTTCTAAATCTCAAGATTCATTGTCACTTCACAAGAGATTGACACACTATCTTATATGTTCACGACGCACATAAGATGAATAAGCGCAACCTATGCTAGATATCATACAATCATCACACACCAAGGCATCACACAATTAACTAAAGAAATCCATAATAAATCCGCTACGACCCCGTGATCACGATTAGCCCACGATAGAACTCATCGTCACCATGGGTTCATATGAAAACCTGATAATAACACACAATATAAACTAATAAAAATACTTATTAAAAACCAGAGTACGTCACAAGAGTAATAAGGTTCAAAGTAAAGAAAACTAGCATCCACTGTTACAACGAATAAAAGAATCACAAGAAAACGTATGCTTCATCTTCTTCGTTGCGATGTGCTAAAACGGTCTTCTTCCTTCTCTCCTTGCTCCTTGCTTAATACCACACACTGTGAAACGTCTCTAAAAACTACTTATATAGCAGCCCACAAGAACCAGCCGTCTCAGAAGTCCATCAGAATAAGAATTGTAAAAATCAATATTTAATTTTACGTCCCCGGGCGGCCGCCCCAGCTTCCTGGGCGGCCGCCCCGATCCCAGGCGGGCGCCCCAGCTTCCTAGGCGGGCGCCCCAGCACCTTCTGGAAAATCCTGCATTCTGCTCCTGATTTTGCTAAATTATGCTCCTAACTTCCCACAACCAATGCCAAGCACTTCCCTAGGCTTATTTCGATGAATTCTTCCTACATACGCAAGTTACATCCTGAAATACAAAAACACTAGAAAAACGCATCAAATACACAGAATACATGACTTCAAGACATCAATTCAAGTCATTATAAGGCGTTCATAAAATGCCACTTATCAGTTCTCTACTTCGATGTGCTAAACGAGTTTTGGAACTCAGCTGTGGTGAATATTGTTGTGCATGAGAACCATGCAGTTTTTTTGGTGGTTAATTGCTCAATTCAGGGTAAGCATGTGGAGTTTGATGCCAATAATGTCAACAAAGCTTTAGTAATTCCTACAGATGGCATGGTGGAGGTACCAACAACACATGAGTTGGATGAGTTTATGGATTTCATAAACTACGGTGAGAAGATCAACCTTGCTAGCCTGAACAAGAAGCATCTAAGAAGGGAATGGTCTTTTCTCTTTGACTCCATTGTGAGAGCATTAACATGCAGGAAGACTGGGTATGACAATATATCCAGTGTTGTACAGAAGCTAGTGTTCTCCATGGCATTCAACAAGCCCATCAATGTTGGTCTATTGATCCTGGAAGAACTCAGCACCAGGCTTATAATGTCATTGGTAAGTAGAGGTAGGGAAATTTTCTTCCCTATGTTCATAATGTCTACTTTAAACTATAAAGTTGCAGACATTCATTTACTTGAAATAATATATATAGAAGGAAAATATACAATTATAAACAGGTGTCCAAAATCTAATTTGGGTCAATTATTACAAAGAATCAAATGAGGGTAGATCTAAATGTTACTAACTTCATGTTGGAGAAATTTATGACCTACCCTCATCATATGCCTGACATGAGGACTAGTGCAATCTCTAGTACAGTAGTGGCTCCTGCACCTGTAGAAGTACAAAAACAGGATAATCAATAGGGGCCTTTCACAACTGAAACCACTTCTTCAAAACCTTAAAAAAAATAGGGAACCAACTACTTCATCCTCTCAATAGGGTGGAGTTAGTAAAAGAAGAGAAATCAAACGCCAATGATTACTATTTCTGAGAGTGGTGAGGACCAAACAATTATTGAGGCAAACTTGGTCAGAAAGCCAAAGAAGTCTAGGAAGGTTGAGTTGACCACTCAAATAGCCACATCTGCATCTTCTAAAAAAGATGTAGTTATAACAAAGGGGCACGAATAGATTCTAGGGGCACCTTCTCAACAAGGTGTCACTATTGAACAAAGTAGTCTCCCCACTGCATTCTGTATAGAGTCTGCACCACCTCTTGAGCAATCTCAAGGGGTTGAAAGAAGTAATTTGAATGGCACACACAATGAGAGCACATCTGTTGTAACTCCCTCATCCATTCAGGGGGAGTTGCCAAAAATAAATTCTGAAATCTCTACTCTTATTTCCCAAATTTCTTCTTCTTTTAATGAAATGCTTGAATCTACTTCTCAAGTCTTGCCAAAATTAAGTGACACAGTTCAAGAAACTGTGATCACCACTTTGAAATAACATTTAGATGGTGAGAGGCTACATGTTGAGGTATACCTCGATGACACCATCACAAACACAGGGGTTTCATCAGTTTTTATTGAAAACCCTGTGCATGTTACCTTAGCACCTTCATGTGCACCACAATCTTCATAAACTGCTAGGTTTGAGGGTAGTCCTCTTGAGGGGGAGCTACTCAAATCCTCGCTAATTCAATTGGAGGTTACTCAAGTAGAAATAACTCCTCTCATAACCCTAGCTGACATTGTTTTGTCAATTGAAGCTAGGAGTCCAGTTGCCAATGATTCAGTCAATGAGGAGGCAAGTATAACACATTCAAGTGCCAGTTCCTTGTAAGATAAACAAGAGTTTGAAGCCACAATACATGATAATAACATCCAGTCAAGCTACAATTCAAAAGAAAGACGATGTTGATGTTGGAACGGACAGACTTCTGAAAGCAGCTGGGGGACCTTTCTTGACAAAGAATTTGATGAACTTTCCAAGGCTCTCAGAATCTCTCTCAACAATAATCATTTCACCTATAAGAAGGCTTTGGATAAAAATATTAATTTTCTGAGGGTGATAATGGTGATCAATGAAGCTTTAGAGAAAAGAAAATTGTTATAAATATCAATGACTCAGGAGTGGACCAGTGTATGCAAGTGTCTCTTTCTTATCCCCAATCTAAAAGAGCATCTGAGCTGGACATCCTAATCAACAAAGTCAACAGGGTGATTCAGAGGACACTCTCTTGCTAAATGAGCTCAAAAGGGTCAAATAACTGCATTTTCAGAAGCTTACCTTCAACCTAGCAAGGGAGTGGCTTACATCTGTTCATCTACCAAAAATGCAAGCACTTCACGATCCCTGAGCACTGTGTCATGGGAAATTTGAGACTGATCTTGACTCTAGAGACTGATTTGAAGACCAAAAAGATCAAGAATGTTGAAGATGAAGAGATGGCCAATATTTTGGGTAGATATTTGAAGAATGCTGAAACCATATTTCTTAGAGCTCAAGTCAATACTAAATATGACTTAGATGATGATGAGTAGAAGAAAGATGAACATAAATATTCTGGCTCAAATCCAAGTCGATCTAGCAAAGCAACCGGTAGCAAAGTCGATGACTAGAAAAAGGAGAAGGAAGAAAAGAAGGGAAGGGATGATGGAAAAAGAAGGAGCAAGGATGGAGAAGGGATAACAAAACAACAATATATCCAAGAAACTCAAAAATCACAAGCGCACCAAACTCAAACCCACAAACCTAGCCAAAAAAACACTTAATCAATCCAAACTCAAAAACCCAAGTACCTATACAAGCCAACTGTTAAATCCATACTCAAGATACCTATAACTGCCGGCCAAGTCTCCTTAAAGAAAATATCAAATCCACCTTCATTCAAATCTCCAACCAAAACACACTTCAAGAATACAGGAAGAAAACCAAGAAAAATTCAGGCTGATGATGGTTCCATCTGGAATCGTTTCAATCAGGATGACTTTCTACCAGTTTCAAGAAGCATAACATATGATGATTATCACCAACAACTAGCTAATGAGATAGTCAAAGTTTGTGTTATTTCTTTGGGAGAAGTCAGGATCTACTACAAGGATAACTCCTTCATTTTGCTGAATAGAGAAGTAATAGAGACATTTTCAACTATAGAATTGAAGAAGGTGATTAGTTTGATGAAGACTAAGGACTCGAGTATAAGGATGATGAAGGTTGTATTGGATGAAAGGTTGAGAGAAAGGAACATAAGGCGTGCTAGGAAAAAGGCTGAGAAGGAAGAAAGGGAGAGAAAATATGCCAAGAAAATTGAGATGTTTGAACAGAGATTTAATGAACTCAAGGCAAGGGGGTTGAGCAGGGTTTTAAATGATGGAAATTTTGTAAACATCAAAGTTGGAAGATTCTCAAGATTCACAATTAATCTCCTCAACAATTACTCATTGGAGGAATGGCTCAAACTAGTGAAATCTCTAAGAGTGACTGAAATCATTGAAGAACTTGAAGTGCTAGTCAAAATAAAGGACCTCATTAGAAAAGAGCCTGGTTGTGAAAAATTCACCTAATGTTAGTAATTGTGAACCGATGTAAATTTTCAATATATAAAAAATGTATTTGTCAATCTGTCAATTTTATTGTATTTGATTTTATCCTGGGGTTAGTTTTGTTATCAAACATGAATTTGTGATAAGCAATCTTCTCACAAATTGGGGGAGATTGTTGTGCAAGACATGCTTGTATAATAACAAGACTAAGTCATATTGACAAGCCTAAGATTAAGTTGTATGATAATCAATATTTGTATTTTGTAATTGTATTCCCTGGGTCTGTAAAAATATTTAGTAGATTAGACTAGAAGATTTTTCCGTGAATAGTTTCAAGCTAAGGAATAAACTCTGGAAGAAGACCAAGTACTGATCATGCCTCAGAGAAAAGTGTAGAAGCTTGGAGTTGAATAATGTTGTTCTAGGAAAAATGTTCTAAGTCAAGATATCGACAAGTCACAGATCAAGGGATATCGAGAAGTCAGTTGAGAAGTCTAAAATGACTTTTAGAAAAGTCCTAAGAGATATCGACGAGTCATTTCTGCATGTAGAGATCTTAGAGATATCGACAAGTGAAATGAAGATGTAGATAACTAGAGATATCGACAAGTCATTTCTGCATGTAGAGATCTCAGAGATATCGACAAGTCAAATGAAGCTGTAGAGAACTGGAGATATTGACAAGTCAATTTTTTATATAGAGATCTCAGAGATATCGATAAGTCAATTTTTTATGTAGAGATCTCAGAGATATCGACAAGTCAATTCTTCATGTAGCGATCTCAGAGATATCGATAATTCATTCTACATATAGAGAACTGGAGACCTCGACAAGTCAAATATACCTATAGAGAACTCAAGATATCGATAAAACATTATAATTATCGATATATCACTTCTCAATAGAACAAACAGAGATCTCGACATACTATCTCAAATCAGAATACAGACAAGTTCAAGATTCAAGATTATCAGTCAACAAATAATTCAATCACCGAATTGGAAATACTATAAAAGCAGCTTGAAGAATACAAGATCAAAGGCCAAGGTTCACTGGATAAAGGATGGTCACAGACCTGCAAGAATTTGCACAGATTTGCTAACACCAGAAAAGGAAATAGACAAGGTTGCTTTAGAAATTGGTTTAGTATATTTTAGTGTAAGTTTTATAAACCCGTGTTGCTAGTCTATAAAGCATGCACAGGTCCTTAGTTTAGATGTAACAAACAGATCTAGAAAATCTTGTATTCTCTCAAGATAGAAGCTGAGTTCTTATTTCTTTTAAGAACACAAATTTGTAGCAAGACAAACTTAATTAATACAATTAAGTGAGTTTTTGAGATATTGTGTTTGTGTGATTTCTGTTAAACATAATATCTCTACAATTCTTAACTGCTTTGTTCAACCAATATCCAAATAGTTTTAAAAGTCAAGTAAAATCCAACATTCACCCCCATTCTGTGTTACATTTCTTTGCATTCAATATCTAACAGTAGCTATTTGATGGAAATTTCCCTGCGATCTGCATCGAGCATAGCTATTCGTCTGCGCCACAAAAACCGCCCTATAATAAATTATTTTAAACTTTTGTGTTATGGTTTAAAATTTTGACAAACCGTACGGTGCAGGTTGCGATTCATTTTCTACACTGTGGTTTAAAGGTTTAAAGTTTAAACCGTACCGCAATGTAATATTTATATCGTAAATAATTATATATATTTATGTTAACCTATAAAAGTATATTGGATAAACATCTTATTTTATTTTCTAGATCATATCACTTTAATGCAGGGATATATTACTTTTTTTAACAATAGTGACAAATAGGTTTGAAAAAAATAAAATATATTAAAATAATTATATACTGTATCTCGTATTTCTCTTGAGGTCTATGTACCCTTTACAAACTATTAAAGCTTTCCTCAAGGTTGTATCATCTTCAATAGTTTTATATACTCAAATGCTCTCACAAAATGACCCTTAGATTTAGGGAATTTACCAAATATATCACTTTTATGAAAATATTTGCAAAAATACGGACGCGGGTTGCATATGTGGTTGCACATGAGGTTGAAACGGTTGCATATGTGGTTGCATATGAGATTGATATTTAATTTTGCAAATATTTTCTGCAACTTAGGTATTTATATAAAAATCCCTAGATTTTAACTTGTTTGAGCATATCATAATTTTTTACAGTTTATATATATAAATTTAAATACAATTATTTTTACTAAAAGTATAAATCGTAGTGAACCATATCACAATGCACTGCATTTTTGTGAACCACGTGATTTTAAAATTTCGTGATATGGGTGTGGTTTGAGAATTCAAGAACCACATATGTTGTTTGGTATATGTTTTTTGTAAAATAATAAAACCGCATATACTGTTTGATATGTGATTTTCATAAAAAAATCGTACAACGATCACCCTTATTGAGTCCCCACCTTTGCAACTGCAAAATAGTGAAGTTCGATACTTCTTCTCGATGGGGTTGTGGTCCTAACTGGATTTTGGATATGTTTAAAGTAAATTGAAGGTTTTAATGGTAGTTTTTAAATTTTTGTAAGTTTGTGTTTTGGTTTCACCTTCAGTATTGATCGTAGACATGGTTAAATAATAATGGTGTTTTCGTTTTCCTCTAAGAAGTTCCCGCATGAGGCGCCGCCAAATGTTCAACTTGCGTTATACATTACCTTTATAGATTTGGTGCTTCTGCTTATAAAACTTGATGGAGGTTTGGTTTTTCTTATGGATTTTAGACGGCACTTTAGAGCTCGTTCTCAAGAATTATAAGGGTTTTGGATCCATCTCAAGATGTTTAATATTCTTTTTATAAAGGATCAAATATACACAGTTCTTTCAGGAAAAGTCACCTCATCTGATTATGGATGAGGCAAAGATCCTGTTGACGATCAGACTGGTATTTTTTTTTATCGTGCACTCTTGATTGGAAATATCTGATGAAGGGTAGAAATGCATCTCTTCAATATACTCATTCCCGTTTTAGGAAGTCTGATGAAGAGATGATCCTGCTATACCGAGAAGCTAGAAATTGCAAATTTTTAACACTATGTTCCACCCCCTATTTTACAGTATCTCGTATTGAAATGGAAGGATACAAAAATGGAACTAATATTAATTGATGCTTCTACTGGAGAAACGATGACCAATGAACTTATATCTTCACAAAATGTTAAAATTTTAGTTCTTGTTAGAGACTTTGATGATGTGGGCGACAACTGGACACATGGGAAGTTTAAGAGTAACTTTGTTAGAGCAAGGAAGATGAAAAAGGCCCTTATAACAATGGATGTTGTTTTAAATCTTGAAGACGAAGTTGGTTTGCTTGGTGATATAATTAGTAATATAATTTAAGTTGGTGAAGGCTCAAGTGCAGACTGTGAGCATAGTTATAAATTATTGTAGTGAAATAAGGGTGATAGAAGCTAAGACATTTCCATTTTATTCTTCATGGTGATCCTTACGAATGGACTTGTCTTTTCTTCTCTCGCCATAACTTTATTACAATTAGCTCCCAACCTGAACTTACGGATTTTTCTCCAGCTTGAATCATCTGTAATAATTATATCACCAAGCAAACCAGCTCCATTTTTAGGATTTAATACTACATTTCCAAACTAAAAGGGCCTTTGTCCCCTCCTTGGACCTAACAAGGTTACTGTAGAATGCCGCATTTGTCCAATTGTTACCCACATCATCATCAATCAATGCCTACATCAAGAACCACAATTTCAACCTTTAATGAATACAGGTTAACTGCTAACAATTTCTTTAGTAGAGGCATTTTTATAACTCAATCTGCTTCAAAGAGAGATTCACTAAATATGGGCATTTTTATATTATTGATGCAGAATATAATGCTGGAATCTGCAGAGAATAAATGTCATTCCCTTTGATAATGGGGAAATTTCAAGTCTGGATAAAAATGATTGGGATTTTTTGAACGCCATGAAGAATTGGAGACCGAGCTAAACATTAAATATTAAAATTGGTACTCCCTCCATCTCATATTACATGTCCTGTTTTAATTTTTAGCTAGTCAAATTGACTAGATTTTGACTGATAATTAAGAAAAAGTTATGTATTATTTTAAATAATTGAAAAATACATTTTAAAGAGGATTAAATATATTTTCTAATGACGTAAGTTTTCAAATTTATTTAACAATAAATTAAGTGTAATTTGCGGTCAAAATATGATAAAGTTGACTATAGACTAGTCAAAACATGACACATAATATGAGATGGAGGGAGTATTAGATATATGCTTCAGTATTGACTTCTTAGTTAAGATCTTTTCTTATTCCCCTATCAACCGAGTTGTTTTAAGTTTAGTCTTCTATATTTATTTTAATGAAGTGTCACCATAACGCTTTAGAATTTTAGTGTGTACATATAACAATTGGCAGAATTGGAGGATTATGCTATCAAGTAATTGTTCTACAGTTGTATGTGTCACGTATAAGTGGAACGATATGGTGTCTTTTGTAAATTTGTAAGGAAAAAGCTTCAACGAAATATGTTGAGGTTCTCCTCGTTTTCTTAAGATATAACTGAACTATGTTTAAAGAGCAAATATTATGTAGGATGACAAGGAAGATTGGTAAGAAATTGTGGACGGTTTAAATTTGATAATTAAATTTAGAAAGGATATGGTGTTTTATTTAATTTGATAATTAAATATTACGTAGGATGATAGAGAATATACTAGTACTTCGGAGGATTTTAATTGTTTCATGCTATTCTTTATGTCCTTGCAGCTTTAATATTACTAGTCGCGAACGTCTCTAAACTATCAAATGCCATGTCTTGACCATTAGGTGTTAAGTGTACTCTTGAGGGTGTTAAATATCATAAGAATTTCATTTTTTAGTCGTGGACAATTGAATTAATTTGAAAATAGCACTTCTGAGGATGTTGAACTATAGTCTTTTTTGCTAGAATTTGAAAGTGTCTTTAGATAAGGTTATTTATAGAAATGTGTTTGATAAAAAACATCTTTCTTACCTAAATAGGGGGTTTTAATTCTTGACATAACTTTGCTACAAGTTCGTTTATTCATCAACATTTTTACTTCATTTTATAATTGTTAAACTCTTTGTCTGATTTTTCTTGTTCTTTTATGTAAGGACAGGGTGAAGGAAATGAACTTAATATACAATAAAACTATATTTGCCTGTTTAGCTAAATAATATCAGTGGTGGATGAAAATCTATCTAATTGTGTCTGTGATTTTCGCTTATGTGTATCTACTTGAATTAATGTTGTGTACGCTTGTTTATTTTTGTGCTGATTAAGATATTCCTCATAGTTGTGCTTGTTTCATGATATAATTATAATTCTCTTCTAGTCTTACTTTACGGTGTTGCATGCAACTGTATATGTGTGTGTCATGGTCAGGTTAATCAAATCATGTTGTGTTTTTTAAGAATTTTTAAATCAATCGAGTTGGGTTCGTGATCATGTCCAACACCATCACTTGTTTCCCTTCACTAATCCAGATGCCTCTACCCTATGTCATAAAACTTTCATAAACATATTGTTGCAGTTGGCACTAATTTCAAAAGATATATAAAACCAAGTTTGATAAATTATTTTTAATGCAAATAGTAACAATCTTAATAAAAGCCTAGATAGTTCATTTCAAGGTGTGTTTGTATCCCTGTAAAAGAGCAGACCGATGTTATACATGAGAATGTAACATGTGTTACAATATACTATATGATCCATTTAAGAACTCTGACTAGGATTTTACGTAGTTAATAAATTATAACAAGGCATGGTTGAAAAAAAATGATCTTAATTTATAACGAAAAAGTATAGTCATGTGTAATGTGGTCGGACTAGTTAGAGGTTCACCGAAGGTCCCCGTATTTTCCTATGAATATGTTATCTGATGATGAACAAGCATATTTTTCCTATTTTTAAGTTGATTAATTTGATTTATTATTAAACAGAATAATATCAGTCATGGAACACTTCCCTTACACCTCAAAATAACAATGATGGAAACTCCTAACCAGTTCAACAGTTGGAAGATCTATTTCTAAGATGATTCTAATTGTCTATGCACAAACTTTGTGTTTGTACTATTATCTTCAAAATCTATATTCTTAACTCCCTGTATTGCGAGGGTTATTCGTGATACATCATATTCGTAACATGCTAGTGGATAAGTTCATGGTGCTCTAGAAATCGAGACTGATGGTGGATGGATTTGTGGGTTGGCCTGGCCTGTTTGGGAGTGGGATGTGATCTTGGTGGAACATTTTAATATGATCCCCAAGAACTCATGAGCAGGAATTATAATGGAGCTAAATTTGGAATGCCTAGTTAACTTGTGTATGGTAAGAGAACTCCGGAACAAGAATGTAGTCGAACTTGTTGCTGGGCCTGATCCTGATCCTCAGGAACTCCAGAATAATAATCATAATGGAACTGAAACTCCATTTGGCGTCATATTTATTCACAATCCTCAAGAACCCAACTGCATGAATCATTATATGAGAATGAAGTAGGATTTGGAAGTTTAAGTGGGCTTGTTCTAGGGTGGATTTTATTAATGATAACGTAACAAAGGTTTGGTCCTTCCTGCTGTAGCAATGATGGGACTGAATCATGGAACATGAGAAATTCTCAGCGTCATAAACTGGAGAGTACTAGTACTGGAGGGAGCATAACTAAAAATCAAGGAAACCGATTTCAGAATATGAACTGTCAGCACTTAGCAACCTAAATATTTTTGAGGCAGAGACTGATGCCCTTTTCGATAATATAGTATTCCTCACCTTTTCAAGGGTTACCCAATCACGGAATTTGAACTTTGAAACTTCTTTACTAGGTTACTAGGTACTATTATCCAATACAAAGTATGTGTCTGTACTATCATCTTTATTATCTAAAAACTCTCATATTTGCAATTTATACAAGATTGCAACCTCTATGAGGTTGCTACATACTGCAAGCCAAATACATAGTTAGGCAATATTTCAGACTTCTAATTTGTCAAAAGCTCACCCTAGTGACTAGTGAATGCATTGCAGTGCTTGCATCTTATTCTTTAATGATCTTCCAGGTTACAGACTTGTGCTAACTTGTCGGTACAGAATGAGTTTATTATACATCATACGTCCAATTTTTTATTCATCAGTACATAATGAATTTATTGTTATAAACTGAAACTTTGAGGCATAATTAGATTATGATCTTGATGGAATTTCCTGAAATCATAGTTGGAAGTTGTTCCTTGTTAAGAGGACCCAAACTTTCATGTTTGGATCTAAGACATTTTTTTAGTGGAATCCATAAATAAATGGAGTTGAAATGGCTAGCTTGAAATGAATTTGTGGTTGATTAAGTCGTAAAAACTTGAGTACCACATTGATATGGTAAAAGAGTGTTGGTGGCTTTATATTGTATAACATGCAAGTGTAGTGCAAAACTACTAAGGCATGTGGGTATGCATGGATATAGTGTGGGCCTCGTGCGCACACACACACACGCGCCGTCGCCGCCTCGCTACGCCACGCCACGACTCGGGTCGGGTCGGGTCGAAGGGTGATTTAGGCGAATGTCTCGGCATCTCGCATACGCGAGGCAACCTGGGCGAGGGATTTTACTATTGTTTTAATTAAATAAATAGTGACTTAATATAATATTTTAATATAAATATTATGTGTTAGAATTTGTTAGTGGGCCTAGAATTTATGGGCTTGGGCTTAGTATATTGGGCTTGTCTAATTGTTACAATTCTAAATAATATTCATATTGAAATATGCTTTAAGTAAAAGATTTATTTTAATTAAAAATATATCAGTTACGTTTTTAGGATTAATAATATTCATAAAAACGTTTTTGAAGTAGTGGAAAACCCTAGCAGCCTCCTCTTATCTCTCTCTCTCTGAAATTCATACATACATAGGTTTCGGGCGACTGAGGTCTGATCCCCGTTGAGCATCGCGCTACTGTGAGCCTGGTGTTATGTTGCTGTTTTATCCTGGGAGGGTTGTTGCAGGCTCTGGATACAGTAAGTGAGGGCAATAAACTCTTCAAGAACAACCTCTTCCTCTTGAGGGATTGGTGACTCAGCTGTGAAAACTTCATTATGATAAACTTTCTTTCCCGTCTTATTTTATTTAACAGTTTCTGATTGTTTTATGTTTTCGACCTTCGTGTCTTATTTTCGTTATTGGTTATTTGTCTTGTTCTTATTATTCGTTATATAACTGCCTCGTTGTGTTAATATAGTCGTTGTACTATTATTTTTTCCCAACATTTATTATATATCATACATCCATTTTTTTTACTTGTCAGTACAGAATGAATGTTATCACAATTTATTAAAAATTTAATTTATGCAATTATACAATACGTACATCGATTGTTTTAAAAAGGATCGAAATGTTGCACTCCATCTAGTGTCTCAACCTATGAAATGTCAGCAACAAGTTAAATGTAGACATTAATGCATTATGTTACAATTTATATTCCCTCCTAATCAATGGCGGATTCATGTAATGACTAACTGGGATTAAAAATTACCGATTTTTTACTAAAATTCTAAGGTATAAGTATGTTTATTTTAAAAAGTACCCCCTCTAAAAAATGTTAAGTGTGCCCTATAATGCTAGTAAATCTTTTATAATTTGAATTATACTTGGTTTAATTTATAGTTATATGATCATAAATTGGAGATTAAATGGTTGAAATACTATTTTTTAGCACTTAAGTCTTGTGCCCAAAATCTTGCATGGGCTAGATTTAAGGCCCATAAAGGGGTTGAGCTTGATTGACATGGATTATGATATGTTTTGGTATGATTTTGGCCCAAAGGTTCATGGTTTTGGAGCTACCTACACTAAGGTGCAGAGCCTTGGGTAAAGCAATGGCTAAACCAGGAGGTTCACATGGCTATTAGCCGGTTTACATGGTCGTGAAAGGTGCTGTTGCCCAGCAATTGAAGCCTTGTTAGGAATGTAAGGTGATGGAAGCACTGTGGTAGCTAGTCAGGCTGGAGAGCTACGAAGGCAGGTGCACCAGCGTACCTCATGGGCAGAATCAGTATTTAACAAGGAATGTACAACCTAAAATCAAGGAGAATGGACTCTATTTTCAAGGAATGGCTTTCTAATGCAATTCTAACACTAAAAACATGGTGATAACTTCTAATTAAAGGATATATGTCGGATTTATTGGATAATTATATTTAATTATGGATTAATCAAGTTTTGAGTGTCCTGTTAGAGCTAGGACACTAGAAGCTCACGTGGAAGTGGTTGGATAAACTTTCGACACATGAAATGGATTTTTAATAAGATTCCACCACTGTAAATGTGGTAAATAACAAGGATTAAAAGAAAAATACATGACTTAATGATAATCATGTCTCAGTTGTGGATCAAATTAGGTTTCTAGTGTCCAGCCGCACTTGGACACTAAAATCTCACTTGGAAACAGTTGGATTAACTGTGGGAACTGGTTTTGGCTTATAAAAGACGTGGATTATAGGTCAAGGAATATAGTTCAACCCTAGATAACTACATTGAGTTTGATCCCTATATATAGGGTATGTAGGCAATTGGAAAAGGGGTTCGAATAATTAATTTTTACGCGAATTGGCACGTGTGACCACGACTATTTCCAGGTACATTTGGCCAGATTGAGAAGGATATTCTTAGCCATTTTTACTTGATTCTTTGCCGATTCAGCTCTTTTTTCATATACGATTCCGGCTTTGTTTCTGCAGTCGCACCTCTGTTCAGCAGCCACCTTCTCACCCGAAAACCAAGGGTAAGTTAGTTATTTCGGCACAATTAATTCGGGGTGCTGTTACCAAATTACTCTCACAATATTAAGTATTAAAAAAATTGAAAAATCTAGTGAAAATGTTAAAAAAAATTTGAGTTTCAACCATTGACACGTAACACAATTTAGTTAAATCTGAACTGAACATCATAAATTTTTATTGAAATAAATAAAAAATCTAGTTAAATACACGAAATTCATAGAAATTGAAAAAAAAAATCGAAGCTCTGAGTAAGACGGGAGATTGCAGAAATATAAAAGTATAGAAATGAAGACAAAAGAGAAGTACAAATAGAGATGAGTTTGTTATTGCATCCACCTTGTTCTTCATCATCACTTCAAATTCCAGTTAAAGCAGCACGAGGTTCTTAATTAAACTAGCTAATTTGTTTGGGTGTTTCTGGTTTAACAAATGTGACTCAGTTTTTGACTAAATCTTGATAGGAAAATGCAGTAGTCTGATGATGATTAGTAAGACAAGTGGTGGGAATTGCATTGCAAGAATGTCGATGATATCGAATACGAACACGATGAAAAAGAAGAAGCAAGTGTGGGTGTGGACTGAGAATCAACAAGTGATGACCACTGCTGTTGAAAGAGGCTGGACCACTTTCCTCTTCTCCTCTCCCCATCTCGCTACCAATTGGTCTTGTTAGTCTCTCTCTCTCTCTCTCTCTCTCTCTCTCTCTCTCTCTCTCTCTCTCTCTCTCTCTCTCTCTCTCTCCGTCCCTCCCTTCCTCCCTCCCTCCCTCCCTCTCTCCCTCTCTCCCTCTCTCCCTCCCTCTCTCTCTCCACATCTCTCCCACTGTCTAGCATATACGTAATGTAATTTGATTGAAATTTGTTGAATATGTTGTTTGAATGTGCATTGTGCAGCAATAGCAAGGATCAATCCTCTTTTTTTAAAAGACAGAAATATTTACAATGTTGATGATCAATTAGTTGCCACTGTTTCTTCAATTTCTACTCCAGAAGAATTAAAGCAGTTTCAGCCAACTGATCAGCAGCCAGATAATATTATCGTCAATCTGCTAGATTGGCAGGTATCTTATCATTTTCACAAACTTGTTTGTATAGTGTTAGCTCTTTGCTTATTTACTTAGGAATACAGGCCTAAGGTACAGAGAGATCCGTCTAAAAAACCTAACAAGGCAATTTTCGAATAAGGCCAATCTTTAAAAGTTTTTGAAGATTCGTGATGATGTAACCAATATTAACTGTTTACGAATAGTGTAATAAATCTAAACTCAGCTGCCTTGAACTTTTCTTTGTAGGCGATCCCTGCAGAAAATATAGTTGCAGCATTTCAAGACACGGACAAAAGAGTAATGGCAATTTCAAAAACTCCCAAGGAAGCTCAAATGTTCCTTGAGGTAATATACTTCATTTTTAGTTGATAAGATGATTGAATGACGTATAAATGCATTGGGGAATTCCTATTACTAATTGTTGAGAAATTTCTAGTCTAATGCGTCTCATATGGTTTCTTGTATGCTATTTATAGGCACTGGAGCTTGGATTAGGAGGAGTGGTTTTAAAAGTAGAGGATGTCAAAGCTATCCTTGATATGAAGGTAATCCATCTTTTAATGATGCTTCCTTGGGCAATTATTGTTTCTTATTATGTTTGATATCAACAGGAATATTTTGATAGAATAGATGAGGTGGGCATCCCATTAGGCTTGACCAGAGCTACTGTATCTCATGTTCAAATGACTGGAATGGGTGATAGAGTCTGTGTGGACATCTGTAGTTTAATGAAGCCAGGGGAAGGTCTTCTGGTTTGCTTCCTGTGCCCCAGCGGCATTTGTGATCTCCATCAACTACTAATTGATCATCCAATATATTTTAGATGCATCAATTTTATAATTTGTGATTCAATATTTGAAGGTTGGATCCTTTGCAAGAGGGCTGTTCCTAGTTCACTCAGAGTGCTTAGAAACAAGCTACATTTCGAGTAGGCCTTTTCGAGTCAATGCAGTGAGTCTTCTTATATGTTCTTCAATATAAAAGGCAATGTTACCATAAATTATGTTCAAATATACAATGTCTGCCATCCAGATTACCAGGTAATTGGTGTTTGGATTTCACTCATATTCCTACTATATATCATATTATCATAACTTGACATATTGTGCTGCACTACGGCACATGAGACTTGAGGGTGATACATTTTACAACTTTAGCGATAAATAGAATTCAGTTTAGAACTTTCTCTAGAATTATGCCACGATTTTTCTAATACTGGGAATCCTTCACAATTTAGCAAGTCCAGTACGGTATTTCTATCAAATGCTAGCAGACGCCCCAGACCCTTATAATATACAAAACTACCTGCATCTCAGTTCACCAGCCTAAATCAACTTTAAAACAAGTGAGAAAAATATTGCAATAATTATAAAATGAAGTTACGACTTCAGACATTTTAGTGGAAGAAAAAAATTCTAGTAATTGACTGATTGTCACCTTTATTAATTTCAGTAAGTTTCCATGAATGATTTGTCTCTCTCTTTAGCTCTATTTTTCTTTGGATTCAATACTCAATCCATTTCCATATTGTATTGCTTAGATGGCTTAAACAAATTAAACCAGTGTATGTTTGGCCATCCAGCCCATCCTAATACCTTAACAAGTAAATTTAAAGTGATCATATATCTGATTTTTCGGAACTTGTTTATTTTTATTTTTTATTTTGGATATCTGCAGGGACCTGTTCATGCCTATGTTTCTGTTCCTGGAGGAAAAACGTGTTACCTCTCAGAATTAAAATCAGGCAAGGAGGTGATAGTTGTTGATCAAAGTGGGAACCAGCGGACAGCTGTTGTTGGGCGTGTAAAGATAGAGACTAGACCGTTAATTCTTGTTGAAGCGAAGGTGTGTGCTGCATATTTTGTACTTTTAAAGCACAATAATATAAGGAGGCTTTCTTTTGAAATGCTGAGTTTGTTGACTTACTAATACTTTTATTCTCTACTAGTTTGTTAAGAGCTTTCTTGTTATGCACTGAGATAAGGGTCTCTCTTTTAAAGTAAGATTGGAGAAAATCTTCCACCAGGTTATGTACCAATGATAGGCTAGAATCGGTTACTGGATAAAAGTTTTATTAGATCCTGCGGGTAAAATCTGAATTAATTGATTCAAGATTGGTGATTTATTTTTGCTGATGAAGGGTATTAAAAAATATAATTTCATCTGTGAAAAAAAGGATATAGATTCACAACTAGATTTATATATACATGTCCACTCCAAGTATGCAACACAACATACTCATTTAGACATTGCTTTTTTCCTGTGTTGCATGAAATAATGGAACTTTAATTTTCCAAGTACCAATTTTCCACAGCACACAGCGTGATTGTAGGCACTGAACACTACTAAATAGTTCGAATTTGTGACATGTTCTTAAAATACGAGTCCACGGAGTCCACTGTCAAACATTTTTAGCATTTGAGCAAGTATAACTAATATCTACTTCGAGGTTTTGCTCATTCATTCGTTTAACTGCATCCCTGGAGGCTGATTTTGAGTTCTAATTTCCTGCATAAATTTTAACCTTCAGCACTGTTACTGCAGGCAGAAACTGATAATGAAACTGTTTATAGCACACTATTACAAAATGCTGAGACGGTTGCCTTGATCTCGCCAAACAAGGGTATGCTATCTCTATATTGCATATACCATTTCAAATTTCGGACTTGAATTGTTAGTTGTGTTGATAACCGACTGTTGCTAGTATGTCCTTCAGGGAGTGGATCTGCAAATATGGCAATACCTGTCACTGCACTGAAAGTTGGAGATGAAGTTTTGATGAGAGTGCAGGGTGGTTCTCGTCACACAGGAATAGAAATTCAAGAATTCATTGTTGAAAAATAAGAATTTTACTTATGCTTGTACATTATATATTTGTACGAGTCAATAATATTAACATATTATTTGTGAGATTCGAACATTACATACGAGTGTAAATTGAGCTAGTTGACAAAAATTTTAATATTCCATCTTTAATCTAATATTCCTTCAGTCTCAGCCAATTGTTATCGTTTCTTAGATAGTGTCCGACACGCATTTTAAGATTAATATAAAGTATAGTTCTATAACTTCTTTTTTTTAAAAAAAAATTCTGAATAAAAATAGAATGTTTAAAATTTTGTTCAGAAAAAGATTTTATTTTTAAAAGTTATACAACTATAATTTTTATTCATCTTAAAATACGTGTCGGACACTCTCTTAGAAACAATAATAATGGGGAGGGACGGATGGATTATAATAGTATAGATATGAGATGTTTTATATATAAAAAAATACAAATCGTAGAAAATAGTAAAAGCTGAGTTAAAAATTGTAAAAATGGAATTAGAAAATCGTAAAAAAAGGTATTATATTTTAAGTTTTAGGACATAAAAAACGTAAAAAAGGACAAGGCAAAGAATATTAAAAATAATTAAATAATCACAATTTATATTGTATTTAACCATTACTCAAACAATTAGATAGGATAACATTTTTAGTTCAATTAATAAATTTAATATGTTAAAAATGTTTATATCCTTAATACAAACTAAAATAATATTAATCACAAAATTTATTGAAAATTCCTATCTCAGCGTCGAGTTAATATATTAACGTTGCTAAAATTAAAATATAAAAACTGCAACCAAATTAAACTATGAGTGAGCAAACTGCAATTTATTCTTCTTCCTTAAGAATTATATACTGTTTTTTTTACAAAAAATTGCCCTAAAATCCCTCCTTGTGCCGCCTCCATACTCAGGCCATCTCTCTCTCTCTCTCTCTCTCTCCCCCCACCATTTTATATAGAGTGAGAAAACCCATAAAGCTAATTGAGTTAACAACAAACAATGTCAGCAAAGTGGCGAGCTTTACAACACAGGCATCGTTATACATACAGCGCCGTTATTTTCCCTCATTATTACATACAAACCTTAAACCAAACATCTCCGCATCATGTTTCTAACTGTAAGTCTTTTTACTCTCACTTAAATGAATTAGTTTCTCTTAACTCTACTTATGCTCAACTTGCCCATGTTAAAAAACTAGCTCTAGCTTTCTCAGACTTACTTACATCATCAAATTGTGATAACTTTGTGTCTGTGGCTTCAAGATTTTACTTGGAAATACTTTTTCTCGAAAATTCGTTGCCTTTACATAAGACTTTACTTGGTGTTCTTGGTAAAGTTAAGAACTTTCATAGTGTTATTGGGGCTTGTTTTAGAGTGCTTTGTGAGGATTATGGTGGGGAGAATGGGAAAGGGAGGAGGTTTTGTGTGTCGAGAAGTGTGTTATCGGTAATGGGTTCGCCTAAATTGGGGTATTTGTTTGAGGTTGTGGAGGAATGTGGGGTTTTAGTGGGGTTGGATGTTGTGGGGGGTTTGAAAGGTGTGATCTTGGAGACTAATGACGGGTCTAGGCCTTCGCCTATTGTTATGGAACAATGTCAAGAGGCTTTGTCGTGTATGTACTACTTGCTTCAGAAGTTCCCGTCCAAGTTTAGGAATGATGAAAATGGTGTTTTGGAGATGATTGTGACTGTAATTTTGAGTTTATTGAAGTCGTCTGCGTTTTCGAGGGATTGCTTGGTTGCAGCGGGGGTTAGCTTTTGTGCTGCTTTGCAAGTGTGTGTTACGCCTGATGAGCTTGGTTTGGCCATAGTTCGAGGAGTTTTTTGTCAGAATTTTGTTTATGGTTCCGATAGTGAATTGTTAGATGTGACTAAGAAGGTTGCATATAAGGGGAATTTGTTAGCTGAAATTGATGAATTTCCTGTTTTAAATAGAATTTGCTTGATAAGAGGAATACTTACAGCTGTCTCAAGAACAGTACTTAATACACCTATTGTTGTACCCAAGGATGGGTCAACAAGTTTTCATACAATTCTTTATGATGGCATTTTACCGGAGCTGTGTAACCATTGTGAGAATCCCATTGATAGTCATTTCAACTTCCATGCATTGACGGTAATGCAAATCTGTTTACAACAGATAAAAACATGTATACAAGGAAATCTTAGTGATCCGCCTAAAAATGATGACCTGATTTCTGAAGAGATGGGAACTAGAATATTGAGGATCGTATGGAATAATCTGGAAGATACACTAAGTCAAACAGTGAAGCAAGTTCATCTTATATTTGATCTCTTTTTAGACATTCAGTCCAGCCTTAGTTGGGCCATGGGTAGTGATAGAATCAAAAAATTTCTGCAGAATATTGCGTCTGACCTTCTTCGTCTGGGTCCACGTTGCAAGGGAAGATATGTTCCTTTAGCTTCCCTTACCAGAAGGTTAGGAGCAATGACTATTTTAGATATGAATCCTGATTTGTTGTTTGAAATGTCAAGAGCGTATATTGATGATGATGTCTGCTGTGCTGTCACTGCATTTTTGAAGTGTTTTCTTGAGTGCTTACGTGATGAGTGTTGGAGTAAATATGGTGTGGAAAGTGGGTATATTAGATATAGATCTCATTGCTTGCATCCATTTTTGTATGGACTTGCTTCTGGAATTCCAAAGCTCCGTTCAAATCTGAACACTTATGCTGTACCAGTTTTGCTTGAAGTAGATGTAGATAGCATATTTCCTATGCTTTCAATTTCAGTTGGTCAACGTGGAGAGAGCGACAAACTGCTCTTTCCCGACCTTGATATTGCACATGGGTATCTTACAGTTGAACAGCAAGTAGCTGTTTTAATTTCATTGCTCAAGGTCTCTCGTTCACTTGCTTTGATAGAAGGGGATATTGATTGGTCTGAGAACACATTAGTATCCCAGGAAGAGATTGCCAAGACAGAAAAAGATTATCGCTACGCCACCGTATATGTGAAGGGTATAAGTATCAAATTCCTGGTCGCCTGGCTAATATTGGCGCTGACTCATGTTGATGAGACACTCCGTGTAGATGCAGCAGAATCTCTGTTTTTGAACCCGAAGACATCAAGCCTGCCATCCTCTTTGGAGCTTAGCCTGATGAAAGAAGCAGTGCTTTTGAATATGAGGTGTTGCTCAACAGCATTCCAGATGAAGTTGACCAGCTTGTTTAGGAAATTCTTTTCTCGAGTTCGAACAGCACTGGAAAGACAATTAAAGCAGGGAATGTGGCGGCCTCTTACATCGAAAGATAATAAAGATATCCACCCTTGCAAAACAATTGATAAAAATTCAACCGATAGAGCAGAGGATCTTTTTCAATTTATGAAGTGGTTGAGCAATTTCTTATATTTCTCACTTTATCCTTGTGCACCATATGAAAGGAAAATAATGGCAATGGATCTTATGTTGATAATGAACAATGCTTGGTCTATTGTTCTTCCTTTGCAAGATAAGTGTGATCCTACTTCTTCTGAAATTGTTCTCAGTCCTTACAGTAAAGCATTTACTTCACCCGATTCTACCTTGCTCTTAGTTGGTTCAATAGTTGACAGCTGGGATCGGCTGAGAGAGAATTCCTTCCGCATATTGCTGCATTTTCCTTCTCCACTTCCCGGAGTTTCATCTCCAGAAATGATCCAAAGAGTAATTGTATGGGCTAAAAAATTAGTTTGCAGTCCACGTGTTAGGGAAAGTGATGCTGGAGCTCTGACTATGCGCCTTATTTTTAAAATATATGTTTTGGAGCTCGGGTGGATTATAAAGGTCTCACCCAATGTAGTTTCTTTCCATCCATGGTCCGAAGTGGTTAATGGGGATTATGTAAATGGTACATGTAGCTCAGCTACAATAGAATATGTAAATTCTCTCCTTGACTGGTTGCGTGTTGTTGTGGAGGTCGGAGAGAAGGACCTTTCTGAAGCTTGCAAGAATAGCTTTGTTCATGGAATACTTCTTACGCTTCGTTATACGTTTGAGGAATTGGATTGGAACTCCAGTGTAGTTTTATGCAGTCTCCCTGAGATGAAGCATGCACTGGAGAAGCTCTTAGACTTAGTCATGCGGATAACTGCATTGGCTCTTTGGGTGGTTTCAGCAGATGCATTGCACTTGCCCGAGGACATTGATGACCTGATGGATGATGATGTTTTATTGGATGTTTCCGAGGAGATGGATGTAGCTGTCACTGAGTCAGAAAGCGAGGTTAAAAACTCAGAACTGATGAAGGTTGTTGGTCCATCCGAACAGATTGTAATGGTGGGCTGCTGGCTCGCAATGAAGGAGGTATTTAAGTATTCTTTTTATGGCTGTCTAGTTATCGCAATGCATCATATGTTGGTAACAACCTTACTTTCATATTTTTTGTAAATAGCAACTAAATCTGGTTATTGAACTTGGAAGAATATTACGAGTCTAGTTCATGAAGTCAAATTAATTTTCTTATTTAATCAGTTAAAATTTTTAAGTAAGCTCTCATACTTTATTTATAAATTGTCACAAAAGAATTCGTTTTATCCCTTATATTTAGAGTGACTTGATTATCTGGACAGGTGAGCCTCCTACTAGGAACCATTATAAGGAAAATTCCATTGCTTACTTCGGACATGTCAAAGTCGGTGGTGCCGATTCATGATGACACTGATGCTGTAGAATTGACTTCTTATGTCATGCTTGATTTGAAACAATTGGAGAGAATAGGAAACCATTTCTTAGATGTCCTTCTAAAAATGAAGCATAATGGTGCTATTGACAAGACAAGAGCGGGATTTACTGCTCTTTGCAACCGTCTACTTTGTTCAAACGATCTAAGGTATATATTCTCTCTGGCATTTCAATATATGTATAGATGCGCTGCTCATGCCTAATATAATCTGTATGTAAACAGCAATATTCATTCTGATCTATCCTATAAGTAAATTTGTGTAATAAGAACAACAGTAACCAGGATGTTAATAAAATCATCGAGTGAAATATATGTACCATGTCATTCCACAATCATGATCTTCCCTAGTTTATTCATGATGCAGGACAAGAATTGAAAAGACAACGATTTATTAAGCAAGATCGATAATAAGAGACAAACGATGAATTATACGATTCCTAAGAATAATTAATCAATATTATTCTCAAGAAAAGTGTATAATCAAAGCTAAGTGATATGTGGGGGGTTACAATGCTTATATAGGGAACAGAAACCCTAATAAAATAACCTAGACCAAGGCCCATAAACAATTGGGCTTTATTATAAATAAAATTCTTAACTAATATACTCTTAGCCCCACATATAAAACATATAGATAAAATATAATACTTATCTTTATACTAAATAAATATAAACTACTTAATAACATGTATATTAGTTCTTTATTCTCGTTCCTCATCATTCTCCCCTTGTTAGAGAAAACTCGACCACGAGTTTTGTAAAAATCAAGAATCACGCAAAGATGAGATGGAACCAAGATAGAATTTCATGTTCTTATGGGAGAACGGTTGAGGTGCAAAAATCTCTGGAAATTGACCAGCCAGCGAAAGAGGCTTAGGCACGTACTCCGGAATGATGAAGTCGATGTGCTCAACCTCAATACTACCAACTACATTATGATCGTCAACAGTTTGAAAGCAGTCAGGCTTGGTTTCTTCCACTTGCTCACTAACAATCTCAGTATGCTCAACTTGTTTAACCTCCTTTGTTAGATCTTCCGTAATTTGTTTAACCTCCTCAACTGGATCTTCCATGACAACTTCTTCAATAGGCTCAACTTCCATTTCCCCTTTGACCATTTTCTCATTCTCCAAATGCATAAGACGTTTTACTTGGGATTTGAGAGTCTCAATAATACTCTTTGCATCATCCACTGTTTGGTTAAGCTCCTCATCTCTACGTTTGCGCCTTTCTTTGCTCAACTCAATTTCATACCTCTTTTCCAATCTTTTAAGTTGATCAAGTTGATTATTTAACTCCTTCACCGTAAGTTTATATTGAAGTAACCAACGTTCGTGATGACAAACATAGACTTCGTAGTAAAACTCATCATGTTCACGCTCAAGACAATAGATATTATCTATTACAATATCAATGTGACACTTGATATGAGCAGACATGTCTTGGAAACATGGAAGAACTATTCAGGAGCAGATTCTGAAATCTCAGGGGGTTGGAACTGCAGATTCGGAATTTTCAGGGGCTGATTGGAACTTTCTGGAAGCCCTATTATGTTCCAAACACAAGCAGACAAGAGATACAACACTGGGAATGAACACTGAAGAGGCAGCAAGCTTTCCCGGTGGCCGCAGTGACCCTTTCTGGCGGTGAGAACTCCAGTGGGTGACGGGTACTTCTCCGGCAGGTCCGTTTCCTTGTTCCCCCTCTGATTCTTGTCTCTTCTTTGTCCAATTGTGATGTTTATAGAGGATTGCAGCAAGTTTATAGTGCAGCAACGACTTATGGATCAGGTTCAGGACTTGTTTTGAATTGGGTTTCAATTGGGTCGGGTTTTTAGGGTCCAAGTATGATTTTGGGATTCTGGATAATCGGTAATACTGTGGTTGCAGCTGTGGTATAGAAAAGGACTTGGGTTCTGGACTGGTGGCTGGCCTGTTTTGAGGGCTGATAGGGTTTAGAATTCGGGGATCAAGGTTGGTAATCTGGCCGGGTCGGGTATACAATTAGGGTCCAGAATATAGGGATTTGGGTAGATTTTTTGGTGGGTTTTTTCCTGGTGGGGGTTGATATTTATGGAGATAGGCAGCGGCGGGGTTGTATAGAGATGGCAGCGGTGTGAAAATCCAACTTTGAACAGCGAAAAAAAGCGGTGAACAGTGATTCCGTCAATGAACAGTGAACAGTAAAAAGATTCGGGATTCAGCTCTGATGCCAATTTGATGCAGGACAAGAATTGAAAAGACAGCGATTTATTAAGCAAGATCGATAATAAGAGACAAGCGATGAATTATACGATTCCTAAGAATAATTAATCAATATTATTCTCAAGAAAAGTGTATAATCAAAGCTAAGTGATATGTGGGGAGTTACAATGCTTATATAGGGAACAGAAACCCTAATAAAATAACCTAGACCAAGGCCCATAAACAATTGGGCTTTATTATAAATAAAATGCTTAACTAATATACTCTTAGCCCCACATATAGAACATATAGATAAAATATAATACTTATCTTTATACTAAATAAATATAAACTACTTAATAATATGTATATTAGTTCTTTATTCTCGTTCCTCATCAATTCACATTCAATTCTTTACGTAACACTTCTTAGGCACCCGGGAATTGTATAAAAAGATTCAAGGCTTCAGATTGCTTGTTTCTAGGTAGGACACAAACATCAATTAAAATCACAAATGCTCAGAGTTCCTACTTGGGAGTAGGGGTGAGAACTGAGATGTACACAGAACTTACCCCTACTATGCCAAGGAGAAAAGAGGTTGTTTCTCTCCGGCTCCTTCAGAAGCTGGCAAAGTTTCGAAATATGATGAAAATTATGACTAAAAGTATGAACATTTTTCCCAAAAAATTCAAGCTTAATTCGAGAAACAACAAAAAAAAGGTTTGAAAAATGAAAAGGCGGTGTTGGTAGTGTACCAGAAAACTGTATGAGAAATACAGACATGCACGATGCAACAAAATTAATAATGCATATAGCAACAACAGTGAAACAATTGAGGATGGTGGAGCATAAAGCCAGTTTAGAGACATAGTGCGAATTTCAGGAGATATTTTTTACTTGGCCGATACTAAAGTTTGCTTACTTTGGTTGATTTTGGTACTGCTTTTGTGCTATGCCATCTTCGAAGTTTGTCTTGAGTGAATTCTGTTACTACATTGGTTTTTGCAAATTGGTTGAAAAGATATATGAAATGGAGATTGACCTTTGAAAAAAAATGCACTTTCTGGTGCTATCTAATATCTGTATTATTCTTATTATTATATTCCCTTCGTTTCAAAATAGTAGTCCACTTTTAAAAAAATATTTGTTTCAATTTAGTTGTCTATTTCAACTTACGGTGTAAGGTTTAGATTTTCATTTCAAGATTACCCTCCAGTTTATATTTTCAAAATCAGCTCTATTCCCCATATTATATTCAATTAATGCAATAGATATTGATACAAATAAAATTTTATATCAACATTAATTTTTCTTCATATGTGTATTTTTTGAAAGTGGAAAAATGGAGGGAGTAGCATGGAAAGTGTAACGTAAAAAATGATTTCCATCATAACTAAAAATTAATATTATTCCTGCTGTTCAGACTTGTGAAATTAACGGAATCTTGGATGGAGCAACTTATGGAAAGAACAGTCGCCAAGGGACAAACCGTAGATGACTTGCTACGGAGAAGTGCAGGTATTCCTGCTGCATTCATTGCTTTTTTTCTGTCGGAGCCAGAAGGTACCCCAAAGAGGCTCCTCCCAAGAGCACTAAGGTGGCTAATAGACATAGCTAAGAGGCCTCTGTTGGATCAAGATGTAGCAGAACCCTCAGCTAGCAAAACAGCCGATTATCCCTCAAAAAAGTCATCCCCGGAAGCTTCATCTATAGAGCCACCTCAATTGTGTGAAAATGACAGAATTTCAAAGAAGCGAGATGAAGGTGTTATTCCCACTGTGCATGCCTTCAATGTCCTTAAAGCTGCTTTCAATGACACCAATTTAGCAACTGATACATCTGGTTTCAGTGCTGAAGCTCTGATTACGTCAATACGTTCTTTCTCTTCTTCATACTGGGAGATCAGAAACAGTGCATGCCTTGCATTCACTTCCTTGATTCGCCGCATGATTGGATTTCTGAATGTACACGTTCGAGCATCTGGAAGGCGAGCGATAACTGGAGTGGAATTTTTTCATAGGTATGCTTTCCTAGTCATTTAATTAACATCGTCTATGCTCTTGGTATGTTGATATTGTCTCAGTTTACAGTTATGTAGTTGCTTAAAATTTGCAGCATAAGCTAGATTAATTGCAGTAAGTTTGATTCAATTTCAACCAGAATAATCTAGTTTCTACAAATTAAGATGGTATGAAGTCGTTTGAGTTTTTCCACAATTTAAAAATTATGAATCCATTTTGTTCTCTCATGTCTCATAGGGTAGGACACCAATAGGAGAAAGTAAGAACTCGTAGTAACTTTAATATACCGTTGTTCCAGGACAACTTGTTCTAGTACTGATATGAAGTAAAAGTTGTCCAGAACAAGTTGTATAAATAGTGCAGCCTCTATGAATTATGAATTACTTTATTATATTTTAGCAGTGCTTTACTTTCTTACAGACTCTGGTAATGTACAAGGTTGTTAAGGAACGCCTGATTAAAGCTCAGTAGAATATTTTGATTGTCCTTTTGAGGCTGAATTTATGTTAAAGAGAGCATGATTACATTATCTGTTGTATGAGTATACTAATGCAACTCTAACCCTTTTGATATAGATGCCTTTATAATGGAAGGTTAATCTTAAAATGGAATTAGTTTTCCAAGATGAAGCATGTTGTCTTAACCCTCTGAGAAATGAAGCATTGCACTGTGTGCTACTAATGAATTACCATACATTTTGACTGAAAAATGAATATATGTCATCAAGTTATCAAATTTATTGTTATCAATGTCTCCTCTTGATCGCACCATAGAGAAAGAAACACTGTTGGTATCCATATCATATAGTCCAAATGTGCTTTTAAAGCTCAGATATTTTTTACCTGGTCATTTTCGAAAGCTTGCCTCACTTGTGTCTGTGTGTGCGGGATGCTAATAAAGCTTTTACGGGTGATCACTGATCACATAGGAACCGCATGTTAGGGTTACTTAATACTGTTTTCTTCTTTATAATGAGTTTTACAACTAATTTTCATTTTAACCTTTAATTAAATGGCGGTTCAAAGCGTGTGCTCGCAAATAAGGAGTAATCAAGGATTATATATATGGTGCATTTATTTAAGACATTTTTTGAATTTTTATACTTACTATCTTATGTTGTTTCTAATGCACACATCTTGTAAGTGTGCAAAATGGAGGGAAATATATAAGAATGCAAAGGATTAATAGAAACTATTGGAAATAAGTGCCAACAGTTGCTGTAAAACAATACCATAAATTAATAATTTTAGTGAAGGATGAAAGTGGAACTGTAGAATTGGTGAAATTATCTCAATAGATATACTACCCTAGGGGTTCTGCGTGCAGTGGTGAAGGGGAGACAAACCCAATAAATGAACAGTTAATGAAAAAACTAGGAGCATGGAGTATTTATTACAAATAATCCCAAAATAATATAATTGAAGAACTGTGTCTGAAAACATATTTAGCAACAAAAAATGGTAAGTCTGAAACGTATACTAATAAATATCATTGGTAACAGCTAAAATGGAACACAAACCTGTCAGCAACTCTCAATAAATTGAGCTGAGCCCAAGAATTGCACCTCTCTCTCTCTCTCTCTCTCTCTCTCTCTATTTATATATATATAAATATATATAAATATGCATACATATATATATATAGCCATCTATCTATATATTTTTTCAATCTATCTTTCTCTCCTTCTAAATATAAATATATCAATATACATAAATAAATGTGAGTTCATGATCTTATCTATGGCTTTAGCACTTTGTAAGCACTTGTAAATGTAAAAAATCTTCACCTCTCCCTCCTACTCCCCCCCTCTGTGTGTGTGTGTGTGTGTGCGCGTGTGTGTGTTTGTCTATCTATCTTTTCTCTTTCTCTATATATTTCAATACATATAAATGTATGGGTGATAAAGATTTTAGGTTATAGCAATCTGTAAGAACTTGTATCTTAAAGATCTACACCATTCACTTAAATAGTTGTCAACTACTTAAGCTGATAATTTACAATTTTTGTGCTGTGATTTCATCACAATAAAATAATTGGAGTTTTCCTCTTCTATGAAGGTATCCGTCGCTGCACTCTTTCTTAATTGGTGAACTGAAAGTTGCAACCAGGCTGCTTAGCGGTAGTTCCGCAGATTTAGGAAATAACTTGGCTAGTGTGGTGCACCCAAGCTTGTGGCCCATACTTATTCTTTTGTCTCGTCTCAAGCCTTCTCCTGTGACAAGTGAAATTGATGATCCGCTAGACCCTTTCCTATTCATGCCATTCATTAGGAGGTGTTCAACTCAAAGCAATCTACGTGTTCGTGTTCTTGCAGCAAAATCTTTTATGGGTCTGATATCTGATGATAAGCTGCCCACAGTTCTGCTCAATATTGCCTCTGAACTGCCTCGTATAGGCAACCAAATGTTTGTTTCTTTGGACTCATATGTTTCTTCCAACAATACAAATGGAAAAGATTGTGTTTCCTGTAATTCAGTTCATGGCATGCTGTTACAGCTGAGCTCCCTGCTGGATAACAATTGTAGAAATCTAACTGACATTTCAAAAAGAGATCAGATACTTTATGATTTGATTCAAATTCTGGCATCGCGTTCTTGGATCGGAAGCCCTAAATTATGTCATTGTCCTCTCATGAATGAATCTTTCCTAAGGGTTTTAGATAACATGCTCAGTATTGCGAGGACATGCAATACAAGCCGAAGCATCGGTGATATCTGGAAGCTCCTTTGGGAGTTATCTGCAGAGTGTTTAGATTCGGAAACTGCTCGTGGGATGTCTTATTATGATCCAACCATTGCAGAATTACGCAAACAGGCATCATTTTCTTATTTTAATTGTGTTTTTATGGCATCTAGAGAGGGCGATGAAGAGGACATTAAGATGCCAAACAGGAGCTCCCCACTGTCTGCATCCATGTCAGTTGCTGGTTCTGAAATGGATGAGGCTTGTTTTGCTGACTTCCAGAAAAGATTAATATCTTCCATATCAGATGAATCATATGAAGTACGAATTGCGACATTCAAATGGCTTCATCAGTTCCTTAAGGCCTCAGAATTTGCTAGTGAGCCAAGTGCACTGTCTTCCTACCACAGTAGCATAATAAACTGGACAAATGCTAATATCCATGTGACACTGATGAATCTTTTAGCAGTGGAGAAGAACCGTAGATGTATCTATTACATTCTTAAGAATCTTTTCACTTGGAATTTACTTAAATATCAGAAATTAAACCGTCAACAATGCATGGGCACAACGTTTGCTGGCAATATGAATACCAAGTCATTTTTTCAGTTTTGGGATAAGTTGGTTAATTTATGCAAGATAACAAGGCATGCAAAGACGCGAGAAACTCTCATCTGTTGCATGGGAATATGTGTTCAGAGGTTTGCGAATTTGGTTACAGGTACTCTTCAACAAAACAGAGTAAAAACATCACTTGATCTTACTGAATATGATGAACGCGAAAGTGTGTCCTACTTGTATGGTTGCATTGGTTATTACATCAACCTAATTCAACAGTACAGCGACTCATCACAGCCTGTCAACATGCGGAGAGCAGCTTCAAAATCAATTATTGCATCTGGATTGCTGGATCAAGCTGTCCTTGTTGGTCCACTCATTAATAAGGAAATTCTGGCAGAAGATCAGTGTTCTCAGTTCAAAATAAGAGATGCTGCTAATATTTATGCTCATAAAATATTGAGCCTATGGTTGACATGCATAACTCTTCTAGAGGATGAGGATATTGGCCTTAGAAGCAAACTCGCCATGGCAGTCCAGAAGTCCTGTACTTCAACAACCTCGGATAGAAACTTTCAGGCTACAGAGGTACCAAGCCAAGTGGACAAAGTAATTCATTTATGTTTTGATCATCTGTCCTCGGTTTTTGGTCAATGGCTTGATTACTTCAATTATCTAGCCCAGTGGATTCTAAACTCAGCAAATAATGTTGTTGGATCTCAAGGGGATCTTGTCAAACGAGTTTTTGACAAGGAAATTGACAACCATCATGAAGAAAAGTTGTTGATCTGCCAGATTTGTTGTTTTCATTTAGAGAAGCTTCCGGTTTTAAAACCTTCGACTACAGGCTTCTCCCATATGGTAAGTCTATTGCTTGACTGGAGAACGAAATTCAGTCAACAGTTGATTAAATATGCCAACAGTTATACCGAGAATCATGGAGGAACTGAGTGGATTGGCGGTGTTGGTAACCACAAGGATGCTTTTTTGCCTGTATACGGAAACCTACTTGCATTTTATGCCTTGTCAAAATGCATATTCTCTGGTGATAATGTGAGTAGAGGGTCCCTTCTATCAGAACTTGTAGAACTTGGAAGGGCTATTAATCCATTTCTCAGCAATCCCTTTATTGGTAATATCTATATGTTGGTGGTCAAGTCCCATGAACACATGGTCGTCGCAAATGGCAGCCTTTTGTACGAAGGGGAAGTTGATTCCCTCTGGGAAGGCTTTGATCCTTACTTTTTAATAAGGTAAAGAATAAGACATTCGACTTGTATACTAGAGTGGTCAATCCATTCATTATATAACATTTACCGTAACTTTTCATGTTTTCAATATGTTGCTAGGTTACTTTATATCCTTCATATATAGACACAAAAACTGTAATTTCCCCTGCCTCAAATTGTAGATAAGACGTTCTCCGGTGAGATAGTTGATAAACTGCCCCTTCGGTCTTTGATAGTATATAAACTGCGATGCACTGCTCCTTCAGTATTTGATAGTATTTGGTCATAGAATATACACTGTCAGTTTATTTAAATGCTTTTGGCATTTGGACTTTTGATTCTTAGTAAACTAGTATTCACACTTTAAGTTCCTGTCTGGTTGGAAGAAAATAGAGGGGATGAGAGGGGAGGGGAGGGGAGGGTTCCTACAATAAAAAATGTGTTTGGTTCATATTTTTAGAGGGGAGTGGAGGGAAATGAAGGGGCTAAAATTCCTTATGGGTCTTATTTTGTTTCCTCCCAATTTGGAATTTTTTGGAGGGGAGAAATTTTATTGACAAAAATGACCTTACACCTTCTTAACAATTATATATATCCTAAAGGATTTATATGTAATTTTAATTATAAACCCCTCTCTTCCCCTCTAGTACCAAACATAAAATTGAGTTATATTAAACCAAACACAGCGTAAGTTATAGAAAGAAGTCCTCAATGAACAATATGACGATGATAATATTAGACTTGTTTCTGTTCAAAAAAGATATATTGAACTTGCTCTTTTCGATTTACGTAAATTTATCATGTTCAAAACTACTAAGCGGAACTGTAAAACTCTACATATTTTAATTTAGCTTTTTTAAATGATTAAAAATGTTAGTTGTGTTACATGAAATCCGGACATTTAAATACTTGCAAACAAAATTTGCTAAGCAAATACTTGCATTGTAAATTTCAAACTGTATTTATACGAATAAATCAGATTTTAACCATTATTGGCTTTACACCAGTGTTTTCATAAATATTTTTTTATTTAAATTATTTATAATTTTAATAAAAATCTAATATAAGTAATAAAATATTAAAATTAATAATTTTAGAATTATAACCTCATTAAGAGAATTTTAATCTGAATATGTTTAATTTTCAGTTAAGATCAAATATTATAAAATAATGTATGATAATATTTGAACCATGAACTTATGTGTTTCTTTATAAATAAAAAAATAAATGATTGTTTTTTGTGCGATTCATACTGGGACCTTATCTGTTGTTTTATAAATATAAATAATAATATAAACATTAGATAACGAAATTCGAACATGTAAATTGGGTATTCCTTCAATAGTTAAATTAAAGTATCCTGGTCTTGATTTAACCAATAATCAAACCAACCAAAATGAGAGGCTTCTCAAATTATAGCTTATTATAGTTATTCTATTTTAGTATTAGTATAGTTATTTGGATGCTAGCTTTAAGTTTTGGCATCCTAGTTTAAGAGGACATTAGTAAATCACAATCCAAATAAGTAAATGAACATACATGCGATCCGTGTCCAGTTTTCATATACGTTCATATAGGTCAATACTCAATATATAGGCGCGCTATATATAGGGGTGCAAGTCCGCTAACAATTATTTTTTGACATGTGACAACATGCAATATAGCTCAGCAGATAATAATAACATAACAGGGATATATTATACTAGAAAAGTTTAATATAAGTAGATTCCGTGGATTATCTCAAGCCATTTCGCAAGAACAAAAACTATACATAATTATTTAAATCTTCCTCAACCCAGAAAAACACATATCTGAACAAGAGGAGAAAATAAAACCATAATGAAAATTCAGCTGTCATCCTCCTCATCCCCATCTTCCTCTTCGTCGTCATCTTCCTGATAAGTAGACATAGCAGCAAGCACAGAGTGTAAGATATAGACAAGTAGTTTTTGATGAACTGGATATGAAAATGAGCATTTAGAGTACTAAAAACTATTCTGAATTAGCAACAAAAAAAAGACAGAGAACACATTTCATCTAAATTTATGAAAATAGAGCATGAGGACATATAATGGTTAACTTGAACAGTTGAACTAGATGCTAATTGTTTGTTTTATGGTCAGAGTACAAAGCACAAAAGAAGTGAAAAAACAACCTGTTCAGTCACTACTTGAAAATGTAGTGATAACCAAAAAATAAATGTAGTAGTAAGCAAATGTGAAACCGACGTGACATTTATACGGAAGTTTATGCAAAAAGGTATCTACATGTCAAATCCTTAATATGCATAGGTCTGTAAAAGTATCCTTAATTTACCTCATCGTCATCCTCATCTCCATCAGAGTCTTCTTCATCAGCTTCCTATGTAAAATACAATTAAAAAAATAGAAAAGAATGTAAGCATAAGGAGGAACCTGTAATCCAAATGCAAATTTGTGTAAATTTGTAAATTCATTGGAAAAAGTACATTGTTAAAATATTTGAGAGGATTGGGCCACAGCTCCTCTTTAATCACCTCAGCAACCTGCAGTTTTGGGAGGAGGGCCAATATGTTAGAAGACTAAAAGGAAGTGAAAGTAAAAATTATATGCTTTTAACTAACATGGACAATGATCGGGATACAGATAAGTGACTAAATTATGCACATGCCTTAAAGGTAGCTTCACAGAATAGCACACCCCTGGGGACTGTGAAGTGCAAAACATTATATATCAAAGTACCTTTTCTGCTAAAGATGTGGATATACATATATTCTATTTTCCCATATAATTAAACACTCTCATATTCAATTTTATAGATAAATCAATATTATACAATTTTAATGCCTGATTACATGGGTATTATAGCCTTATCACTATGTCCTGGAGAAAAAAGGTGATTTAGTGGAAGATTAAAAAAGTTATTTGCCAGAGAACTCACTTATCTCGATGTCACTTTTCTGGTGACTGTGAGGAGTTCAATGAGCCAGTTTCATCTATCTACGCAAGCTCACTAGGATGCAGTATATCAAACACCAAAACAACTTAAAAGTGCTTCTAGATAATTACATTCATTGCCTATAGGTGCTGATGCATCGTATATTCTCATATTGCATTGAAGTTAAATCAATCTAGACTATTTTCTTATGTTCGATATCACATAATAGGAAAGGACAAATGATAAGAACTAAGTGAAACAATCCTAGAAACAAAGATATTATGTACCTCATCATGAAGACCATCAACAGTATCTTTTTGTTGAGTTTCGCGGAACCAAGTAAAGAAGCTGTAGAAGCAAATTTTTGAGTCAGGTGCATGTAAAATTGGCCATACTGACAAAAATAGATGAGCATGTCACTTAATCTATCATAATGTGTTTTCTTTGCTTATTAATGTGAATAATGAGTTTGAGTTTTACTAGAAAAGAACAGGGTAATCTTTCATATAACAAACTGGATGAGCTGGTTTGACTGGTCTAATAAACAGAAACACTTCAATGTAATTACATGGACTGCGCATTCAGTCACCAGCAACAACTTCAATAACACTACTACAATCTTTTTGATAAATATATGCAGTTCATGTAATTTACAAAATCTATGAGAATGGAAGAAAGTAACCGCTGTCGTGATTCCATGTTTTAAATCATGATTACATACATCGCCGCTGCTTCTAATTAGGGCTTGGAAAGTTTATCAACGAATTAAACTATAAAGTATAAACAATATATTAATATTTCTTTTTCCATGTGAAGAATGGAAAAATTAAAGCATTCTACCAAATGCAAAAACATCTCAATCCATCTATGTTCATTCATTTTTTTTGCTAAGTATCTATTGTTCATTCTTGATAGAAAAGACCTAAAATCTTTCTTTTCTCTATCATCATTTAAATTATTAATTTAATTCTGCCAAATTCCAGGTGGTAATACATCACCCTCTACATCGGAACTTATCCAATATTCACATCAGCAAGATAATTTTAGTAAATTGATTTTATTGAGAGAAATCAGTGTGAACTTTACCTCTCATCAGCAGGTAGCCGTTTGTTTTCTTTCTTCTCATGTGTATTTCCATTAGCAGTTTCCTTCATAATCAAACTCTCAGTTAAATGTGACATTTTAAAATCCAAGGAAAAAAGAAAAGAAAAGAAAAAAACTGCTACTACCATGCCTTCCTTCCACCTAATGGCTGTACCAGTTATCTTTGTTGTTCCTTCATCACTAAATGCAAATGTTTTCGTGAGCTTTGTATCTTCAAAGTAAGGATTTGACTTGAAGTTCTGAAATTGAATAACTAGATTTGTTAGTTACACCTAGCGGAGTCACAGATTTTGCACATTGTTTGCTACATATTCAAGAATTGACATAAGTAAATAAGGAAGAGAAGATTACAAAGGTAATAGAGTATCCCAACTTCACGTCTTTAAAGTCTTCAACCTCAATAGAATCCAAGTACTTGAATACCTAGTGAAAGAGTGGCGTATTTTAGATAGTTAAACACATTAAACGTCATCTGAATACAGCATACCATGGCCACCATAATACACCAAATAAAATATGGCGGGAACAAAGAAAACACGTTTAATTCATACAAGGATGTTAGAATTATGATATTTCGAGATATTTAAATTTCAATTAATTCAAATCAAAACACCAACTGAATATTTTATCATGTTCTATACCTTTTGGTCTTCCTCAATTAACAGTTCACCAAGTGCGGGATGGCTTTGGAACTGCATGGTGGAAAAGCACATTCACCAAGATGCAAAATTAAGCAAGGTTAAATATAATAGCTCAATTTCAAGTTTTAGAGTTACTAAAAGAAGAGTTAAATGACTCACAGCAGTCAGCCAAAAGTCAGGAATAGATTTGATAATCTCGCCACGTCTGGCGTAAACAGGCCTCTTTATTTCATTATATTTCTGTTCAATCTCTAAAACCTTGTCACTGGCTTCTTCGTTAACCTGTAAAGAGATGTCTCAACAATCAGAATTCAAAAAAATAATATTTAACAGTAAACAGATAAATTTTACACGAATTATAACTATATACTTCAACTGAAAAGTGATGTTATCCAGCAAATAATGCAATAAATAATAAATTACATGTATTAAATACGCCTTTTACAATTTATATAGTACTTTGTCAGCAAGATATCAAATTCCAATCATATTACTTGTGGGATATTGTTTTGGACATCACGAGTAATTAGTAAATGAAAGGTGTAGATGCTTGTTTAAGAGTCAAATTCTTACAACAAAAACTACTTCAGAAACTAGGAGTGATCTGTAAATGTAAGCATCTAGAATATTGTGGTTATCCAGGTGAGTCGCAGAATGACGGGTAAAGTTAATGTTCACCTTAATGCATAGACAAATAATATACAAGATTCATGTATTACTAACTGAAACACATATTCAGAAAACACGAGATTTTTATTGATTACCAAAAATAGAAGAGTAACCACATCGCTGGAAACAACTAAATCACATTACATTCAACTGCTAAACATGTATGTTCTGATCACAAGAAACAAGCATAAGCTACTGAATTGATGACAAAAGAAAGAAAATTTATGTGACTCCAGGGACAAGGAAAGTTATTCTGGGTCGGGCTGTTTCTCCCATTATATCAATAGACACGGTTGCCCTCTTTTGAGTTATATATATTCTTTTTTCACTTAAGTATTTCTATTTACTTTCTAAATTTAGAATCCATAGGTTATTTCCTATGGTTAAATTTTCGACTAGATCATTGAGGCCAAGTACAAACTTTAAAATAATATTTATAATTTAGTCTCTGGATTGTTATTTTAATAATTGACTGATCTGGTAGAATATGATGCTGCCATCATTTTGGATATACAGAGAACTCAGATGGATTTAATTCTTCTTTTGAGTGCAGGTATATCACATATTTGGCAATGCACTGGATTTTAAAGTATATGGGGGGGGGGCACTGGGCTAACTTTTACTTGTTCAACTCCGAACCAGAGTACACCATCCTCCAATAGTCAATAAATATGCTTATACCAATAACAACAACATACATCCGGATAAAGAAAGACCTCTGAGAACAAAACTGAATGATCTCGGATGTTCAGCTCTGGGTTTGGGTTATGTTTAGGTAAATTATGAGTGGGCATATTACATATAACTATATAAGTACCTGTGCGTTGTTGATCTGGACTATTTAACCTAGTATTGCAGATTATAGTTGCCAACAAATGATTACAAGACCTATAAAGCCTTCTGATGTGTGGAAATTAAAAAACATGCAGCCTAGGTATGGTCTCCATAAAAGCCGCAAACCTCAGCGGTTGATACATGTTACAATTAAATTCGGTTTACAGGAATGAAATACATACACATAGAGTTACATGAATTAAATTCGGTTTACAGGAATGAAATACATCCACACAGAGTTACATGAATTAAATTCCATAAATTAACTCGAAATTCTCTATAGGGAGAGTGGACAAGTCAAAATCCATGTTGCATGTTTCCTCTTCTTTTTTGCTAATATATTTGTCCAAAATATAGGAAGGTTAGTTTAGCATACTTCCTCAGATATTACAAATGCCAAAATATACAACGCAATACATCAGTACAAATCCAATCTACTAGCAACTTCCTACTCACATTTTTGTGGGAAAAATTAAAAAATAAAATAAAACCTCCAACACGAAAATCAAGGACCAGAATTGAGGAACAACTAAAGAAACATATGACCTAAATATATTTGATATATATGGAGAAACTTAATCGATTTTAGATACTTTTTATAAATTAATTAAAAATAGGGCGATCATTAAAACGGAATCAAGCATGTATACTCCAATTAAAGGTTTGAGGGGAGGAAAAAGGGATCATTCACATAGATTCGATACACATACATGCTTAACTTGTTAAGATCATATCTAAAATCGTCTCTTTTATCGAAATTAGTAATAATGCATCATACCTAATTTGCATAAAGAAAGAATTAAGCAAAACTAAACAAGAAGAATGTAAAAAACAAGTAATAAAACTGTCTAGAGAGGGAGAGAGGGAGGGAAGGGGGGGGAGAGAGAGAGAGGGGAGGGAGGGAGAGAGAGAGAGAGAGATGGGGGAGAGAGAGAGGTACCTTGTCGAGTTGATCTTGAAGCTCCTGAAGGTTCTCGATGGAGACGAGGAGTTGTTGGTCAATGTGATCAGAAGTTTCATCAATTTTTGGTTTCTTGGCACCACGCTCATCAGCTACCATCTTTTCCCCTCTTTTACTCCTCACTTAAACCCTAATTCACCCCCCCTTGATTAATTAGTATTTTTTTTTTTAATTTTGTGAAATCATCGTATTTATATATACAAATACAAGTTTGTTTGCAATTTATAGGCAGGGGCGTATTCAGTATTGACTCCACCCTTGTGTCTACTGCTGCTTCTGGGCCTCTGGCTTAAAGGTTAGTATAATTTATTATTATTTGTTTTTTTGTCGAAAATCATATTTATTTATTATTTGATTTAACAAAAATCATAATTTTAAGTTCAACAATTTTTTTATAACAATGCAGTAAACTTAAAGATAATATCAAACCCGCCTTTTCTCGTAATCATATCTAATCGTAGGTTTTACTAAGTTATATTTTCAAAATAACATGCGTTTACACTGTTTATAATTTTTGTTTTAAGAAAAATTTCCTAATTACGTAGGGTTGGAAGTTACACAAATCATGTACTCCTATTTTAATAATAAAATTGTGATTATTTGATCAATTCTTGCAATTTTTAAATTTTTTTTTGATATTATTTCTTATTATATTTTTACCTGATATTCATTTGTCAAAAATTTAACGGTAAAATTGGTCAAAATTTTTCTGTCATGTAATATAGAAAAAGGTATGTTCGGCATTTTCTGGCTGATATTCTATAACTCTTTAGTATTTAATTGAGCAATGCTAAGTTGCCCAAACAAAAAATTTCAAATAATTTTGACATGATACATGTCAAAATTTAATTTGGAAGTTATATTATTATTAAAGAAAGTTACAATCTATACTAAATATAGTAAAAATGATACATGTAAATGTAATGATAATATTTTACGTTTCATGTCAACTTTTCACTTGCAATGTTGATGCTACTACCTTTCCTTAAACCTATAGAACAAAATATCAGTAAGGTTTTACGATTTTACTCAAAATCTTGATGAATGTAACTTACAATAGTAATTCTAAAATATTACTAGCATTTAGATTCAAAATGGTTATGAATGATTAGTCTGTTTGCACTAGAATGCTTGCAGTGATAAGATTTTGCTAGTACACGAGCTTTGGACTCTCTTAAAGTTAATGGAAGTTAGGATTCTTAGGAAAGGTCTCCACTGAGAATATATAAACCCTGTCTGCATTCAGGAGAAGAAGTTTTTAACTGAGTACTCACATTCTCACAACCATGAATCTCAGCAATGTAGCTCTGTTCTTATTAGTCTGACAAACAGGATTACCTCCTATGGCCTATCATATCAACTAAATAACATAATTACAAAACACAACACACCGTACGTGATGCAATTAAAACAATTAAAACATAAATAACCATTATACAAACTCAAACTCACATCCATCATATCAGAGCTCGGTTTAGGGAGGGAGGTCAGTGGCAGTTGTTAAGTTGAGCAGGCTAAAACTACATAAAACCCTTATCACGAAGCAAGAAACTAATGAAGTGTATGCTGATACGACATGTTATAGGAGTTGGGACAACACCCTATGCATTAGTATCAGGAGGATGGTTAAGCTTGAAACGTATGTTCATCATTGCTAGTATCACCTTCTACACGGCCTTGTCAATTCAATCATGTATGGATGCTAATTCTAGTATTAGGAACTAACCCTGTGTCCCTGAAATTGGGGAACTCCATTCTGGAGAAAAGGCAGACTTTTGTTTTCGCCTTTTATGAATGTAGAACTCTACTCAGCTGCCACAGGTTTCTTCATTTTAAGATCTTCTGGAGACCATGCTGTAGCTAGAGATTTTAAGATGCAATTAGATTTTAAAAGAATCATTTAATTTTTACCTACAGGCTGCAACTAGAAGGTAAACAAAAATTAAACTCAAATCGCGATCCAAGGTCTCTCGAATCGTAAGTTATCAGCATACACACATTTAACGTGGTTGAGACATGTGTCAATGTAGGCTGTTTTATGGGCGGCCTGGAAGCAAAACCTCAGTGCTTGACTCTCTGGACGATACAAACGCTGACACACAGCCACACGGGTAGTATTATCTAATTTATCTTTGCCCACACACTGACACTGACACTGACACACAAGAGGATATAGTAAGGCGCATGACCAGGGTACACGTTCTGTAAAATAAAATTCTAAATTTTTGTGATGAGTTGATGTTTACGTGATAAGTGCGAAAATTGGTTTATTTTTTATAATAATGATAGATCCTCTGCATTCACTCCAACTTCATCAATCAAATTGACCTAAAATTATATGTCCTTGAACACATTATAGAAAAATCGAATAAAATTTTATGTTTTTTCACCGTTAAATAATTTAATTATATAAGAAAGTTTCCGCTAAAAATTCAAAAGTATAAAAATATCTTCTTAAAATTTGTTTGGTATCCCTCTAAACTAAAATTTTTGAATCTGCTCGGACTCGGCTCGTTTAATTCGGACTCAGCTCAGACTCGACTCAAACTCGATAACTCCACTCGGCTCGGATAAAATTTATATGTATTACAAATAATAAACTATTACTGATCACTTAAATATTTTTATTATTATTTGTTCATCATTTATTAATAATTTAGTTATTTTAAACTTTTTGTTTAATTTTCTAAATTTAACACTTAATTTTATCGTAAGTAAATTATACAATTGTTATCATGACATGTTCATCTCCAATTCTCCCTATTTCATAAACACCATTAAATAACTTGTAATTTACATAAATCAAATTTAAGTAAAGCAACAAAACATAATAAAATTTCGGAAATGTTATTTACAGAGCTCGTTTTTTATTTCTAGAACTCATTTTTCATTTTCAGAGTAAAAATGCGTGAAAAGACCAAATTACCCTTCCATTAGTTTTTTTAGGTTTGTTGATGTGCATTCATGGGGCGGTTTTATCACTTCACCCTCCTTTTGCTCTGAAAGTAAAAAAAAAAGCTCTGAAAATAACATTTTCCTAAAATTTTGACATCGCCATTTTTAAAAGTGATGTACGATTTATAAAATTATGAATGTCTCAATAATTAAAAAATGGTTATATTTTTAGAAGTCGTCTTGAAAAATAAAATGATATAGATTACGAAGTATGAGTGTTCATATATAATTGTAAGATAAGACTAGTAGTTAATCTCGATACAAATTGTAAAATTATAAATAATAATTTAAGATTAGTCATTGAAAAATATATGGAAATTATTAGTGACAACTTGACTCGACTCGAGTTCGGCAAGCTCGGTTATTTGTGAACAAACTCGTGTTCGGGCCGGGTTCGACTCATTTATAAATGAGCCAATCTTGAATATCACTTTCCGTTAGGTTATTGATAGGTCCATATTATTGCATATTATCAATACCTATTTTTTGTCTGTTTTCGTAATTTTATTAATAAATTGTTTTACTTTAATTTGTAAGAAAATAAATAAATCAGAATTTGAGTTGGAAAAGGTGCAAATAAGGAAGGAGATGGACTATTTTAGAAGTCAAGGGAATTGGAAGATAAATAAAATACTTATTGGAGAATAAGAAGGAAATACTTTAAGAATCTTACTTGTATTCCAAGACTCAAACCCTTATATTTTTTCTATATATATGGGTCTCCCCTCTTGTATTTTATACATCCTGAAGGGTTTTTAGCACATAAATGCAGCGAAAACGTAAATTTAATCTTAAAAAAAAATCAAAACCCTCCGCAGAATCCATGCGAAAAATAATATTTAATTTGTAGTTGAGTATGTTTACCTTAAGAAACTTTACGTTAATGGAAAGATGGAGGTCTTTAATAGCGATCCAAGAACAATGAACGGAGATCCTTAGCAGCTGCTCCTCAAGTGTGAAGCACTCCACCGGTATCCGCCAAGAAAACGATGTAATGAAGGAAGAGGAGATGGAGAGAATTAGGGTTTTATAAATCTTTTTGGTTGAGGCAAAAATAGGGTTTATAATAGTATATTTATAGTCAAAATTTCCAGCTGAAAATTTTCCCATAAAATATTATTATTATTAACCCTTTATTATTCTCACTAATAATTAAAACACCTTTTAATTATTAATCTTTTTTCTAAACTCTTTAGAAATGATTCTATCACTTGATTTAATTTCCAAAAATTAAATTCTTAATTAATAATATTAAGAACCTTTTCTTAATTAATTTATAATCAATTAAAATATTATTTAATCAATTATTAAATTTGCCAATTAATTATTTATTTCATAAATAAATAATTATCAGCCATTATTAATTAATTTCTCCACCATTAAATCATTCTCTTTTATGGTGTGACCCTGTAGGTTCAATATTAAGCCGGTAGTAGAAATAAATAATAATAAAATTATTTTATCATTATTTATATAAATTCTATAATTCATTAAATATGATTAATTAATTAATCATATTTATTCTATATCGTGAGGGATACTTCTCAGCATATCGCGACTATCCGGATAATACGAATTCACTGCTTAGAATACCAAGAACCTATTCAGTGAGTAGTTACCGTACAATTAATTCCTTCTACCCTGCAATGTCACGATTAAATACAAGGCATGGAACTTGTGTCAAGCCTATCTTATTTAATCACTTGCTTTCCCATTCACTATACTTAGTTCTATTTAATGTAAATTAGAAACTCCTTTCTAATTTCATTCACTCTGGCCAGAGATTCCTGAACTAACATAAGTGGATCAACATTGAACATTCTCTTCCTACACTGGAAGGGGTAGATCCTTTATTGATCATACACTATCTTCGTGTACAAATTTCTATACCCAATAGAGCCCTTATAATTGTCCCTTGAGACTAAGAACTAAACCAAAGCATAGTTCAGTGTACACAAGATGACTATGATGACCTCAAGTCTAAGGATACTTGTACAACTATCACTATGTGAACAACTGCTGACACGTGAGTGAACTCCATCAGTTGTTCAGCTGTGTGAGTCATGTTCAGTGAACTTATTCTATAATAAGCACCTACATACTATCTATAGTGTCACCACACAAATGTCTACGAGAACAGACATCCTTCATAATGAAGCAAGCATAGTATGTACCGATCTTTGCGGATTATTAATTACCAGTTAGTAATCCTACGACCAGGAACTATTTAAGTTTAGAGTTATCATCTTTTAGGTCTCATTATTATGATCTCGTCACAATCCATAAAAAGCTTTACTCTAAACTGTGGTATATCTTATTTAAACATTTAAATAGATAGAGCCCGCAATAAAAACAAAACAAGCCTTTTATTAATATCAATGAAATCAAAACAGATTACATAAAAGTTATTCCTAAATCCTCATACATGATTGGACGTAGGACATATCTCTTTCACATCCAACACCCAAAACAACCCAAGACACCCAATTAGTTATTTGCTTTGTTCATCTTTTTATCATGTGTAGCTAAATTTGTTCTCTGGGATGAAGATGAAGTTAATTTAATTGCTTTGATATCTTCTCGTTCTTATTATTTAATTCTCATGATTTTTCTTGGTGTTTAATTGTTTGATTGACAAAATGGTTTTGATATATTATTGTTACCGGATTTATTTTTCATAGCCTATGCTTACTCCATGAAGTTTTGATGGGTTATTGTTAGATAACAAGTTTCATAGTATATGTTTGTCTCGTTAATTAAAATTAATTTGTAAAGAAAAGAGAATTGATTTTAGGGCGAGTTGCTATTAATTGTGATTGATTAACGGATTCGGATTCCTAGGTTTTTCATAATATTTGATTTATTTGCTAATTAGGTTAATTCAAACTTCTCTCAAATCTTATTGTCTAGTTCTCCTGATTTAAATTGTTAGGGTTTTCAAAATTCATAGTCTCTATGGATCGACCTGTATTTGCTACAATTAACCGTTGTGCACTTGCAGTTATTTTTATACATCAAGTTTTCGGCGCCGCTGCCGGGGACTATTGTTAATTTTTACTCCTTGATGTTTTATTCTTCAAACTAATTTTTTGCTTTCTCTTTGTTTTTTAGGGAATCATGAAGCGGATGAAAGTTTGAACAAGAAGATCACAAGAAGGCTTAGCCGTCTCTTTTATAATTTTTGAAAGCGCTTTTCGGTATTCCGTATCACCTCTCTATTTTTTCTTCTCACTTTTATTATTAAAAAATTAAAAAATAAATAAATATTTGAAAAGCCCAAAAATAGTAGTTAGTTATTTGTTAAAAATCCATTTGTTGCATCATTCACTCTTTCACATACGATCACATCATATAGATTTACTTTTTGTATTTATTGTTTTTCATCTTATACAATTGTGGTGATTGCCAGAGGAAAGAGGTACGCATAATTTAGTATAAATCACGTAGTGTAGTGTATCCATAAGTGTTTATTATCTCGTTCTTTGTGTGTTGCATCATCTAATTATTCTTAAGGGTGCCACCACATTACAAGATAAGGTGAGGGATTTCATCACCCTTTCCTTGGACCACAAATCACTAATTTCCTCATCTTGCATTCACCTACCTTAATAAAATTAAGTAGACATTAGCCCCTAGGATTTCGAGCTCAATTAGGAAGGTACCTAAAAGAGAAAGTAAATTTGGAATTATTCGAAATTTTGGTTACAATGCAAGTGTATCACTTATCTAGACAATTTGGATTGGTGACTAGGCTAACGGTTTTCTAATTCAGCGCCTTGTTTACAAGGAAGTGCCCCCGCTTACCTGGCCAATCGGTTTGAATAAATCTAGATTTATAGACTTTTTGGTGGTCCAAAAGTTGGGAGCTGTCTAGATTTATTTTTAGGATTACCCCTAGATCTAAGTTTTTTTTTCTTTTTAATTTTCCATTTTTTCTTAGGTGTTTACTTATAGCTCTTATCTGCTACGTGATTAATTGTCTTATATGCAAACTAATTGGGTTCGAGACCATTCATCTAGATTAGTAAGACACTCTAACCTTTCATCTCCTAAAGTAGTAAGGCAACTCGACTTCTCTTCACCCACCAAAATTGAGTCAAAAGAAGAAATAGAAATTTCACCAGTAGTCATGTATGTCTCACTTAAAGACCGTTGTTACCCCGCTCGTTCCGCTGAACCCTCTTGCATAGTCCTACCTCAAGTAACCGTGAATAATTTTAAAATCAAAATCACAACATTAGCATGTTACCTAGGTTTGTTGGGATAGAGGAAGATGGTCCATATCTTTTCATTTGAGAATTTGAGGGAGTGTGTGCTTTACAAAAACTCCAACAACTTAGTGAAGACTCCATTAGGCTCAGACTTATTAAGTTTGCTTTAAAAGAAGAGGCTAAATAATGGTTGTATAGTCTACCCATTCATTCTATTTCCACGGGGGGGGGGGGAATTTGTGTCTATCTTTCTTAAAAAATATTTTCCAAACCATAAGGCAAACAAACTTATGAATGAAATCAACCAATTTCAACAAAATTAAAATGAGTCTTTTTAGAAATATTTTGATAGATTTAAAAATCTTTTGTCTAAGTGTCCTCAACATGATATAAAAAAATGGAGACTTTGTAAAATTCTTTATGAAGCCTTAGACAGTCAAACCATTACATTGTTAGAGTCTAGGTATCAAGGTAAATTTATGGATAAAAATAAGGAAGAAGCTTGGAATTTTTTTGAGGAGTTAGCTGAGAAAACAGTGTTGTAGGAGTCAACTAGGGAACCCAATCTTGAATCTGAAAAATCTAAGGGTTTACACGTAGTTGGTAATTCTATTGCAACCGAAGCTAAGTTAGCTACACTCACTAAACGCTAGAAGCCTTAGAAACCAATAATGTGTCTGCTCAATTTTCTATATGTGCAAACTGTAGTTCTTCTAATCATGTGATGGACAATTGCCCTGAATTGAACCAGTCAATGCCATGTTTCAACCTAGAGTTGGGAATGATCCATATGCACCCACATACAATCCTGGTTGGAATAATCACCCAAATTTCTCATGGAACCAAGGTCAATACAATCAGTATAATCAAAATTCACAACATGTTTTTCAAAAGCCCAATCTTGGTTCATACCCAACTCAAAATCCAAACTAATGTCCTCCTCAAAATCTTGGTCATTATCCTAACTCAGTCCCCTTCAATTCTCCTGGTTTTAGTGAATCTGATAAGAAATTGAATTCCATTGAAAAGAGTATGGAGACTTTACTTAAATCTCAACAATCTTTAATGCAAGCTATGACCCAAGATAACCAGTTCCTAAATTCAAACACACAAGCCATATCTAAGCTAGAGGTTCAAGTTAGTCACTTGGCAAACACAATCAGTGAGAGAGAGAAAAATCATTTCCCTAGTCAACCCGAGGTTAATCCTAAATTTTATCAAAACCATAAGTCTCATGAAAATGTGAACTCTGTCATCTCTCTAAGGTCTGAAAATCAATTCAACCATTATGCTGGTGTTAATACTCATCAGGAAGATAAACTAACATCTGAACCAAATTCTCTATTCTTGAATTCTAGTCTTCAACAACCTCCTAATCAAAATCCTGAAACTTCTGAATCTAACGAGTCATCTGTTAGTGTATACTGAAAATATTTATATGAAGTATGTGCATTTATTTCTGGCCAGTTTATTTGAGAATCATTTGAATGTTTACATGTTGTCTAATATTATATATTGTGAACAATCTAGTATCAAATGGGATACAGAATATTAGATTGTTAAATACGGTTATATAATATAATAAGGTTCACAGCACAGGTGGTGTTGGACAATCCACTGGTATGGCTGTAGTATTATTTAGATTAGTTTATATTGACTAATAAATAATACTAGTATACTTTGTGTATATTGAACATGATCAAATTTAGAATTGTTCCCTTAATACTGATTAAGAAGGAGAACTAGGATTCTATGTTATTATTAATGCTTAAGTTCTTAATCCGGAAATAGTAATTGACACGTGTATATTATTTACATGCTTTGATTTATATATGAAATAATTCTTTTGAATTATATCATTATATTTTGGGTGATGGAATTATATACATGGTGGATATTATTTATTGAAGGAATTCATGTCCTGATAATATTCGGGTTAATGATGTCCCCTTGAAAGCTCAAAAAGATTTAATTATGTGAAACCCTGCAGGTGGAATTTATTCTGGCATAATTAAATAAAGGTTGAGTGGATGATCAAGGATAAAAGATATTAATTAAATAAATTATCAGTAATTTATTTAATTAATGGACATATGATATTTTAAACATGGGGAATTTAATAAGCAAATAATATTAAAACCGAATTAATTAAATTACGGTATTAGGAAAGGTAGTGCAAATATTAATTCTTTAGTGGATTGAATTAATATTTAATTACATTGGGCTAGGCTCAAGATGTAATTAGAAGGCCCAGCCTAATTATCCATGGTCCCTATTGTAGCCTATATATATTCTTATTCTCTTCTTGCTTGGAATTGTGTGAAAACATATTGTAGCCACCAAGGAGCAAGAAGAGAGGATAACTTGATAACTTGAGGATAAAGCGTGGAATCAACCATTAACAAGGTAATCCTCTTTTCGTAATCTTTATCGTAAAACGTAGTAACACCCTAAGTCCGTGGTTCCCAACAATTGGTATCAAGAGCCTGGTAATGGGTTCTACGTTTTATGATATAATGTCCATGTCGTAATTATATATGCGTGTATATAGTGTTTTGCTTGTATTGGTTTTGATGCAGGTTGTTAATCCACTATTATGGCCATGTATATTTTAATTATGTGTTTGGATCCCACGTGGTTTAATCGTGGTTAATTTTTGTTTTGGTTTCCACGTGGTTTAATCGTGGTTGTAATTTACACGAGGGTTGATCGTGTTAGAATAGATTTTACAAAATTAGTTTTGTATTAGATCTATTTTTTTTGTAATTGTTCCGGGTATTTTGTAATAGTTATGTGCGATCGGAAATCAATTCTGGTAGTTTTTTGTTCCGCTGTGCGATTACAAGGGGCTGCTGTCGATGTTTGGATCGAACAAAATCAAAACAAAACTCACAGAAAAGCAACAGGCGCGCGCGCGCGCTGCGGCCGTTGCGGCAGCTGGGGCTGCTGGGGCTGTCGCGGCAGCTGGGACTGCCGGGGCTGCTGGGGGCGTCGGGGCGCGCTTGGGACAGATTTTTTTTTAGAGCTGGATTTTTTTTTCAAGGGTCATAATAGTGGAAAATTTATTTTAAATTTTTCCATTAAATTTTAATTATTGCTTTAATTTATTGATTATGTGTGTCATTAATTATGTGTGTAATTCTTTTAAAATTGCATGTTTAACTTAATTAGGACGACATGGACATAAATTTTATTTATTGCTTTAATTAAATGTTATATGTTGCTAAAATTATGTGTGTATTTTGAATGCATGATTAGACATAATTATAGCAACATAGGGCCCCATTTAATTTTAAAATTCCTCAATTTTAATAAAAAAAAATTCTAAGTGGGAGAGGGAATTAATATGAAATTAAATCCCATGGTCTCCATTATTGGTTGTAGGTAATTTAACATAAAGACAAATATAAATTATATACATGATTAGACATAATTATAACAACATAGGGCCCCATTTAATTTTAAAATTCCTCAATTTTAATAAAAAAAATTCTAAGTGGGAGAGGGAATTAATATGAAATTAAATCCCATGGTCTCCATTATTGGTTATAGGTAATTTAACATAAAGACGAATATAAATTATATATACGTCACCCATCGTGGCATGTAATTTATGGTGTCTAGAATGTTATAGAAATTACTAGAACAAACTTCTTAAATTAATAAATTTTGAAAGGAATAAATACGGATTTTCTTTAATTCTGATTTGGGGCGATTTTGTCAGAAACGGGTTCATCGAACTTGTAAGGCTGTGGGTTTTAAGCGAGACCGATGTGACTCCTCCACTACCTGGAAATCAAACCATTGATGAATATTGAATTGAAGTATTCTATTCAAGGCAAAATTACGAATATTGGAAGGTATACACGCCACCCATCGTGGCGTACCATGTTCCATAGATTTCGAATAATTTAAGATTTGACGATGGTATACACTTAGCTATGAAAAATAATATAGTCCACCCCAACGTGGCATATTGTTTAGTAATAGGACCGAAGTAACATTTAAACAAAATTAGGTGGTATACATGTCACACATCGTGGCGTACCAGAAGCTTATGGTGTTTATATGTTAGTGCATTAAATTTTAATAATTGTTAGGGGAATCAATAGATCTTAATAATTAATGCACCCTTATTTATGTGATGTTTTTATGCATGATTCTCAGGATAAAATGGGTTTTAATCCACTATTCACCATACTTAAGGATAACAAACTTACCGGACCTAACTATATTGAATGGAAACGAAATTTGGACATTGTGTTGACTGTTGAGGAGTACAAGTTTTGCACTTATGAACCCAAGCCTGAACAGCCTGCTGTTGATGCTCCTGAAGATGAGAAAGAGTATTATAAACGGTGGATTAAGGCTGATGAAATGTCGCGATGTTACATTCTGGCAGAAATGTCGGGTGTTTTGCAGCATCAGCATCAGTCTATGGCCACTGCTTCGGATATGCTCTTTAATCTCAAGGAACTTTTTGGAGATCAGAATAGGGCTGCTAGGCAAGTAGCCATGAAGGCTTTAATGAACACTCAGATGGCTGAAGGCACACCTGTAAGGGATCATGTTCTCAAGATGATGTCTCATCTGAATGAGATAGAGATCCTTGGTGCTTAACTTGACGGAGAAACCTAGATTGACATTATCCTTATGAGCTTGTCCAAGAGTTTTGAGCAGTTCCGCTTGAATTACAACATGAACAAGAGGCAGTATAGTCTCGCGGAACTGCTGACAGAACTGCAGGCAGCTGAAGGATTATTTCGGCAGAGTGTTCAAGTGAATGTGGCTGAGAAAGGTTCTTCCTCTAAGCCGAAAGGTATTAAGAAGAAGAAAAAGGCGCAGACACAGAAAGCTGTGAAGGCAGTGGGAGTTCAGGGTGGTGTGAAAAAGCCTAAGGGAAAGTGCTTTAGATGCAAACAGTCAGGTCACTGGAAACAGGATTGTCCTCTTCCTAAGAAGACAAAAATACCGGTATGTCTCTTTCTCTAGTTACAAAAACATTTATAGCGGCTATATCTACGAGCACTTGATGTGTAGATACATGAGCCACTGATCATGTTTGTAATTCTATGCAGGGGTTCCAACTATCCAGAATGCTTAGAGATGGTGAGATATACGTGTTCATGGGAGATGCTACGAAAGTAGCAGTAGTTGCAGTAGGAGTTATTCATTTATCTTTTGGTTCTGATAGGATTTTGGTTTTGAACAATTGTCTTTATGTACCTTCTTTTAGAAGGAATTTAATTTCGGTTTCTAAACTTGCTTTGGATGGTTATAATGTTTGTTTGGATCGTAATGTTTCTATTATGATGAATAAACGAATTATATGTTCTGGTACATTGCAAGACAATTTGTATATAATTAATCCTAGTCAACCTGCACTGCAACTGCAATTTAGGGAATTGAACAACACATCTTCTAACTCTACTAAAAGAAAGGAACCTTCTAGTTTGAACCAAACATATCTTTGGCACTTGAGATTAGGTCATATTAACTTGAGGAGGATTCAAAGACTGGTAGTAGATGGGCCTTTAAGCTCATTGGCAGTGGAGCCATTTCCAGTTTATGAATCCTGCTTGGAAGGTAAAATGACTAATAGGCCTTTCAAGGCAAAAGGGAATAGAGCCAAATAACTGTTAGATTTGGTTCACTCTGATTTATGTGGACCCATGAATATCCAAGCAAGAGGTGGTTATGAATATTTCGTCACTTTCATTAATGATTATTCTAGATATGGGTACGTTTATTTGTTGCACCGTAAGTCTGAGTGCTTTGATAAGTTCAAAGAGTACAAAGCTAAAACGGAGAAGCGACTTAATAAAAGTATCAAGTCACTACGATCAGATCGTGGTGGCGAATACTTGCTTGGAGAATTTAGGGAATATTTATCAGAAAATGGGATAGAATCCCAGTTAACTGCACCAGGCACACCCCAGCAGAACGGTGTAGCAGAGAGAAGGAACCGGACTCTTTTAGAGAGTGTTAGATCGATGATGAGTTATTCGGATTTACCCAAGTCGTTTTGGGGACATGCCTTAGAGACAGCAGCTTATCTTTTGAACTTAGTACCTTCTAAGTCGGTTCCTAAAACCCTCTTAGAATTGTGGATCGGGGATAAACCGAGTCTAAGACATATTCGAATATGGGGTTGTCCAGCACATGTGCTGAACAAGAACGCGGCTAAGTTAGAATCTCGTACAGAAGTAAGGTTGTTTGTAGGCTACCCCATGGGAACGAAAGGATATTTATTTTATAGTCCGAAAAATCGGGATGTCATTGTTAGCACCAATGCAAGATTCTTGGAGGAGGACTATATAATGAATCACAAACCCATGAGTAGTGTCGTTTTAGAGGAACTAGTGGGAGGGACAAATAATACCCATGAAGCTGTAGTACAAGTAGAACAACCACAACATAATGTACAACCTGTCACTAATACCGCACCAGTGCCTCGTCGTAGTGGGAGGGTTGTTCAACAGCCTGATAGATTCATGTTTTTGGGAGAGTCTTCAGACTTGGTCCCTGGTGAACATGATGATGATCCCCGTACATACGAAGAGGCAGTACAAGACAAAGATGCAGATCTTTGGCAAAAGGCGATGAAATCTGAGATAAAATCAATGTATTCTAATCAGGTCTGGGAGCTCGTGGAACCACCCAAAGGTATAAAACCTATTGGATGTAAGTGGATCTACAAGAAAAAGAGGGGATTAGATAAAAAGGTGAAAGCCTGGAAAGCAATACTTGTTGCGAAAGGGTATACTCAAAAAGAAGGTATCGATTATGAGGAAACCTTTTCACCGGTAGTCATGCTTAATTCAATCCGTATTCTTTTATCTATATCAGCTCATCTTGATTATGAGATTTGGAAAATGGATGTCAAGACAGCTTTTCTTAATGGAAGTCTTGAAGAAACCATCTATATGCAGCAACCAAAAGGATTCATTAAGGAAGGCCAAGAGCATCTGGTATGTAAGCTTAAGAGGTCTATTTATGGACTTAAACAAGCTTCTAGAGACTGGAATATTCGTTTTGATCAGACAGTCTAGTCATATGGATTTGATCAAAGTCCAAGCGAATCGTGCGTGTATAAGAGAAGTGAAGGTAATGCAGTGGTTTTTCTAGTACTATATGTAGATGATATTTTACTCATTGGAAATAATGTTGAGATGTTGTCATCAGTAAAGGCATGGTTGTTCAAACAATTTGACATGAAGGACTTAGGTGAAGCGGCATACATCTTTGGGATCAAAGTTATAAGGGATCACAAGAAAAGGATGGTGGCTTTATCTCAAGAGCCCTACATTGATGAAGTATTAGCTCGTTTTAACATGCAGAACTCCAAGAAAGGTTTTTTACCTTTTAAGCATGGAGTTGCTCTATCTAAGAAGCAGTGTCCTTCAACACCTATGGATATAGAGAGCATGAAAGCAGTACCTTATGCTTCAGCATGTGGAAGCTTAATGTATGCTATGTTATGTACGAGGCCTGACATCTGCTTTGCTGTAGGCATGGTTAGTAGATATCAGTCGAACCCAGGTCAGGAATATTGGAGTGCAGTAAAAACTATACTCAAGTACCTGAGAAGGACTAAGGAGTATATGTTAATTTACAAGGCCTCAGATCTATTTCCTTTGGGATATACTGATTCAGATTTCCAATCAGATAGGGATAAGAGGAAATCAACCTCGGGATATGTTTTTACTTTGGGAGGTGGAGCCGTTATATGGAGGAGTGTAAAGCAGAAATGCATTACAGACTCCACCATGGAGGCCGAGTACATGGCGGCCTCTAAGGCTGTATGTTTCAGGAACTTCCTTTTGGACTTAGATGTGGTACCTAATTTGCCTAGGAGTTTGACGGTGTATTGTGATAACACTGGTGCTGTGGCAAATTCAAAGGAACCGCGAGACCACAAAGCAGCTAAACATATTAAACGTAAGTATCATCTCATACGAGGAATCGTAAAGCGAGGGGATATAGTTGTGGCTCACATATCATCAGAAGATAACTGAGCAGATCATTTCACAAAGAGCTTGCCAACCAAGGTTTTTGACAAGCATGTGGAAGCGATATGAGTCAGATGGATGGACACATAGATTTTTATGTAATAGTGGATTAAATAAACACTGATGTACACATAGAATATTTTGAGTATAAGTGGGAGATTGTTAGTGTATACTGAAAATATTTATTTGAAGTATGTACATTTATTTCTGGCCAGTTTATTTGAGAATTATTTGAATGTTTACATGTTGTCTAATATTATATATTGTGAACAATCTAGTATCAAATGGGATACAGAATATTAGATTGTTAAATACGGTTATATAATATAATAAGGTTCACAGCACAGGTGGTGTTGGACAATCCACTGGTATGGCTGTAGTATTATTTAGATTAGTTTATATTGACTAATAAATAATACTAGTATACTTTGTGTATATTGAACAGGATCAAATTTAGAATTGTTCCCTTAATACTGATTAAGAAGGAGAACTAAGATTCTATGTTATTATTAATGCTTAGGTTCTTAATCCGGAAATAGTAATTGACACGTGTATATTATTTACATGCTTTGATTTATATATGAAATAATTCTTTTAAATTATATCATTATATTTTGGGTGATGGAATTATATACACGGTGGATATTATTTATTGAAGGAATCCATGTCCTGATAATATTCGGGTTAATGATGTCCCCTTGAAAGCTCACAAAGATTTAATTATGTGAAACCCTGCCGGTGGAATTTATTCTGGCATAATTAAATAAAGGTTGAGTGGATGATCAAGGATAAAAGATATTAATTAAATAAATTATCAGTAATTTATTTAATTAATGGACATATAATATTTTAAACATGGGGAATTTAATAAGCAAATAATATTGGAACCGAATTAATTAAATTACGGTATTAGGAAAGGTAGTGCAAATATTAATTCTTTAGTGGATTGAATTAATATTTAATTACATTGGGCTAGGCTCAAGATGTAATTAGAAGGCCCAACCTAATTATCCATGGTCCCTATTGTAGCCTATATATATTCTTATTCTCTTCTTGCTTGAAATTGTGTGAAAACATATTGTAGCCACCAAGGAGCAAGAAGAGAGGATAACTTGAGAAGACGGTGGCCACACTTCGCTCAAGAGAATTTGGGAATACAATAGAAGAGCGTGAAATCAACCATTAACAAGGTAATCCTCTTTTCGTAATCTTTATCGTAAAACGTAGTAACACCCTAAGTCCGTGGTTCCCAACATCATCACCATCCAAAGAACCACCTTCAAAACCCCACACTGATGTGTCTAGTGAAAAAGTTTGTAAACCGAAAGCTCCGTCTCCTCAAAGACTTATCTCAAACAAACAATCTGCTCAGTTAGATAAGATTTTGAAAGTTTTTAAGCAAGTCAAGATCAACATTCCTCTTTTAGATGCAATTCAACAAGTTCCCTCTTATGCTAAGTGTCTAAAAGATTCGTGCACTCATAAAAGAACCGCTCATGTTCCTAAGAAAGCTTTCTTAACCTCTCATGTTAGTTCTGTATTGTCAAATCAAATCCCTTTGAAGTACAAAGATCCATTGTTAAAACTTCTGTTGGTGAGTCACCCACACTCGATCCTATTCAATCGTTTTCCACTCTTAATCAGCGTTTGGTAGTTGATAATAAAACCCATGATGTTCTTATTTCTAGTAGCAAAGTTCATAACCAAGAATTAAGTCATTAATTTGCTTAAACAACATAAAGAAACGTCTAATTGGTCTATGAATTATATTTGTGCTATGAATCTTATCTTGATGCATGATCTTATCTCTCTAGTGGATAATGTTGTTCGTATGAGTGAGTTTCAAATGTGTGTTGATTGTGTTACGAAGGTAGTTTTCCCACGCTATGGTATTGGTTAACAAATATTTTTTGTGTGTGTCTCCCATAATAAAGTGTATGTATGGAGGAGTAATTATGTGTGTGTGTGAGTCTGAGTGTGTGTGCGTTATAGGTAATTGTGTTTCTCCGGCGTGCCCTTATCAGGTATTCTCGTCCTTTTACTTTGTCATTTTTCTCTCATTTGCATACATTGAGGACAATGCATGATTTAGGTATGAGGGAGGGGTTTAGTAGTATTTATATATAAAAAAATCCAAAAAATTTGAAAAATTGAAAAAAACCAAAAAAAATCAGAGATATTTTAGCTAAGTTGTCCAATCCACTCTTGTACTTTAATACTAGTTGGTGTTAGCAGTTTTTCAAAAAAACTTATATATATAATGCCTTTAGATGATTTGAACGTAGTTAAGTAAGGTTGTCTTCATGAAATTTGTGTCGAACGGATTTTTTCTTAAGAGTCCAAGACGACACATTTACACAAGGTCTTTGTAGGAAAGATTGTTTAAGGAAGTTTTCGATATCTGAGACAGAGCACACATGTTGAAATAATGTCGAATCAAATTTTCGCAAAAAAAAAATGCTTGAATAAACTACTTCAATACCCACTATTCCTCACAAATAAAAAAAATTGAGATAATGGGCACAAGTAGTATAATTGACTAGTCTTGTTTTGTGGTCTTTGTTACTCGAGTAATTAAGTCCGTAAAGGTATTTCAAAACCTAGTGCCCTAAGACCATCTGGTTTGGGAGTCATTGGCCCAAAACTCGCTACATGGGTAATGTAGAAAGCCTAAGAAAACGGATATTGCACAGTCAATTAGAAAAAAAAATTGTGAATTTTGGCTAGATACTTGTTTTGATAGAGATTGGGTCTGTTCAATATTGGTTTAAAAAAAGGAAATGTACTTACTCAATTGATTCTTCAGAGACCTATTTCACGACACACCTTGGGATTTTATGTAAACGCTCAGAGTCGATATAAATCGATTATTGATACCTATATCTTGGCTATAATTAGAAGAATCTTAAAGGCATGTATTTTCCTAAAAAATCTCGTGTTAACATTGATAAATATTATTGTTGATAGAGTTTGGACACTTACTAAAGTATTTCACAGATTTTATAGGCATATCTTTTGTAAACCTTTAGGAGACAACACTCCTCTTGTAGAGATCGTCTATGAGTTTAACGGGTTCGTAAACCTATAATTTCGCGCCACGCCTATGAAAAGGAGCATATGACTTTTCTTAGTTAGCATATTTCTTTTGATTTTTCTCGAGGACGAGCAAAAGATAGGTATGAGGGCATTTGATAGGTCCATATTATTGCATATTATCAATACCTATTTTATGTCCATTGTTGTAATTTTATTAATTAATAATTTTTTTCCTTTATTTTGTAGGAAAACAAAATTAAAATCAGAATTTAAGTTGGAAAATGTGCAAATAAGGAAAGAGGTGGACTATTCTAGAAGTCAAGGGAATTGGAAGATAAATAAAATACTTATTGGAGAAGAAGAAGGAAATACTTTAAGAATTCTATTTGTATTCCAAGACCCAAACCCTCATATTTTCCCCATATATATGTGCTCCCCTCTTGTATTTTACACATCCAACACCCAAGACAACCCAAGACACCCAATTAGTTATTTGGTTTGTTCATATATTTATCATGTGTAGCTAAATTTGTTCTCTAGGATGAAGATGAAGTTCATTTAATTGCTTTGATATCTTCTTGTTCCTATTATTTGATTCTCATAATTTTTCTTGGTGTTTATTTGTTTAATTGACAAAGTGATTTTGATATAATATTGTTACCGGATTTATTTTTCATAGCATATGCTTACTCCACGAAATTTTGATGGGTTATTGTTAGATAACAAGTTTCTTAATATATACTTGTCTCGTTAATTAAAATTTATTTGTGAAGAAAAGAGAATTGATTTTAGGGCGAGTTTATATTAATTGTGATTGATTAACGGATTCGGATTTCTAGGTTTTCCATATTATTTGATCTATTTGCTAATTAAGTTAATTCAAACTCCTCTCAAATTTCATTATCAAGTTCGTCTGATTTAAATTGTTAGGGTTTTGAAAATTCATAATCTCTGTGAATCGACATGTATTTGCTACTGTTATGCCCGCTTTCGGCCATGGGCCCTAAACAGGTCCCTGTGGGTGTACTAAATAGCTGGACTCTCGTGTGTGGGCTAGAACCATGGATTTATATGACTTGGGCCAGCACATGCGGGTTGGGCTCGTAATATGCGAGCTGGGTTCACATGCGGGCTGGGCTCATGACATGAGAGCTGGGCTCACACATGTAAGGTGAGCTCACATTTGTCATTTGGGCTCTCATATGCGAGCTGAGCTCGGTTGTGCCCACGCGAGGTGGGCTCAGGTGCCTTCATGCGAGGTGGGCTTAGCTGCCCACACGCGGGCTGAGCTCATGAGCCCACATCTTATAGAAACAGAGGTAACATTATATTTATTATTTGAAGGCGGTGCGGGCCGAGGTGACCAGGCCGGGCCGCATCGAAAGATTTTGTGTGCAACATGGAAAGTGACTCATAGATGACTGAGTTGCTCGTAGATTTCGGGGTCGACACGGGTTGTTCCTACAATCACGGGAAGGATTGCGGAGATGCCGGGAGATTGTAGGAAGCGTGTGGAGCTGATCGAGATTTACGTGACTAATTGGCTGAAGGCCTGACTTTATCGTGGGCTTGGGCTGCACGGGCTGAAGAGTCCTAACCCTAGCCTACGTGACTTGTTCCCCAAGAACTACGTGAGGCTTGATCCCTATAAATAGGGTACGTAGGCACTTGTATGAGACATGAGTCGACACTTGACAGAGAATAACAAACCCTATTCTTTCTTAAGGAGTCCACATACAAGCTCAGCTACCACCAAACAACCTTCCTCCGCCCTCAAACACCGTCCTTGATCTTTGTTCCGCCCATTAACCTCCACAACATTGTTATACGAAATTCTCCCTATAACATTTGGCGCTAGAAGGAGGGGGACGTTCATCTTAGGGAGAAAGATGACCAAAGAAAGCAAGCAAGTGACGACACCAGGGAGCGGAGGCAAGAAGGACCCTACTTTCAAACACACGCCCCCAGAGAATCAGGCGCCACCTCCACCAATTGCAACCATGGACGGGCAGGCTGTGATGACGTATCTCGAAGGGCTGGCCGATCAGATGAATCAGATCAACGCCCGAATGTCAAAGGTAGAAAGAAGCTCGGTCCGGAACGCCAAGCGTAAGGCGCGCCGCCTCAAGGTCTCACAGCGTAGCTGGAAGGGCAAAGGCCCTCAGAAAAAGCTGATCCACGATTTTGATGACGTGGCAACCGAGACCAAACAGAAGAAAGAAACATCACGCGAAAAGGAAGATATACCCCGAGGCCATGATGAGCGGGGCAGCCAGATCTCTACGAGATCGGGGCCGAAGCCAGCTTCATCTGAGGCAAGGTCAACTAGCGTGCTAGACCGAGTGGGTAGAAAACTAAGCGAACATGACCTCAGGCTCAAATTGGAGAATTGTAAGAAGGAGAGAGAAGAGAAAGAGCCCGTGGATAAAAGAGGCTCGAAAAGGGAACGGGCAACGACCCCTCCGGAAAGACGTCAACACACCTCACCCAGGAGGGAGGAGCGACATAGACGCAGATACAATCGTGAAGAGGAGTCGCAGGACCGAGCTGGAGGAGGGGGACGCCGCGAACGACCTCAGGGCTCACATCATTCGAGTAATGCGGGAGGTGACAGAGAAGGGGAAGTTGTTAGAGTAAGGGACCTGAGAAGGATCTTAGATGAGATGGAGCAAGAGAAGAGAGGGCCCCCTACTTCGGCTGCCCCCTCTCCGTTTACGGCTGCTATCCGATCATCCCCCTACCTCGGGTGTTTAGGCACAACCCCGACCTTCTATTCAACGGCGAAGCCGACCCGGCGGAGTACCTTATTCAATTTAACACTGAGATGGAAGTCTATCAGGTGCCGGAGATGACCCGTTGCAGACTCTTCGCGGCATCACTCAGAGGTAGCGCCCAACAATGGTTCTCCAAGTTGGGACCGGCTAGCATAAGAACGTGGAGGCAGTTGGAGGACTTGTTCGTCAGAAAATTTCAGTCGACCCTCCACTATTCGCCTCCTGTGGCCACGTTAGCCAACATCAAGCAAAGGGAGGGGGAGCCCTTGGCAGAATACTTTCGTCGGTTCAACGCCGAGGTCCCCAAGGTGAGAGGAGCCAGTGAGGAGACCATCAAAAATTTCTTGATAGCAGGGCTGAAAGAAGGATCGAAATTTTGGAAGAGCCTCCAAGCGAGTGAGCCGAGGACCTTGGCCGAGTTCTATGAGCAAGCCAAACCCTTTAAGAGGGTAGAGAAATCAATGAGAGAGCTGAAAATCAGCGAAAACTATCGAGACAAGAGGGACCGATCCTCAAGCCCTGACGAAAGGAGGAAGACATATCGGCGTAGTTCGAGCCTGAAAAAGTCTGCCCGTGGCAAAGAGACCACAAAAGATTCGGGAAGGCCTTACACAAGCAAATGGCAGACACACACCCCTCTGGTAGCCTCTATCGACCACATATATGCTACATATGTGGGGAAGGGGGTATTCAGGAAGGCAACTCCTCTCACAGACTACAATAAAAGAGACACTTCGAAGTATTGTGCATACCATGAGGCCACCGGACACGATACAGCTGATTGTAGACAACTAAAGGATGAGATCGAGACTTTGATTAGACAAGGGAAGCTTACGGAGTGGGTTGTCAAGGAGGTTCGAAGACACAGGACGGATTATCATACCGTCCCTCCTCCACCCCCAGAAGACAAAGAAAGGGTCCCTCGGGCTGGTAGTATTCATATTATTCTAGGCGGGTCTCACATTGGTGGAGACAGCCGGAAGGCGATGGACAGATATGCCCGGGAAGCAAAGGACAAGCCGCTCACCAATGTCAATCATCTAAGCCAAAGGCCCCCGGAGCTCTTTGAAAGGGAGGTCGATGATATCGTGTTTAAAGAGAATGATGCAAAATGGGTGCATTACCCTCATACCGATGCCCTAGTCATAAAAATGAAGATTGGGACGGTGAATGTTCATCGAGCAATGATGGACACCGGGAGCTCGGCTGATGTTTTGACTTATGATGCCTACAAAAAACTGGGATTATTGGATAGAGAATTAACCTCAACAGGTGGGCACCTGTACGGGTAAACGGGAGACTCGATCGGAGTGAAAGGGACAATTCGGCTCCCGGTGACCATAGGAGAGGAGCCTCATGTGGCCACCCAGATCGCTATGTTTACAGTCGTAGACCAGCCCTGTGCCTACAATGCTATAGTGGGCAGACCCCTTATGAGGGCAATGAGGATGGTGACCTCGATCCATCATATGACGATAAAATTCCCAACCCCCACGGGGGTAGACATCTTGAAGAGCTGTCAATACGAATCCAGGGTCTGCTACAACCAGGCACTCAAAGCGGCCGAGTCAAGAAATGCCTCAAGGGAGATAGCTGAAGCAGGTGAGTGCGACATCCCCATGGAAGAGGCAGAGGGCAGGAAAAGAATACGTCCTGAGGGCCACGAGACTTGTAATTTGATTTCAATTGAGGAGTTGCCCGAGAACTACTTCGAACACATGGGAATTCATGTGGAACCACGCCCAGGGGCCTTACTAATGGAAGCATCTCAGCCCATCATGTTGATACAAGAGGGGATTGTAGAGGAAGCAAGTGATGAAGAAGAGAGCCCAGAACAAATCACTGCAACACTTAGGAGAGGGAAGTGGGCACACAAAGAAACAACAATCACTATGGACCCACCCAACGGAATCACTCGAACTGTAACTGCGACCTCTGAACGCTTGATAAACCCGACCCAAGCTCACCAAACCGAGCTCAAGGATGCGGAAGGTTTGGCAATCACGGAAATGGAAAAAACTAGCGAGGCTCGAGCAGATCTAGACCCGAGAATGCCCTCAATGGTCGAGAGGGCCGGGGCCGCAGAGGACACAATCCCGATCTTGGTAGACCCAAATGATCCCTCCAAGGTACTCAGAATAGGCTCTAACCTAAGTCCTGACTTGAGAGAGGATCTAGCCCGCTTCCTAAGGGAGAATTTGGATGTCTTTGCATGGTCACACTCCGATATGATAGGGATTGACCCAAATGTCATGTGCCACCGGCTCAACTTGGACCCGAAAAAGAAGGGGGTTAGGCAAAAGAGACGGCCGATTAGTGGAGAGAGGGCAGAGGCCCTCAGAGAAGAAGTGGATAGATTAATGGAGGCAGGACTTGTGAGAGAAGCCTTCTACCCCGTGTGGCTGGCCAACCCTGTGCTTGTCAAGAAGCCCAATGGCAAGTGGAGGACATGTGTAGACTTCACCGACCTGAACAAAGCTTGCCCGAAGGACAGCTTTCCTCTACCCCGAATCGACCAGCTGGTTGATTCCATGGCTGGGCACGCGCTGCTTAGTTTTATGGATGCTTATTGGGATATAACCAAATCCCCATGTATGGGCCAGATCAGGAGCACACCTCCTTTATTACTGATCGGGGCCTTTACTGTTACATCGGGATGCCCTTCGGGCTCCTTAATGCGGGGGCAACCTATCAAAGGCTGGTGAATAAGATGTTCAAACATCAATTGGGGAAGACTATGGAGGCCTATGTAGATGACATGCTGGTGAAATCGAAAGAAGCGAGGGATCATGTCCGCCACCTGGCAGAAATGTTCCAGATCCTAAGGGAGTACAGAATGAAACTCAACCCCCAAAAATGCGTGTTCGGGGTTGAATCGGGGAAGTTTTTGGGATTTATTATCAACCATAGAGGCATTGAGGCCAACCCAGCCAAGATACAAGCCCTACTCGAGATGAGATCCCCTCGACGGGTGAAGGGTGTTCAAAGCTTAACGGGACGAGTGGCTGCCTTAAACCGCTTCGTCTCAAAATCCTCCGATAAATGCCAAGAGTTCTTCAAAGCAATCAAAGGAGTGGGGAGGAACTTTAAGTGGACCGAAGAATGTGAGGAAGCCTTTCAGAACATAAAGAAGCATCTCAGTAGCCCTCCCATGTTGTCCAACCCAAAAGCAGGAGAAACTTTGATCCTATACTTGGCCGTCTCCGACTTTGCAATAAGTGCAGTATTAGTCCGAGAGGAGGATGGTGTCCAGATCCCGGTATATTATGTGAGTAAAAGGCTAGCCGATGCCGAGACTCGATACACAAGCCTCGAAAAGCTAGCGTATGCTCTGATTCTGGCCTCCCAAAAACTCAGGCCCTATTTTCAGGCACATAAGATAGAAGTGCGAACCTCCTACCCCCTCAGACAAGTGATGCATAGACCAGAATCTTCTGGTCGAATGTTGAAGTGGACGGTTGAGCTCGACCAATTCGAGGTGGATTATAAGCCAAGGACTGCGATCAAAGGCCAAGCCCTGGCCGATTTTGTGCTAGAATTTCCCCCACATCAAGAAGTGGAGCCGGGAGCCCTTGTTGTTATACCTAGCACAGAAGAAGTTGGACTGGAGAGATAAAATAGTGCCCCATGGTGGAGCCTATATGTGGATGGTGCCTCTAACGGTGATGGAGCAGGAGCTGGAATCGAGCTAATCAGCCCAGAGGCTCACAAAATCAGACATGCGACCCATCTGGCCTTTCATGCAACCAACAATGATGCTGAGTATGAGGCCCTGATCAACGGTCTCAAGCTAGCTTTGGAAATGAAGGTCGAGAATTTGAATGTGTTTAGTGACTCCATGATTGTGGTCTATTAGATAAATGGGGGGTATCAAGCTAAGGGGCCGAGAACAGAGCTTTACCTGAAGTGCGCACAAAGGATAATCGCAAGATTCAACGAGGTGAGGCTGGAACTAATCCCGCGTGGGCAGAATGAAGGCGCAGACGAGCTAGCTAAGCTCGGCTCACGCCGCGAGAGCACTTTGCTAGGGACCGTGCCCCTTGATATACAGAGGCAACCTAGTGTGCCCGAGCACGAGGTGGGCAGCCTCAATAATAAACTCGGCCCCACGTGGATGACATCTATTCTAGCATACATAAGAGAAGGTTCACTTCCGGACGAAAAGAACGAGGCAAGGAGAATAAAATACAAAGCAGCTCGTTATGTGATATACGACGAGATTCTATACAGAAGAGGGTTCAGTGTTCCTCTTCTCAAATGCATACATGGGGAGGAATGCAACTACATCCTAAGGGAAGTACACGAGGGTATTTGTGGCAATCACTCGGGGGGTAGCTCTCTAGCTCAGAAAATCCTCCGTCAAGGCTACTACTGGCCAACGCTGAAAAAAGATGCCTTTGAATTCTCCCGAGCTTGTGATAAGTGTCAGCGATATGCCAATTATTACAACAACCCCGTGGCCTCTCTCACATCCCTCATGAGCCCCTGGCCCTTCTCCATGTGGGGAATTGATCTGATTGGGGAACTCTCGAAGGCCAGGGGGGGCGTCAAGTATGCGGTAGTTGCGGTAGACTATTTCACTAAGTGGGCAGAGGCCGAGCCCCTAGCCACTATCACAGCGAGAAAGCTCAGGGAGTTTGAATACAGGGCTATTGTATGTCGCTATGGCATCCCTTACAAGCTGATATCTGACAATGGGAAACAATTTGATAGCAAGGAGATGCGAGAGTTTTGTGAGCAGCTGGGGATTCAGAAGAGCTTTAGCGCAGTCTGCCATCCCCAGAGTAACGGGCAGACAGAGGCTGTTAATAAAATCATTAAGCATACCTTAAAGGCAAAGCTTGAAGAGAAGAAAGGAGCATGGCCAGAAGAACTCGCCCAGGTCCTATGGTCTTACAACACTACACCCCGAACCACAACTGGAGAGACCCCTTTCTCTCTGGTGTATGGGTGTGAAGCTATGGTGCCCGTTGAAGTGGGAGCGAGATCTTTTCGAAGGGACAACTATGACTCAGAGGCAAACGAGGTCAATCATCGGCTCTATTTGGATATGATCGAAGAAATTCGAGAAGAGGCTCAGATCAGGATTGCGGCATATCAGCAGAGGACAGCTAGGCATTACAACAGTAAGGTTCGAGCCCGAACTTTCAAGGTGGGAGATTTAGTTCTGCGCCGAGTCATGCCAAATACCAAGGTGGTGAGTCACGGAGTCTTGGGAGCAAATTGGGAAGGCCCTTACAAGATAAAATCGGTGCTCTGGGAGGGAACCTACCACCTCAATGATATGCAAGACAAGTTGATCCCAAGAGCCTGGAACGCGGAACACCTTCGCAAGTATTATCAGTAATATTATTCTTTTCAGACTTAGTATTATCTTCAAATATTCCTAAGTCTCGGGGGGTAGTGCCATATAGGTGCCTCCCTGAGACCACAAGCATGTATTCCTTTCACTTCCCATTATCTATGAATAAACGATTGATCTCTATTTGTGCACTTGATATTTTAACTTCTGTTAATAGATTAAATACCCAGCAGGGGACCCCATCCTTGGGAACCCATGCGAGGACAGAACAGTTGTTTTATTAACATGTTAAATCAAGCTGGGCCCCGACCCGCTTGATGCCAAGAACATGAAACGAGCCGGGCCACGGCCCGCTTAGACAAATACGAACACATAGTAGATAAAAGATGTGGATAGAGATATAGGCCCGCGATGCGAACTCATACCCTGGCCCTCAAAACCATAAATGCGACCCAGGGGGCCCAGCCCTCCATCAAACATACTCAAAGTCGCATGATGCGAGGAGAAGACACATGCGAGCTTCTAGTGCGAGCATACCTACAACACCTGCGAGTCGATGCGGGCTTGTTCCACTTGGCATTCTCTTTCAATGGTCGTTTGATTGAACAAATGACACGAGCTGAATAAATTGAGCTCGCGGTGAAGGGGTAACGCTCGCCATAAGCGGCCAGAGTTATGATTACTTTTTGGTCAGTAGAAGCATGGTAAAAAAAAAAAAAAAACAGCTAGCACCGTAAAGACATACGCGGGCACAAAAAACTTAGACATTTTATACAAACAAAAGTTAAATAAGTTATGCCCCGAGGCAGAATATTTCAAATACAAGCGCGAGGCGAGAGGGGTGCCCGCTTACCCAGTCAAAAGTCTAGTTCTAATCAAAATTACATCAAGGGTTATCAGCCTCTGCTCCCTCACGATTTTCACCAGCGACCTGGGCCTTCTTGGCCGCGAGCCGAGCCTCCTCAACAATTTGGGCATCCCTCTCCATCTCCAGCTTCAACTTGTCAGCATGCCTCGCTGTGCTCGCACCCAGAGCCGCCCAATCGAAGTCAGGAACCTTCTTTATAAAGACTTTCATGAAATTCATGGCCCCCAGGTTCCTAGCATCAGCGAGGGCGGCCTCACGGCCCTCGGTCAGGGCAGAGAATGATCCCTCCAGCTCGAGCACCCTCTCCTCGAGGGCATCCTTCTCCTTCTTACATGCCTCAGCAGCCAGGTCATGAGCCTCCTTCTGCTCCCTTAGGGCCTTGTCGTGAGCAGCGTTCAGGTTAACTATCTTCTGATTATAGTTGTTCACCAGCGTAACTTTCTCTTGCCCGTGCTCAGCGACCTTACTCTGAAGGGACTTGACTTTAGCCTCGAGCTTTGTGTTGGTCTGGCTGAGGGCTCGCATCTCTCGAGCCTTAGATAACTGACGATAGTATACTTCGGCCGCGGCTCGGGAGAGTGCATCCTGGTTAACCTCGAGAGCAGAAGAAGACCAATCCTTTAAATCCTGCTCGCTGATGTGACCTTGGGCGAGCCGGCCGAATGTGGTCGCAACCATATTGGCAGAAGAAGAAGAGGGAAGAGGAGCATCAGAGGGAGCAGCTTTCTTTGGCTCAGGCTCGCCAGTTTTTCCTTCTTTACCTCTATGCCTCTTTAGTCGAGGAGAGGGCCCTGAATCCTTGAGATGCTCGGAGAGAGTAGTCATGCGGGCCGGAGGATTGGCCTGAGAGCGAGCCCTTGTGCTCGCAGCTGCGGGCTGAACTGGGCCCGAGGCCGCAGCCTGCTCAGCCTCTTCCATGAAGGGGATAGGGGAGATGGCCATTTCTGAAAAAGAAAACAACAAAGCAATAGATTAGTCACAGCAAGATGCAAAGGAAAGAAGTAATGCGAGCAGGTGAAAAATACGGAGAATTAAAGTGCGATGTGAAACGAGATGCATGCAGGAAAAGTGAGCACACGAGCACACGAGCTCGCGCATGCGAGCAGCCAGGCCCGGACGTGCGGGCCCGATATTCTTACCCTTTCTGGATCTCTTCCTAGATTTCTTCTGAGGAGTCAGCCTCACTCCTTCCTTCAAAAACCCACATGCGACTAGATTGGAGGTCGTTATGAGTTTTCGGATGTCCCGGTCCGCCTTAGGAAGGTTTAGAAGACTGTCCGCGTTTATCTTTTCCTGTCCCACAAGGACAGTGCGAGGCGGGGTGGCTGAAGATAAAAGAAATTCTTGTTAAAAGGAAAGAGCTATGGTAGAAGAGACGAGAGCGGGCGGGAGAAAACTTACATGGATTATAATAAAAATGAGTCTGGACTCGAGGCACCTCGTGGATATAGAAATAAGGGCTTTTCCACTTCCCTGAGTTGCTCGGCCCGTTGTGGATGAGGTTCTTCTTGTTGAAGCACGGCCAGACAGAGAAGTAGAAATACCCAAAGTCGTTAGGAGAATACTTCAAATGGAGGAAGTAACCCAGCTGCCTCGCGGTTAGAGAAGGGTACCCGCATTTGTGGTACATGATGTACAATGCGAGGGCGGCCCGGTATCCGTTTGGATTGATCTGAAGGGGTGCGAGCTGGAAGTACTCGCAAACATCTTTGATGAAGGGATGAAGAGGAGAGGAGATTCCCAGCCTTAATAGGAAGGTGGACAGGACCATGCGAGGCACCCTGCCTCCATTCTCCGAGTGATTGAATCTATAGCATCTCATATGAGGTAGGGGCAAGACAATATGACCCTCGAGCTGAAACTGCTCAATGTGCTCGACCAGATGTTTCTGAGTCAGCTAGGTAGGCAGGTCGCGGCAAGCGAGCACCTTAACCTCCTCGTTTGCAGTTGAGCTCTCCTCCCCATCAGGAATGATCTGCCTTTTGAAAACAATCTCACCCTCGAGCTCGGGCTGGGCAGGAGGCATATAAGGCTCAGGAGAGGCCGCGGGGGCATAATTATAGTTACAAATCTTGTACTGACTTGTAACATCTGCCACCTCCTCGCTCTGAGGAGAGTCATAGGACCAATGCGAGCCGTCCTCTTCACCCTCGAGTCCCAAGATGGGATATTCAGCAGCTACAGGCTTTTTTCCTTTCTTCCTGGTGTCATAGTATGCACTCCCCAGGTCGCTGTCAGTTGATTCTGAGTCAAGGTGAATGGGGTCGAGGTGGTTAGCTGCTGCTTGCCTCGGACGGGCTGCCCTCTCTTCGGCCAATTCTCTTAAAATCTCCTCGGCTCGGTCCTTATCCAAGGGAGCAGGCTCGCGGTTTAGCAGCTCTTCTACCCCAAGGGAGGCTGGAATATGAGAGAGGTCCACGGGCCTATTTCTCCAATTATATATATTCTTCTCCCTGGTAAAATCCTCAGGGTTCGGGTCGAGGTGAATATCAAGCGAGCCGGATCCAGCTGCTCGCATCGAGTTCTCAACTCTGGCAATGTTCAAAGCCCCTTGAGGGGTGATAGCTGAGCCGGGAGAGATAGGTTGGCTAAGACGACCAGAAAGAGAGGTCAGCTCGCGTTGGAAGTCCTTGAAGCCTCGCTGCTCAGGAGGGTATTGGTTTAATGGAGATGGAGTAGCTGAAGAGCAAGCCGGGCTAGCAGAGGTGCGAGCCGGGCTCGAGGAAGAGCGAGATGATCCATAGGAGCGGGCTGAAGACGCACTCGACATCTGTAAAAGATGGTAAAAATTAGTGTGTGGCCCTAAAAAGAAAACAAAAAAACAAGTATGGGATCGCACCTAAGTGTCCTCACATCTCACACGGGATCGCACCTAAGTATCTAAACGAGCAAAAGGATTCGCATCGCGCGTTGTGGTTGTGTGTGAACTCGCATCGAACAGGTGGTGTGTGCTCGCATGGTGTGCGTGAATAAAGCATGAATAAAAAACGGGCTCGAATCGAAGAGTACCTGTGGGAGAGGTGTATGAAGATCCTGATGAATCTGGTCCCGGAGAATATCGCCGCCGGTAGACGGTTCTTGTTGAAATGATAATCTTCGTCGTGGTAGATCCTTGAGCAAATTGAGTAGCAATTCAGGAAGTGTTCTTGGAAATGTGAGAAATGAATTGAAATCTCACATATTTATAGGAGATAGGAGAGAGAAAGGAGGAGGCGACACGTGTCGTCATCTCATAAGATGACACGAATCCCCACGCCAGCTGTCCAACGACTGTCAAAATGAATGCAAAGATGAAAGGCATGCGAGGCGAGACACGCGAGGCGGCTTGGTGTGGCCTGGTGGGCTCACACTTGCGAGGCCCTAAAAAGATTAGAAAATACCTAGCCTCAAGATGCGACCAGGAATTTTGGGGGGTAGTTGTTATGCCCGCTTTCGGCCATGGGCCCTAAACAGGTCCCTGTGGGTGTACTAAATAGCTGGACTCTCGTGTGTGGGCTAGAACCATGGATTTATATGACTTGGGCCAGCACATGCGGGCTGGGCTCGTAACATGCGAGCTGGGTTCACATGCGGGCTGGGCTCATGACATGAGAGCTGGGCTCAAACATGCGAGCTGGGCTCAAGTGAGGACATGCGAGCTGGGCTCACACATGTAAGGTGAGCTCACATTTGTCATTTGGGCTCTCATATGCGAGCTGAGCTCGGTTGTGCCCACGCGAGGTGGGCTCAGGTGCCTTCATGCGAGGTGGGCTTAGCTGCCCACACGCGGGCTGAGCTCATGAGCCCACATCTTATAGAAACAGAGGTAACATTATATTTATTGTTTGAAGGCGGTGCGGGCCGAGGTGACCAGGCCGGGCCGCATCGAAAGATTTTGTGTGCAACATGGAAAGTGACTCATAGATGACTGAGTTGCTCGTAGATTTCGGGGTCGACACGGGTTGTTCCTACAATCACGGGAAGGATTGCGGAGATGTCGCGAGATTGTAGGAAGCGTGTGGAGCTGATCGAGATTTATGTGACTAATTGGCTGAAGGCCTGACTTTATCGTGGGCTTGGGCTGCACGGGCTGAAGAGTCCTAACCCTAGCCTACGTGACTTGTTCCCCAAGAACTACGTGAGGCTTGATCCCTATAAATAGGGTACGTAGGCACTTGTATGAGACATGAGTCGACACTTGACAGAGAATAACAAACCCTATTCTTTCTTAAGGAGTCCACATACAAGCTCAGCTACCACCAAACAACCTTCCTCCGCCCTCAAACACCGTCCTTGATCTTTGTTCCGCCCATTAACCTCCACAACATTGTTATACGAAATTCTCCCTATAACAGCTACAATTAACCGTTGTGCACTTGGAATTATTTTTTACATATCAATTATTAAACTCAGGCTTAGACTCAACTTATTTTAAAAAATAAAAATAAATTCGACTTGGCTCGAACAGAATTCGGCTCTAACACTATTTTTTTACGGCTCTAAATCCATAGCATGGTCATATTTAAATCCCCCGGGACAAAAAAAAAACCGGAGTTTGCATTTAAGAAAAAAAGGCTGATCCTGACTGATGAACACTCACAACTAGAGCCGGCCAAACAAACGGTCCATGCGGGCCGAGCCAAATTTTTAACGGGCCGGTTTACTTATAGTATAACCCGTGAACGACCCGTATAATTAAACGGTCCGTGCCGTGACGAGCCGGTTATTAAAAGTTGTAACCCGTGTACGGCCCGCGAATCAGGCGAGCTATACGGTTCAATGCGAATAAAAGGCGAATAAGCCTTTTGTTTAATTGGTTTGCGACCTGAGTTTGTACTTTGTATATATATATATTATTTTTACTTTTACTTTTTACTTCTGTTTTACTTTTACTTTTAGCTTTGTTTTCTTTGTTTATGTTTTACCTTTTATCTTTGTTTTGGTGTTCATGTAGTACAGAGTAGTACAGACACATTTTTTCCTACTTTTTTTTTTTTTTTTTTTTTTTTTGTTTTTTTTGTTTTCTGCACGTATTATATGTAAATTGTACATATATTAGTTTTGTTTTTACCTTTTTTTTATCTGAATTGTTTCTGTTAAAAAATATTTTCTTAAAAAACTTAGATGTATTAAAATTAATATGTATTAAAATAAAGGAATAAACATTAACTCAAAAGGACAACTGTGTATTTTTTTTTTCTTGACAGTTTTACAAAGATGATGACATGTGTAAGTATCTTTACTTAAGTGTTCATAACCCACAAACACACGTGCTTTGTTTTCAATGTTATATCATCTGCCATATTCTGTAGTAGGCGGGCCGGTTTATTCGTGTGCCTATGATTTATTCGTCTGAAAGTGCTGGTGAGTTACATAAAATGTAGATCGTGCTCGGCTCGTGGGAATACCCGAATAATACTGAATATCGAACCGGTCCGTCACGAGACGAGTCAGGTGAATAATTGGCGAGCCGAATTACGTTCGTGCCGAGCCAAAACACCCGTTTGGCCGGCTTGGCCGGCTCTACTCCCAACCATGTGCTGTTAATGCATGAATCCGAGGAATGCAATGCAGGACCAACTTGTTTCAGTAATAATCAGTGCTATTACACTTGCACACGTGAGAGCCTATTAAACACGTATACGGGAGACGACAAATTTGTAGCGTTACCTCAAAATTTCGCAACTACTTTTACAATTGTATTCCGTTGCTATTAATTTTGTGTTTCCATTCTAACGGATGAGATTGATCCTATATCTATTTTATAATTTTAGATCATCATGGACCCTGACCCTGTGAGCGGTGACTGGGGAGCTATATATATCCTTGGCAAACATACACGTGAAATTGATTTAGAACAAGATTTGCATGTCTAATTAGGACCATTTAGATAGGGATATATTATGGAATTAATAAAATTATATATTAATACGTAAATAACTTTAAAATTTAGGAGTAAATATACACGTGTATGCCATGATTTCAACTATATCTAAATAATTAAATATAACTAACTATTCAGCTTTAATATCTTTGACTTCACAATTAATTCTGTTTTTAATGTTCAGATCGATAATATACATGTCTATATTTGTACATTTTTAGTTTATTCTATAATAATAATAATAATAATGATAATAATAATAATAATAATAATAATAATAATAATAATAATAATTAAACGGCAACCAATCTTAATTTTGAAGATTTTTTGGATTTGAAAAATAAAAAATATTTTATTAAAAAACTCAAGGCAGTCGGGAAATATTAAATAATGACATCATCAAATTTATTAAAAATGAATTATGATTTTATAAAGACTATTCATTCGGAAATTAAGATGTGCGGGTGTAATTAATTAATAAAAAAATATAAAATTTCAAAATTTTCAATTATGTTGTGCATGACCAACCTTCTCGTAAAATTAAATTTAATAAGATACATTATCGTTAATTGGCTTAAATATTTAGAAATCTCAATCCAACAAGATAAGTAGACAACAAATCATGATATCATATACAATGACCAAAAACAAAACTAATGTGTATGCATATGCTATATATACAGAGCAGTTTGGGCACCATACCTTGAACAGAACTTTAGCTATAAGTTGAGTAGGCTACAACTACATTAAACACTTATCACAACTTATCTCTTCCATGGAGGCCAAGTCTGAAGAGACTCACTTTTTAACAATTGGTCTTTTGCACAACAATAATAAGAACAAAAATGATGTTGTTAGTGTGGCTGTTTCTGATGAAACAGCTGTTTGTTACAAGTCATTTTTAAGTCAAAGTACAGAAGCCACTACTTCATTCTTCAAAACATCCTTCAATGGCCTTAATGCTTTGTCAGGTTTTTCATTTTTTCCTCTCTTCTATGTTGCTTCATTTTCCATATATTTCTGTTTGGTTGCTTTTGCTTGGTCTTTTTCTGGTGTTTATTCTTCAAAGTTTTTGTTTGGTTGATGAAATCCAAAAGGCATTAAAAGATATTTATAATGATGGTATTATTCTGTAATGTTAAGTTACCCGTTCTCTTAAAATCTCGAGGTGTCGGGAGAAGGACTTATCAGGATCTTATATATATTTCAGCACTAACGAAGTTTATGGTGAAATGAAATGTTTCAGGAGTTGGGATATTGTCAACACCATATGCATTAGCATCAGGAGGATGGTTGAGCTTGATACTTTTGTTCATTATTGCTATTATCACCTTCTACACAGCCTTATTAATTCAATCATGTATGGATGCTGATTCTAGTATTAGGACTTACCCTGACATTGGGGAACGAGCATTCGGGAGAAAGGGCAGACTTTTGGTTTCGACTTTTATGAATTTAGAACTCTACTTAGTTGCCACAGGTTTCTTGATTTTAGAAGGGGATAATTTGAATAACTTGTTACCAGGCATGGGATTTGAAATCAACGGGTTCAGAGTTGGAGGAAACCAAGGTTTTATACTCATTGTCGGTCTTATAATACTTCCCACAATCTTGTTAAACAACATGGGCCTTGTTTCTTATATTTCTGCTACTGGAGTTGTGGCTTCGTTTGTGATTCTTGGCTCCATTTTCTGGACCGGAGCGTTTGAAGGTATTGGATTTCATGAAAAGGGGGAGCTACTGAACTTGAAAGGCATCCCTACTGCGATTAGCTTGTATGCGTTTTGTTATTGTGCTCATCCGGTTTTTCCCACCCTTTACACTTCAATGGGGAATAAGAAGAATTTCTCCAAGGTAAATTCAGTTTTCTTCATACCTCATTGGTGCCTAAATTTAACGCCTGACTTTAAACTAAATCTGTGTCAAGGAACTATACCGCGGATTGAGTTACAAATCACAGTACTTTACATTACAATGTTACTTGCTTTCACTACTGAAATAACTTCATTTCATTTGTTTCTCTTCATTGCAGGTCATGTTCTTGAGTTTTTTCGTCTGTACCGTTACTTATGCATTGATAGCAGTGTTTGGTTACCTTATGTTCGGGTCCATGTTAAAGTCACAAATAACCTTAAACCTTCCGATAAATAAAGTGAGTTCGAAAATTGCTATATACACTACCCTGGTCAATCCGATTGCCAAGTATGCATTGATATTAACTCCAATTATTCACACCATTGAGAATCGGTTCCGATCTTACTGCAAAAAGAGATCGTTTAGCGTCTTCATTCGAACAGTCCTGCTGATCAGCACCGTCGCTGTAGCACTGACTGTCCCCTTTTTCGGATTGCTTATGTCCCTTGTTGGTGCATTCCTGAGCGTTACAGCTTCAATACTACTGCCTTGTTTGTGCTACTTGAAGATTTCCGGTGCTTACCAAAGATTTGGATTTCAAGTGGGAATTATAGGGTGTATATTAGTGTTCGGAATTGCAATCCTAGTTGTCGGTACTTATACATCTATTGTTGAGATTATAGGTCAATTATGAGCGATTTTGTTAGACGTCTAGTTGTAATTTTTAACGATTACTAGTAGATGGAAACTTTGTTGATGAGTCATTGTTACCAAGAATGTTGGTTTTATAAGACTCATGTGATATTCAGATAAGTTTGATTACTATTTCCCTATAATTTTAACATCATAGTTCTGCATCATAGCTCTGATTACATTGTCATTTCCAAAATTTGTTTGAACTTGGTTTGAGTTGATGATACGTAAGGAGAGCTAGTTAATGATTTAGATGTTTTGGAGACAATGGTCTAGCTAGAGAATGACAGGTTCAACATTTGATTCAGAGACAGAAACGTAGTGTACATGTTTTCTTGTTCTTGTATTAAAAAGACTGAAACAAATTTGTCTGCTCTTCAAATCGATTACATAAATCAATTACCACTTGGTCCGGCATATCTTTTTGGTTTTCTCTACCAAATGTCAAGGGTTGACCGAACCTTATGGAAGACAAGCGGGCAGTGGAGGATCTAGTAAGATACGGTGGAAACAAGCTAAACGTAAATTTTAAATTTTTATAATATTAAATTTTTAAAAATATATGAAAATGTTATTATAAAATTAAAAAACATAAAAATTGTCTACTCGAAGTTTCCTCGGCAATTTCCTGAAAAATAATACGGGATCCGCCCGTGACTGCGGAGTGTGTTTAATTATTTAAAAAAATGAACCTGAGCTCCAAAATTTTTATACGGCTGATAATCATTAAGAGAAGAAATGTATGATGCATAGGATAATTTGATGAATCAAGATTGGGACAGGTCACAATTGAATGAAAGCAACACAAGTATACAAGAAAAGAAAAGTATGGGGTGGGATGAGATATTCAGATGTATCTACATGTGACAACTTCGTAGTAGTTGTAGTTAATACATTATGACTTGGTTTGAGAACTCTAATCATCGTCACGGCAGCAACAGCATGCAGATTTCTGCTAAAACTCTTTCTTATCGTTACCAAATCTTCTTCTTCTTCTTCTTATACTTTTTTTGTTTGTCAGGATCTTCTTCTTATACTCGATCATTTCCATTAAGAGTTCTATTATTGATAGCATGCCACGTGTATAGCCAGAATTAGCGGGATCAAATTTTGAGGGCGCAATATTTTTGGGATAATAAGCATATCATATAACAGCGAAATTATCAAAAATATTAACTTTTTAATTATTACTTTTTGCGATTTTAATACCATAATAAATGATTATTATGTGTTTAATTAAGTCATTAAGTGTAATTAGTCATAAAAGAATAGTTGTTATGTGTTCCGTGTAGTTCGAGGTATTTTTCGGGTATCTTATTACGTGTTAAATGCTTTTATATCAAAATTTATACAGCCCAAACTTTGTTTTAATAACTGATATTCATATTAAATAATTGGCCTTATTTTTCCTAATATGACGCATACCATATCGATTTTCCGACAATTCAATTAATTTAGAAAATATCTCGTTTCGCAAAAAATGATTTTTCTGGACCCCTACGAGTGCTCAAACCCCCACAAAAATCATATCTTTATTTTTATAAAATCATGGGACTTTCAAATATTTCATAACTTTGTATTTTTGAATTATTCACAATTTTGGGAAATTTTGGCATATATTTTGTATTTATTTGAAATTAAAAATTTAAAAATTATTCCCCATAAATTATTAATTAACGACCAATTAATTTTATTAGGAGATATAATTAAGGCCTAAATTTTAATTAGGGGTATTTTCTGTAATTATAAATAAACTAATTTTATTAATTAATTATAAAAAATTAGAGAATAATTAGAAAATAATCAAAAAATCTCTGAAAAATTGGGAATTAGGGTTCTTGAGCGGCCGAGAATCAAACAGTGATTTTGGGAGATTCTGAGATCCAAATACTATCATGTAAGTATCCAAATCGATGCTCTTGATCTGTTCTACATGATTATACCATCAATTTCGCGCTCATATTCATAGATTTTCAATTTTAATTTTGGGGGGTTTGACTGAAATTAGGAATTTTTATTCCAGGGTTATTTAATTGATTTGATTGTTGGTATAGTTTTATATGAATGTATACAATCTATTTGAGCTATCAATTGCATCAAATGATTTCGGGATAGTGTAATTCGAATTCTAGAGTTTATGCTAAATTTTCAATTAATCATTTTTTGAATTTTGATTAATATGAGGTGTGTTTGAGTATAGAGGTTTGATCATAGAGTTATTAATATTTGATTTAAGCTATTAACTTAAAAATTTCATGTACGATTAATCTGAATTGATAGTTGGTCGGAAAATGGTTTGATTTGGCCGGAAAATTTGATGTAGGGGTTATTAGACTTAAGTAATGATTGAATTGAGTTTGGAATGTTGATTGCAATCGAAACCGTGTGAAAATCGATCCAAACGATACACGAATTGACCTGAATCTGAGCTCGTCAAAATCGGGAAGGGTTCGCCGGAGTTCTTCGTTCTTTTCGCCGAAAAATACGATATCGGGATCGTCTATGAATGTTGAGACCGTACCTGTGTTGCTGTGTTGATTTCAGATGGAATCGATATAAAATTTAGACAAAACCAAAGTTGAATTGAGGGTTAATCGGGCTTGCTGGATTTTGAAGAAACTCGCCGGACTCCGGCGTGTTCTTCAGGATCGGGGTGACTCGAAAACCCGAATTAAAACCCGGTTTAAAACCCGGTTTCAATCCGTTTTAACCCAAACCCTGTTTCCAAAATGTGTTTTTGATTATTATTTTTACTTTTAATTATTTTAATTTTAAAAATCAGTTTTATCATTTAATAAATTGATTAATTAGTCCAATTAATTAATTAATTTTATAAATAAAACTGAATTATTTTAGTTATTTTCCAAAAATTCAAAAATTTATTTATTTATTATTTATTTAAAAATATAATTAATATTTAATTAATTTGAATAATTAATTTGTTACATATTGAATTCTCAATGATCGGAAGAAGCTCACGATCTGGCTGTTCGGATGTCATCAGGATCTGATGTACCGTCAGGATTTGGTATGTCATCAGCATTTGTATGACATCAGTATTTGAAGACAGTCAATATTAGAGGATTTGTTATGTTCTTTATAATGTGGAGCAGATATCTGTTACGTCTGAGTTATAGGACTTCATCTGTTTAGTTTAAGATATGTATCAGTTTCAGTTAGTTTTTGATAATGCATATCTTTAATTAATCTGTTGTAGTTGTGTTGTATATAAACACAATTTAGGTCATCACTTAGGAGAATCATACTCGAGGATCATTCGACTTAGCAGCTCTCAAGAACATCAGTATTTCTTGAGAGGATTTTGTAACAGTTTTTATCAGAAATATAAAAAGCTGTTATATTTTATTACTTATTCGAAATATTTATACAATTGTATCTAACCCCCCTTAAACAATTGTATCTTTACTGGGCAACAATTGGTATCAGAGCCCACTGATAAATTTACAATCAGAAATGATCTAAACATGTCTCTGAACAAGTATGAAAGCAATTAAATTCTCATTCTGAAAAAGACTGAATATCCGACATGGAAGGTGAAGATGCTCATGTACCTGGAAGCTACAGATCCAGATTATCTAAACGTAATCAATGATGGACCCTTCATGCCAACAAAACTGGTGCCTGCAACTCCTACAGTTGTTGAACATTATCAACTGAAGGAGAAGACAAAATGGACACCGGAAGAGAAAGTAGCTGTGCTGAAAGATGCAAAGGTAAGATTTTGCATAACAGTCTTGATTCTGTGATGTCAAACAAGGTTATAGCCTACAAGACTGCCAAAGAGATCTGGGATGCTCTTGAAACTCAATGTTAAGGAACCATGGCCATCAAGAAGAACATAAGGGTTGTTCTGATTCAAGAATATGAACACTTTGAGGCCAAGCCTGATGAAAGTCTCACTGACATCTATGATAGATTTCTGACTATGTTAAACAATATGTCTTTGGTGGGAAAGGCGTATGATCGAGAGGATTCAAACACCAAGTTTTTGAGAGCTTTGAGTGAAAAATTGGGAGACTCAGACTTCAATCATACGACATCAATATGATCTGGACGTAATTACTCTGGATGAAGTCTATGGCATGCTGAGAACTCATGATTTGGAGGTTCAGCAAATGAGAGAGAGGAAAAGAAATTGCTTTGAAAGTAAATGATAAAGCTTCGAAAGAAAAGACTGTTGGAGCTGTACGAAAGAAGAACAATTTGCCAGAATCAGATACTGATGATTCATCATCAAATCCTGATGATAATACTGATTCTGAAATTGATGAGAACATGACAGATTCCGATGTCATGCAAATGGCCGTATTGTTGGTTAAGGGCTTTAGGAGAATGCAATTCAGGAAGTCTAGGAATAACAGAAGTTTCAGGAAGAAGTTCATTGGAGGTGAAAGGAAGTCAACTGGGAGAAAAGATGGAAATGACTCTAAAGCTGGGAAGGTAGACAGGACAAAGATCAAGTGCTACAACTGTGATGAACCTGGTCACTTTGCCTCAGAGTGCAAGAAAACAAAGCATGATAAAGGGAAGAACAAAGCCCTGATCACGTTAAGCAAGAATGGGATGGACTCCTCTGATTCTGAAGATGAAAACACATGCTATGCACTGATGGCTAGTCTTGATGATCCTACTACTTCTGAGCCTAAGGTACAAACTCTTTCTTCTCTTTTGATACTGAAAATAAATCTGAATCGAAATCTATTCTTAAATCTCTGCATGGTAGTTTTAAGAATAAGACTTTAGAAAATGATAGACTTATAACTGAAATTAAGTCCTTGAAATCTAGGAATGATCAGTTAGAGTCTGACTTAATACATCAGATAGATTTGAAGAAAAAATGCGAGAGAGCTAAACATACAGTTAAGATTCTTGAGGCTAGATACAGTATGTTAGAAAAGGATATAGAGAATGAAAGAAAAACCCTTAAAACCTGGACTGATTCAAGCAAAAAGGTTCATGAGATGATCTCAAAGAAAAACTGGAAAGAATGCATAGGCTATAAAGATGGAATTAAGGATGTGACACTGAAAATAAAATTTCCCTTAAAAATCATGTTAAGTTTATTTCATCAGAAGCTGATGAACCCAAATCCACTTTTGAAAAGGGTTCAACATCAATATCACAAGAAAAACTGGTAAGTGATAAGACTCAAAAAAAGAAAAGCAAGGAAACCATTAAGTCTGTTAAGAAAGAAAAGAACATAGGACTTTTGTCAACAAGACAATTGAAAAAGAAAATATATGAGGTTACTGACAAACCTCAAGTAAAAAGTCCTAAAAGAAACAGGAATGGTAATCAAGGTATTTCTAAAGATTCAAATTACAAGGTTGTTCCCAATGATCCTAGGAAAACTTGTTTTAACTGTGGAAATACTAATCATCTTGCTATTGATTGCAGGAGGAATAAGAAAAGGAAAACTGCTATTCCTGAGTCTGATATAAAGGGTAGATCAGTATTTTATAAACCACAAAATCCGTGTTTTCATTGTGGTAGTAGTTGGCATTCGATTTATACTTGTAGTTCTTATCACAAGTTGTATCACAATTACTATGAACCTTTGCCTAAGTTTAATAAAGTTGCTTGTGTGATTAATTCTGTTGGTTTTACTAGACTTGCTTCTGACAAGACAAATCCTGACAAAGGAAAGACTGTCAAAAGTACTCCTGACACACAAAGGCTTAAGTTGTCCAAAAAGAGGGCCCAACAAGTGTGGGTCCTTAAAAATCCTTCTAATTAATTATTCTTCTGATTGCAGGGTAACAAGAAAAATACACTTGTCTTGGATAATGGATGTTCAGGACACATGACTGGAAATAAATACATGCTGTCAAAATTTGAGAAGAAGGCTGGCCCAGATGTATCTTATGGAGATGGAAATGTAGGACATACTCTGGGATGTGGCATCTTGATAATTGGAAAGGTAACAATAGGGAATGTAGCTCTGGTGGAAGGACTGAAGCATAATCTTCTGAGCATCAGCCAAATCACTGACAGAGGTTATCATGTTGTATTCTATGACTCACACTGCGAAGTTGTTCATAACAAGTCAAAGAAAATTGTCTTGATAGGATACTGACATGGTAACATTTATGAAGCAAGGCTGCAAGAAAGTCTTGAAAAGGAAGCTTGTAATATATAATAGATGATGTCAAAGATTACTGATGCTAACAATGTCACTAGAAATCAGTCAAGCTTGGGGCCAACCCTGAGATTAGTTGTATTGCAACATTAATCTGTAATTTATACTTGTAACACTTAATGTCTGTAAAATGTAAATGGAGCAGACTGGAGCATTTTTCTCTAAACAGTGTCAAGGCTAAGAATTCTATCTGGAAGAAGATCAAGAAGGTCATGCCTCAGAAAAATTATGAAGAAGCTTGGAGTTGAATAATTCTGTTTGGTGAAAAACATTCTAAGTCAAGATCTCTACAAGTCACAGAATTAGTGTTATAGAGAAGTCATTCGAGAACTCAGGAATTGCCTATCGAGAACTCAGGAATTGTCTATCGAGAACTCAGGAATTGTCTATCGAGAACTCAGGAAATACTATTAGAGATATCGATAAGTCAGATACCCATTCGAGAACTCAGAGATATCGACAAGTATACATTCATTAGAGAACTCTGAGTTATCGATAAGCCAAAGTCCATTAGAGAACTCTGAGTTATCGATAAACCAAAATTCACTAGAGAACTCAGAGTTGTCGATAAGTCAAGTTAACAATGAAGTTTCAGAGATATCGACAAGCCAACATGCCTATCGAGATGTCGAGTTCTCTACAGCTTAATTGGAGATCTCGAAGTGAAGAACTTTCTCTAAGTGCAGAATTGCAGAACAGTTTAATATCCAAAGTTGCAAATCAACAAACAATTCACATAGCTGGATTGACAAGTATACAAAAAGCAGGTTGAGAGATGTGCAAGATCAATGGCAAAGATTAACTGACAGAGGAAGATTAAAGTAAACACGGGATGCTAAAGATATGCTAAGCCATAAATGGAAGATTTGCTTTTCTATAAATAGAAATGACAAGTGACAGTTTAGAAAAACTAATAGCATGTTTATTATCCTCTGTGTAAACCAGCAGTTAACTGAGTTATAAAGTTAACACTGGTCCTCTAGTCAGTCGTAACAATCTAGATAGAAAATCATGTATTCTCTCTCAAGAAAGGAGCTAATTTCTAAAACAAGAACTTAGAGATTTTGTAGCAAAACACTGCTTGATTTTTAATATAAAATTAAGTGAGTTTTGAAGATCTTTTTTTTACATATTTGCACAGTTATTTATGTTTAACATCTATTCTACTAAATCATTGATAACAATCAACTGCTAAAGCCTAAGTCGATCAAAAATCAAATATTTAAGCCAAAACACATTCACCCCCCCCTCTGTGTTGTATTCATACCTAATAAATGGTATCAGAGCAAAATCTGAAAGTAAACAGATTAGATCTTGGAAAAATGAATACACAGAAAATCAGTAGTATCAAGATTCCTCCCTTTGATAAGGCCAACTACACTTTATGGAAAAAGAAAATGTTGCTGTTTATAAGAATGGCCAATCACATTTACATTGATATCCTCAAGAATAGGCCCTTCACTCTTGTAGTTAGAGTTGAGGAAACCACAAATAGAGATATGGTTATTCCAGCTCATTATGCTCCCAAGGATCCCTCTGAGTATACTGAACCTGAAAGAGAGAAAGTTTCCCTAGACAGTGCTTTACAACTGATACTAATTGAGTCACTTGACAATGTAATGTATAATAACATTATCAACTGTGACACTGCTAAACAGATCTGGGGAAAGATTGAAATACTTTGTGAAGGAACTGAGGAGGTTAGGTCAAATCAAATAAGAATATTGATTTCTCAGTATGAGGGTTTTATGGCTAAACCAAAGGAGGGTATTACTGATGTGTTTGAAAGGTTTAATAAGCTGATAAATGACTTGCAGCTTCATGATAAATTTTATGATGTTGAAGAAGTGAATCTGAAGTTCTTGTTTACTCTCCCTGATCATTTGGAACAAAAGATCTCTACAATCAGAGAAGGAAGGGATTTGAGCAGAATCACACTGGAATTGCTCTATGGGGTTCTGAAAACTTATGAACTTGAAATGATTCAAAAGAAATCATTAAGGGCTGGTCAAAGATATGTACTGGACGACTCAAGTGCATTGATTGTGAAATATGGCCAGACCTCTAATGATGAGCAAAGATCCCAAACTCCAGAAATTTCTACAAGTGAGAAAAGAGTCAATGATACTAAAGAGCAAGTCATACTGGAATTGGATGAAGAAGATGAGTTCTACACTCTTGATGAGCTTGATGAGCTAGACAAATCAATGGCTTACTTGGCTAGAAAATTTTCTAACATTAGAGTGAAGAAACCAAGATTTTTTAAGAGCAAAGGACAGTCCTTCAACAAAAATAGCAGCTGGACAGGAAAAGGGAAGTACACCCCTGATAGCAAAACTGGCTACAAAACTGGATCTGTTGATAGATCAAATATAAGATGCTTTAACTGTGATGAGTTGGGCCATTTTGCTACAGAATGTAGGAAACCCAAGAAGGCAAGGAAAGACAAAGCCTATCTTGAATTGGAAGCAAAGTATGATGCTCTTCTAAAGAAGCAACAAGGGAAAGCTTATATTGCTGAGGGCAAGAGCTGGGATGATTCAGATAATGATAAAGATGAAGAAGTTGGAAACTATGCACTCATGGCCTTGGAGCAAGGAGACTCTTCATCATCTAAATCACAGGTACCAACTCTTACCATAATTGATTTAAATGTGAGTCAATATAAGGAAACTGTTGAAAAGATGAGCACAGAAATGTTCCACATTCATACAAGCATGGTTGCTGCAAATGAGAAAGTTAGCAGATTGAAAAATATCAATGAAAAACTTGAGAGTGAAAAACATGAGACTGAATTGTTGTTGGTTGAGCTTGATGCTGCTAGGAAAGAAAATGCATACTTAAAGAACAAATTAAAGTGTGCAAGTGAAATTAAGCAGTATTGAGAGAAAGGCTGGAGAAGAATGAAGTGAAGCTGAAATCCTTCAAAAATGCTTCTGATTTGATTGGCCAATATCATGAAAAGAACAAGCCATGTGCAAACATTGTCATTGGTCTTGATTATGAGGGTTTGAACTACAAAAAGAAGTCTGTCAGTGACAAAGGAAAATCAACTGAAACTGAGGATGTTCCAATTATTTTGAAGAAAGTTGAATCACCTTTGTTCAAGGCATGTGAAGTGAACTTCAGTGAAGAAGAGTTGATCATCAAACAGGAGATAGCTAATGAGGACAAGGAAAAGAAAAATGATGAGACAACTCAGTCTTCCATCCTTGTTGAAACACCAAATGCCAATCAAGAAACTAAGGAGCCTGTGAAGGAGATTAAAGTTGAACATGTCAAAAAGAAAAAGAAGAATAGAAATGGAAAGATTGGGATAAACAAAAGTAATAATTTTGCTTATGTTGCAGATGCTCCCAGAAAGAGCTGTGAGAACTGTGGATCAATAAATCACCTAACTCATCTTTGTAAAAAGACTGTTAGTAATACACATGAAGGAGTCTGCAAGTACAATGAAGCTAAGAATAATGATCCCTATTCATTCCGTGACAAGTTTGACTGCATTCCCTGCAACATGAAAGTGATGAAGAGTTGCCATAAATTGAGAATTGATCTCATAGAATCAAAAATTGGTTCTGTATCTGAAAGGGAGAATGCTCAACAGTCTATGAATTCCATTTTATCTCAAAATTCACATTCTACTTCTGCAAAATCAGATAACAAGAAGAAAGTGCCCAACACAGCTTGGGTAGCTAAACACAATTAATCCTCATTGTGTGCAGGGCAAAGGAAATAAGGTCATATGGATCAATGATAGTGGATGTTTCAGGCATATGACAGGTGATAAGGCCCTGCTATCACAATTTGAGGAGATGGTTGGCCCCTTGGTGACCTTTGGAGACAACAACAAATGATTCACAATGGGATATGGCAAGATTGTTTCTGGAAATATTGTCATTGAAGATGTAGCACTAGTTGCTGGATTAGAAGTAAATCTTCTAAGTGTTAGTCAATTTGCAGACAGAGGTTTTCAAGTTATTTTCAACAAAGAAGATTGTGCTTTTATTAGCAAAAAGACTGGTGAAGTTGCTCTTAAAGGAGTAAGAAAGGGAAGCTTGTTTGTTGCAGACTTAGGTTCAACAAATAAGGATGGAGTATGTTGTTTCTACACCAAGGCATCAGAAGAGCAAAGCAAATTATGGCATAAGAAACTATCTCACTTGAATTTCAAAGCAATCAACACCTTAGTCAAGAAGGAGCTTGTAAGAGACATGCCCAGTCTGGAATTTGCTCAACTGGAAGTCTGTAAAGCTTGTCAGAAAGGAAAGATGAAAAGATCAAGTCACAAGTCAAAATCTGTGAATTCTATAAGTGCACCTCTGCAACTTATTCACATGGACCTGTTTGGGCCAGTAAATATCTTGTCCATTTCAAGGAACAAATATGCCCTTGTCATGGTTGATGATTTTTTAAGATACACTTGGGTTGAGTTCATGTACTCTAAAGATGAAACTCCAAACATTATAATTGAGCACACCAAGAAAATTGAGAAGCAAGCTGAAGGAGAAGTTAGTGTGAAAAGATTGAGGAGTGATAATGGAACAGAATTCAGAAACTCAACATTAAGTGAATTCTGCAAAAGCAAAGGCATTATTCAAGAATTTTCAGCAGCTAGAACACCTCAACATAATGGAGTAGTTGAGAGGAAAAATAGAACATTGGTTGAAGCTGCTAGAACTTTGCTACAAGATGCTCAGTTGCCAACTAGTTTTTGGGAAGAGGTTGTTAATACTGCATGCTACACTCAAAACAGATATCTCATAAACAAAGCTCATGGCAAATCACCTTACTCAATCATGTCTAACAGGAAGCCTACAGTGAAGCATCTACATGTGTTTGGAAGCAAGTGTTATATTCTAAAAGACAACTCTGAATATGTGGGAAAATTTGACTCTAAAGTTTTTGAAGCAATTTTTTTGGGATATTCATTGGAAAGAACAGCCTACAAAGTTTATGTGATTGATCAAAAGAAAATTATGGAAAGCACAGATGTGACTTTTGATGATGACAAGTGTCCAAGCTTGGAATGCCTTGATATAAATGATGCTGAAGCCCTTGCATTTGAAAATCTAACCATTGATAGTGATTCTGATGAGGAAGATGAAGTTGTGGCACAACAAGTGACAAATGAAGAGACCTCTGAACAAAATCATGAGAATGAAAGCTCTCTTCAGACACCTGAATTTGATGGCACAAACTCAGGGGGAGAAAGGGAAAATGGAAATGACAACCATGGTAATACTGAAGAAAATGATGAAGGCACTAGTCAACAGACCCACACTAGAAAGTGGGACAAGAGTCATACATTAGAAGCTATTATTGGTGATCCCTCAGCTGGTGTGAGAACTAGAAGTGCAACTGCTAATGACTGCCTACATGCATGTTTTCTATCTCAAGTAGAGCCCAAGAAAACTGAAGAAGTCCTATTGGATCCTGATTGGATATGTGCTATGCAGGAGGAGCTGAATCAGTTTGAGAGAAACAAAGTTTAGAAATTAGTTCCTGCACCAAAGAATAAAAGCATAATTGGAACTAAGTGGATGTACAGGAACAAAATGGATGAAAATGGAATTGTTCCTAGAAACAAAGCAAGGCTGGTTGCTAAAGGCTACTTACAAGAAGAGGGAATTGACTATGATGAGACTTTTGCTCCTGTTGCAAGACTAGAAGCAATAAGAATTTTTCTGGCATTTGCTGCACACTCAAATTTCAAGGTGTATCAAATGGATGTCAAGAGTGCTTTTCTTAATGGTGAACTAGAAGAAGAAGTTTATATGCAACAGCCACATGGCTTTGAAGATCCATAATTTCCTAACTTTGTTTACAAATTACTCAAGGCTCTATATGGATTGAAATAGGCACCAAGAGCATGGTATGGCACACTATCAGAATTCCTACTCAAACATGGCTTTACCAGAGGTACTATTGATAAGACTCTCTTCTACAAGAAGCATGGTGAAGATATGATCCTAGTTCAAATCTATGTGGATGATATCATCTTTGGATCTACAAATGAAAAGCTTTATAAAAGATTCTCTAGGTTAATGCAGAGTGAGTATAAAATGAGCATGATGGGAGAATTGAGTTACTTCCTTGGCCTTCAAGTTAGTCAAAGAAGTGATGGTATTTTCATCAGCCAAACTAAATATGTGAATGACTTATTGAAGAAATTTGGTATGATGGATAGCTCACCTGCATCTACACCAATGTCTACTGCAACCAAGTTGGATGAAGACAAGAAAGGCAAGAGTGTGGATATATCAAGCTACAGAGGGATGATTGGATCATTATTTAACTGCTAGTAGACCAGACATCATGTTTGCTACTTGTCTATGTGCCAGATTTCAAGCCAATCGAAAGGAATCACATTTGATGGCTGTAAAAAGGATTTTCAGATACTTAAAGGGAACTCCAAACTTGGGATTTTGGTATCCTAAGGGAACTGGTTTTGAAGCTGTTGGATACACAGATGCAGATTTTGCTGGATGCAGAGTTGATAGGAAAAGTACTAGTGGAAGCTGTTAATATCTTGGCCAAAGACTTGTATCATGGTATAGTAAGAAACAATAATCTGTGTCAACTTCCACAGCTGAAGCTGAATATATAGCTGCTGGAAGTTGTTGTGCTCAGGTGCTTTGGATTAGAAATCAGCTAATGGACTATGGTCTAGTGTTACACAAAATTCCTATTATGTGTGACAATACTAGTGCCATATCTATAGTAGCTAATCCAGTTAATCATTCTAGAACAAAGCACATTGATGTTAGGTACTATTTTATCAGGGAACATGCTGCAAATGGTACCATTGAGCTCATTTTTATTCCAATAGAGAAACAATTAGCTGACATTTTTACTAAACCTTTGGATGAAGCAACCTTCACTAGACTTGTGAGTGAAATTGGAATGCTCAATTCTTCATCCTAAGGCAAGAACTCAGCTAAATGTGTTGCAGCAGATTAATTTCTAATAAATCAACCTAGTTTGATTTAATTTGAAATTAACTGAAATATGAATTATAAATATTTCAGAATCTCTGTATATTTATTTTTCTTAAAAAAAATTCAAAAATTAACTTAGAATACTTCAAAATTCTAAGTAAACTGCTTAGTTGTTAATTTACATCTTAAATGTGTAAAATTAACACAAGGCAGAATAACAGAACTCAAAGGTATAGAGAACTGAGTTATTTTAACTTATCGACAAGTCATTTTAGAGTTCTCGATAAGCTCTATTATGACTTATCAATAAGACCATGTAAAGTTCTCTAATAATGTTAATTCACAGAGTTCTCGACAAGGATATTTTGAGACTTATCAATAACTCAGAACTAAAATAATTTAATTCAATGAATTATTTTAGACAAATACTTTTGGAAAATTTATTCTGATTTCAATTTGATTTAATTCAAATAAATTAGAATCTTTTTAGTCCATTTTCGGACAAACTGGGCATTTATCAGAGTTCTCGATAAGTCATTTTTGACTTCCCGATAAGTTTAATATCAAGTATTTATTTGACTTCTCGATAAGTATTTTACTTTTTCTATAAATACCCAGACTTCTCGATACATACACTGTACTTACACTTTCTCGAGATCTCAAGTGACCTAGCTTTCAGACAAAAGGCGATTTCTCTCTCGTTTTTGCTCCTTTCTCAAAACTTTTTCTTACCCACTACTTCTAAACACTAAAATGGCACAGAACATTGTTAGAGCTATCATTCCAGAGAAGGGAACTAACTTTATTGCTTTTCTTGATGCTAACCAAGCCCCTGATAGTTTCAAGGGGTTTGTGAAGTTTCTTTCTGAATCTTATATTGCAGGTGCTTTAACTGCAAGTCATGTGCTGTATTTGGATGTTCTTCATGAATTTTGGATATCAGCTATAACTAGGACAATTGTTCTAGAGAATGTCACTTCTATGGTGGTCACATGCACAATTGGAGGCCTGGAAATTGAGTTTTCAGCTGCTGATGTGAATACAGCCCTGGGGCTGCCAACTGAGAATTATGGAGAGATGCCAACTACAGATGAGCTGAGTGAATTCATGGACTTCATCAACTACAGTGGCTCAATCAACTTGGCAAGCCTGAACAGAACAAACCTTAGAAATGAATGGTCCTTTGTGTTTGATTCTGTAGTGAGGGCTTTCACTTGCAGAAAAATTGGCTTTGAAAACTCTCAAGTGTGGTGTAGAAGTTGGTGTTCTCAATAGCTCACAACAGGCATCTGAATGTTGGGGCTCTAATTATGGAGGAGCTGGCTACCAGGCTTACTATGCCTTTGAAGAATAGAGGTAAAGAAATCTTTTTGCCAAGGTTTATTATGTCTACTTTAGCTCATAAAGTAAATGACATACATTTGTTAGCTGGTATTGATAGTAGTAAAATTGGCAATTGTAAGCAAGTGTCCAAAATAATATTTGGCTCACTTACTTCAAAGAATAAGGTGAGTGTAAGTCTTAGAATCACTCCATTTATGTTGGAAAGATTCAAGACTTATCCTTACCCTATGCCAAGCATGAGGGCTCCTAAATTTGCTAGTTCAACTATGAATCCTGAGCCTGTGGAAGCACAAACACAGGCACACCAACAGGGACCTTCCAAAGCTGCAACCCCTTCTTCTAAACCACTAGATGTTAGAAAACCAACCACTTTAGTCTCTCAAAAGACTGAAGTGAGTAAAAAGAAGAGAAAGGAACCAACCCTTGCTGTTGTAAATGAGAGTGAAACAATTCAAACTGAACCAGAGTCACCCTTGGTCAAGAAACCAAAGAAGAGTAAGTTACCTGAGTTGACCACTCAAAACACCTCTGTGTCCTCCCAAAAGGGCACAGTTGAACAAATGGGGAGTAAACAGTTACTAGATGCATCCTCGCAACAGGGTGTATCTATTGAAAAGAGCATTCACCCCAATGCATCATGTACTGAGTCAGCACAACCTGCACCTAGAGTGTATGGTAGAAGAAATAAGGATGGCACACATAGTGAGGGCACATCACTTGAAGCTCTCTCATCCATTCAGTGGGAGCTGCCAACACTCACAACTGAGCAAACTTCTATAATCTCTCAAATTTCTTCATCATATAGAGCACTTGAATCTGATTCTCAAGCGCACCAACACTCAAGTGACATGGTTCATGAAACTGTGCTCACCACCCAGAACCAACATCTAGATGGTGAGAGGCTACTAGATGGGGTAGACCTTGATGACACCATCACAAACATGGGGGTTTCATCAGGTTTTACTGAAGACCCCATGGTCACTCTTGCACCTTCATGTGCACAATCATCTTCACAGATGAATAGGTTTGAGGGTAGTACTCTTGAGGGAGTGTTGGATTTTAAACGCAGCGGGGGCATGGCAAAACACTTTTACACATATAAAATCCAAATAAAAGCATACAGATCATGAATAAAAATTCGAGGGATCGAATCTAACCTTTAAAAATAATTCGGAGACAACGATCAGAGATTCTTAGCAGTTGCTCCTCAAGTGTGAAGCACTCCACCGGTATCCACCAAGAAAACGATGTTAAGGAGAAGGAAGGAGGTGGAGAGAATTGGGTTTTTCAAATTTTTTGGGTTTTGTGTGGGTTAGAATAAAATTAGGGTCTATAATAGTGTATTTATAAGCAAAATTTTCAGCTGAAATTTTCCCATAAATATTATTATTATTATTATCCCATTTATTATTCTCATTAATAATTAAAATACCTTTTAATCATTAATCCTTTTTCTAAATATTTTAGAAATAATTCGCTCTCTTGATTTAATTTCCAAAAATTAAATCCTTTAATTAATAATATTAAGAACTTTTCTTAATTAATTTATAATCAATTAAATCTCATTTAATCAATTATTAAATTTGCCAATTAATTATTTATTTCATAAATAAATAATTATTAGCCATTATTAATTAATTCCTCCACCATTAAATCATTCTCTTTTTATGGTGTGACCCTGTAGGTTCAATATTAAGCCGGTAGTAGAAATAAATAATAATAAAACTATTTTATCATTATTTATATAAATTCTCTAATTTATTAAATATGATTAATTAATTAATCACATTTATTCTACATCGTGAGGGATACTTCTCAGCATATCGCGACTATCCGGATAATATGAATTCACTGCTTAGAATACCAAGAACCTATTCAGTGAATAGTTACCGTATAATAAACTCCTTCTACCCTACAATGTCCCGATTAAATACAAGGCATGGATCTCGTGTCAAGCCTATCTAATTCAATCACTTGCTTACCATTTACTATGCGTAGTTCTATGCAAATTAGAAACTCCTTTCTAATTTCATTCACTCTGGCCAGAGATTCCTGAACTAGCATAAGTGGATCAGCCTTGAACATTCGCTTCCTTCACTGGAAGGGGTAGATCCTTTATTGATCATACACTATCTTCGTGTACAAATTCCTATACCCAGAAGAGCCCTAATAATTGTCCCTGGAGACTAAGAACTAAACCAAAGCATAGTTCAGTGTACACAAGATGACTATGATGACCTCAAGTCTAAGGATACTTGTACAACTATCACTATGTGAACAACTGCTGACACGTGAGTGAACTCCATCAGTTGTTCAGCTGTGCGAGTCATGTTCAGTGAACTTATTCTATAATAAGCACCTACATACTAGCTATAGTGTCACCACACAAATGTCTATGAGAACAGACATCCTTCATAATGAAGCAAGCATAGTATGTACCGATCTTTGCGGATTATTAATTACCAGTTAGTAATCTTATGACCAGGAACTATTTAAGTTTAGAGTTATCATCTTTTTAGGTCTCACTATTATGATCTCATCATAATCCATAAAAAGCTTTACTTTAAACTATGGTATATCTTATTTAAACACTTAAATAGATAAAGCTCGTAATAAAAACAAAACAAGTCTTTTATTAATATCAATGAAATCAAAACAGATTACATAAAAGTTATTCCTAAATCCTTATACATGATTGGACTTAGGACATATTCCTTTCAATCTCCCACTTGTACTAAAGCCAATCACTCTGGTATTTAATACCCATCTTGTCTTTATGACGATCAAAGTGACTTTCATAAAGTAGATTTGTGAGTGGGTCTGCTATGTTGTTATGTGTGTCAACTCTAATTCAATACAATATAAGAAATGTTACCGCGCTCCCACTTACCTTTTTGTAAACGCATGGTTCATCTACGTTTTTGATAAAATCAAACTCTTTGATTGTCTCATCAAAATGAATGTTCCATCTTTCGAGAAGCTTGCTTTAAACCACATATGGTTCGCAGTAGCTTACACACTAGGCTTTCATTTCCCTTGGAAAGATAACCATCTGGCTATATGCCAGATCTCATAGTCGTAGTAAGCAGTAATCGCAAGCAAAATCCGAACTGATTTTAACAGCGCTACTGGTAAAAAGTTTCATCAAAGTCAATCCATTGCCTTTGTTTGAATCCTTTTGCCACAAGCCTGGCCTTATAGGTCTCCACCTGGCCATCTGCTATAATCAATCTTTTGTATACCGTATACATAGATTCCATTCCGGATTTCATGGCACTATGCCATTTCTCTGAGTCAACACTACTCATAGCCTCATTATAGGTCACAGGGTCGTCATCATCAATGATCGACAACTCATTGTCATTCTCAATGACAAGGCCATAATACCTCTCAGGTTGACGAGACACTCTCCCTGATCTATGAATGGGCTGTTCCACAAAAGGTTGTTTAGTCAGAACAGGTGTTTACACTTGATCCGTAGTAGTTTGTGCTTCTTGAACTTCATCAAGTTCAATTTTGCTCCCACTATTTCTTTCTAGGATAAACTCCTTTTCCAAGAAGGTAGCATGTCTGGAGACAAACACCCGATGATCGGTGCAAAAGTAATACCCTAAAGCCTCTTTAGGATATCCCACAAAACTACATTTTCCGGATCGATATTCAAGCTTATCTGGGTCAACTTTCTTGACATAAGCCGGACATCCCCAAATCTTAACGTGTTTAAGACTCGGTTTCCTTTCTTTCCATATCTCATACGAAGTTTGAGGAACAGATTTTGGAAGGCACCTTATTCAGTAAATATGCTGAGGTTTCCAATGCATAAGCCCATAGGAATACTGGAAGATTTACATAGCTCATCATGGACCGAACTATGTCTAACAAAGTTCGATTTCTCCTTTCAGATATCAATCTGGAGAAGTCCACTGAGAGACTATACCATTTACTTTGAGATAATCTAGAAACACTCCATTAAAGCATTCACCACCTCGATCTGATCGAAGAGTTATAATACTATGTTTGGTTGTTTCTCCACTTCATACTTATACTCTTTGAACTTTTCAAAGGCTTCAGACTTGTGTTTCATCAAACACATATCCGAATCTAGATCTATCATCTATGAAAGTAATGAATTTTGAAAATCCACCCATGGCTTGCTTAGACATTGGTCCACATACATCTGTGTGTACCATTCCTAGAAAATTTGCAGTCCTCTCTCCATGTCTACTAAATCGAGACTGCAGTGCCACTATGAAGTGAGATTTTCATCATCCCTTTTCTTTTATTAGTTTTTTCAATCTGAAGTAAATTATGTCACATATATACAGACCATTATTTAAAGCACCACGTCTATAAAGAATATTATCTCTAAGAATAGAACATTCATTATTCTCAATAATAAATGAAAAATCCAGCCAAGTCTAACATGGGAATAATATTCCTCACAATCGAGGGAACAAAATAATAATTATTTAAAACAATAGTCTTGCCCGTAGGCATATGTAAATGAAATGATTCTACATCTTTAGCAGCAACTCTTGCTCCATTTCCCATCAGTAGAATCACCTCCTCTTCCTCAAGAGTCCTACTTCTCCTTGGTCCCTGCAACAAATTACAGATAAGAGAACCACAGGCGGTATCTAATACCCAAGTAGAAATTTGATTTAATGACATATTCACTTTTATCATGAACATACCTGAATCAGAAGCGGTAGTCTCACTACCCTTCTTCTTCTTCAATTCTGCAAGGTAAACCTTGCAGTTCCTCTTCCAGTGCCCCACCTTGTTACAGTGAAAGCAAACAACTTTGCTCTTGGGGTCTTCAGCTTTTGGTGGAATCGGCTTTTCTTCACCTACTTTCTTCTTCTTGGAAGAGTTCCTCTTCCTTTTCTTAGGATTGGAACCTTCACCAATTAGAAGAACAGAACTCTTCTTAGGGGGAAAATTCGATTCCGCAGTCTTCAACATGTTGTGGAGTTCAGGCAGGCTGACATCCAACTTATTCATGTGAAAGTTCACAACAAACTGCGAGAACGAACTCGGAAGCGATTGCAAGACCAGGTCTTGGCTCAGCTCCCCATCCATGACAAAACCAAGTTGTCCAAGACGTTCAATCAAATTGATCATCTTAAGTACATGGTCATTCACAGATGATCCCTCAGACATCCTACAACCGAACAGCTCCTTCGATATCTCATATCGAGCTGTCCTCCCCGCCACATCATACAACTCTTGTAGATGCATGAGGATAGTGTGAGCATCCATATGCTCATGTTGCTTCTGTAGCTCAATGTTCATGGAAGCTAGCATGATGCATTGAGCAACATTTGCATCATCTATCCACTTACGATACACAACATGTTCATCATTATGTGCATCACTAGCAGGTTCAGTAGGCTTAGGTGAGTCAATCACGTATTCCAGCTTCTCAATCCTGAGAACAATTCTCAAGTTTCGAAGCCAGTCAGCATAATTAGGACCAGTCAATTTGTGAGCATCTAGTATGCTCCTGAGTGATAGTGCAGAAGACATAACGTACAAAGTAAATCTGTAAATGATAAACACATAACAACACTTAGCAAATATTCGATTTCATTTCAAAACACTATATGAATCGGGTCTTTATTCATAAGTGGCTCCCACTAGTTTTCCTAATTTATTCAACCCCCTACATGAAAAATTAAGCATTCATAATGCTAGTGGAAATAGGGATCCTACATTCCATTACACAACCCCGGCTGTGGCACGAAACGCCATGTAATGTTCAATAGGCAGACAACTCTTGTCAATTACATCTAATGTTATTCCCTAATCAAACTTTAGCCTCTTGAATAATTGAGTCACGGCTGTGGCACGACAAACTCAATATTCTAAGTCAAGTCTAACCCAACATTCCGTACAATTGAATCAGTCCCCAAAGGCCCACGGCTGTGGCACGTAACGACCTTTAGATTCTTATTCAATGTACACATCTCTATGTAATAGACAAGTATTTCTTATTTCGAAATCAAAGCCCTCGGCTGTGGCACGAAACGACAATGATTCAAAAATAAGAACTACTTTCTACCATGTTGGAAGGCTATGACCAACACAAGCCCGTTGTATCATTGGCCAATTACTACTTGATATTATTTAATTTTAGAGGGATTATATTATGTTACAATCATAATCATATTATAAAGAAATTCTTCCTTTTAAATTAAATATTTCAAATCAATAATCAATAATCAGATGATTCCCAGATCGGGTGAAGCATTGTCAAGAGGCGTCACTTAATAACCCTTTCTTACAGATAGAAATCTGTTGTTGATAGAATCATCCTTTCTCTCATATCGAAAATTCATATTCAATTACGTGTTTCATAAACACAAGAATCTCATGATTGTATTCATAATATTATTCTTAAGGTTATGAAACAATTTCACTATACAGGGTTGTCTAACAAACGCCTTATGTTCATTTAAGTTCACCTAAATCTATCATCGCATGATAAACTAAGCATATATCACATATATCAACATGAATAAACATCAAGGTAGGCATGTTATATCATCTAGCATATAGAACTAAGCATTATACATCTCTATGTATCACATGAAGCATTTAAAATCAATTCAAACGATCAAAAACAGCTTTAAAACACTTCATGGAATATAAACAGTTCAAAACTTTTATATAAACTAAAATTGATCACTCCATTAGATCCGTCTCGGAAAAACGAATCCAATGGTATATTGTACGCCCAAAACGGAGTTACGAAACTCCCATAAAATTAATTTTAAAATCAACAGACGGGCTGTAACTCATTACAGGAACGCGTTACAAGCCCTGTAACGCATTCCGGTGATGCGTTACACCCCTTTTAAGCCATTAAAGGGTGTAACGCATCCCGTGAATCCGCCACAGGTGTGTAACGCATTCCCGGAATGCGTTACACCCCTATTTTTTTTTGTTTTTCAGCAGCCGCCTTTTGCTTTCCTCGGAAAACGAGCCGCCTGACACCTGACTTTTCTCTGTCTCTTTGCTTCCGTGCAGCCAGTCAGATAGTACAGCAGATGTACAGATTGATAACAGATATATACATACAAACAATTCATATATATATAATTATTTAATTACGAATTTAATTACAAGAACTTTAAAAATTCATAATAAAAAATGTATACATCATAAAATTATGAAAAAAATACCCAGACGATCTACAACACTTGTAGAACCCAGATCAACATTCAAAATTATTCTGAGAAACGATTTCTCATCAGACAAAATTAAACCATGATATAACTTGTAAAAATCATAATTAATTCATACAAGCATATAAAATTCTGAAATTTTTACCACAGATCTATATGCATACAACCTATGCTCTGATACCAATATTGGATTTTAAACGCAGCTGGGGCATGGTAAAACACTTTTACACATATAAAATTCAAATAAAAGCATACAGATCATGAATAAAAATTCGAGGGATCGAATCTAACCTTTAAAAATAATTTGGAGACAACGATCAGAGATCCTTAGCAGTTGCTCCTCAAGTGTGAAGCACTCAACCGGTATCCACCAAGAAAACGATGTTAAGGAGGAGGAAGGAGGTGGAGAGAATTGGGTTTTCCAAACTTTTTGGGTTTTGTGTGGGTTAGAATAAAATTAGGGTCTATAATAGTGTATTTATAGGCAAAATTTTCAGCTGAAATTTTCCCATAAATATTATTATTATTATCCCATTTATTATTCTCATTAATAATTAAAACACCTTTTAATCATTAATCCTTTTTCTAAACACTTTAGAAATAATTCTCTCTCTTGATTTAATTTCCAAAAATTAAATCCTTTAATTAATAATATTAAGAACTTTTCTTAATTAATTTATAATCAATTAAATCTCATTTAATCAATTATTCAATTTGCCAATTAATTATTTATTTCATAAATAAATAATTATTAGCCATTATTAATTAATTCCTCCACCATTAAATCATTCTCTTTTTATGGTGTGACCCTGTAGGTTCAATATTAAGCCGGTAGTAGAAATAAATAATAATAAAACTATTTTATCATTATTTATATAAATTCTTTAATTTATTAAATATGATTAATTAATTAATCATATTTATTCTACATCGTGAGGGATACTTCTCAGCATATCGCGACTATCCGGATAATATGAATTCACTGCTTAGAATACCAAGAACCTATTCAGTGAATAATTACCGTACAATAAACTCCTTCTACCCTACAATGTCCTGATTAAATACAAGGCATGGATCTCGTGTCAAGCCTATCTAATTCAATCACTTGCTTACCATTTACTATGCGTAGTTCTATGCAAATTAGAAACTCCTTTCTAATTTCATTCACTCTGGCCAGAGATTCCTGAACTAGCATAAGTGGATCAGCCTTGAACATTCGCTTCCTTCACTGGAAGGGGTAGATCAATTATTGATCATACACTATCTTCATGTACAAATTCCTATACCCAGAAGAGCCCTAATAATTGTCCCTGGAGACTAAGAACTAAACCAAAGCATAGTTCAGTGTACACAAGATGACTATGATGACCTCAAGTCTAAGGATACTTGTACAACTATCACTATATGAACAACTGCTGACACGTGAGTGAACTCCATCAGTTGTTCAGCTGTGCGAGTCATGTTCAGTGAACTTATTCTATAATAAGCACCTACATACTAGCTATAGTGCCACCACACAAATGTCTATGAGAACAAACATCCTTCATAATGAAGCAAGCATAGTATGTACCGATCTTTGCGGATTATTAATTACCAGTTAGTAATCTTATGACCAGGAACTATTTAAGTTTAGAGTTATCATCTTTTTAGGTCTCACTATTATGATCTCATCATAATCCATAAAAATCTTTACTTTAAACTATGGTATATCTTATTTAAACACTTAAATAGATAAAGCCCGTAATAAAAACAAAACAAGTCTTTTATTAATATCAATGAAATCAAAACAGATTACATAAAAGTTATTCCTAAATCCTTATACATGATTGGACTTAGGACATATTCCTTTCAGGGAGAGCTATCTAAATCCTCTACAATTCAATTGGAGGTTCCTCTAGAAGGAACAACTCCCCTAAAAATCCTAGCTGACATTGCCTTGACAGTTGAAGCTAGGAGTACAATTGCCAATGACCCTGTTTTGGGAAAGGCAAGTTCATCATATTTATGTGACAGTGCTCTGCAAGGTGCACAAGGGTTTGAGGTTGGTGCACATGGCGGTAACCCAGTCAAATCCCCTCCAATTCAATTGGAGGTTCCTACTACAAGTAGAGGACAACACACTGTCACAACCACAGAGCAATCTGTGAGTCAAATTCTGACCCCAGTCATAGATGCTTATGCACTCATTTTTATGGTGAAATGAGTATGATTAGTCCTATATGGTCTTCCTCTAATCATATGATCACAGATTAACTCTTCTCAGCCACCTCTTATTTCTGTAGGTCAAACAACATTTGAGCCTTTCATGTGAGGATAAGAGAAAAGCTTAAGAGAAAAATCGAAAATAAGAGAGGCAGGATCCTTCCTGGCAAAAGGAGAGGTAGAATGAGTGTATGGATTTAGTAATTCTTGTGAGGGAACTCTGACTCTCAAAAGTCATGAGACTAGTGCAGTGAGATTTAGTGAGACTACTTATTCAAAAGAACAGAGAGCTTATAACTTTTATCACTGACAGACTTTTTCTGCAGATCCAAGTGAAACTTCTATTCTTTTTGATAAACTCATCACCATGAATCTCAGTGAAGCTTGAAGCTGCAGACAGTGTTCCAAATATAAAATGACAACAGCTTGAACAATGTGCATTTAGCTGGATCCTTCTTCCTGGAGATAATGTCAAAAAGGAGGAGAATATATATCTAAATGCCAAAACAGCTAATGGATGTTGAATAAATCTAAATGCAATTCAACAAAAGAAGACCTGATGGGAAGATTGGTTTTGGTTTCTGCATTTAGTTAAAATTTTGACATCATCAATCAGAACTTGTGCATAATGTCATAATGAAAAAGTTGGGGGAGATTGTAATATATAATAGATGATGTCAAAGATTACTGGAGCTAATAATGTCATTAATCTTCAAAAATCTGAACTTGTGCATAATTTCATAATGAACAAGTTGGGGGAGATTGTAATATATAATAGATGGTGTCAAAGATTACTGATGCTAACAATGTCACTAGAAATCAGTCAAGCTTGGGGCCAACCCTGAGATTAGTTGTATTGTAACCTTAATCTGTAATTTATACTTGTAACACTTAATGTCTGTAAAATGTAAATGGAGCAGACTGTAGCATTTTTCTCTAAACAGTGTCAAGCCTAAGAATTCTATTTGGAAGAAGATCAAGAAGGTCATGCCTCAGAAAATTATGAAGAAGATTGGAGTTGAATAATTCTGTTTGGTGAAAAACATTCTAAGTCAAGATCTCTACAAGTTACAGAATTAGTGTTATAGGGAAGTCATTCGAGAACTCAGGAATTGCCTATCGAGAACTCAAGAATTGTCTATCGAGAACTCAGGAATCGTCTATCGAGAACTCAGGAAATGCTATTGGAGATATCGATAAGTCAGATACCCATTCGATAACTCAGAGATATCGACAAGTATACATTCATTAGAGAACTCTGAGTTATCGATAAGCCAAAGTCCATTAGAGAACTCTGACTTATCGATAAACCAAAATTCACTAGAGAACTCAGAGTTGTCGATAACTCAAGTCAACAATGAAGTTTCAGAGATATCGACAAGCCAACATGCCTATCGAGATGTCGAGTTCTCTACCGCTTAATTGAAGATCTCGAAGTGAAGAAATTTCTCTAAGTACAGAATTGCAGAACAATTTAATATCCAAGGTTGCAAATCAACAAACAATTCACATAGTTGGATTGACAAGTCTACAAAAAGCAGCTTGAGAGATGTGCAAGATCAATGACAAAGATTAACTGATAGAGGAATATTAAAGTAAACACGGGATGCTAAAGATATGCTAAGCCAGAATTGGAAGATTTGCTTTTCTATAAATAGAAATGACAAGTGACAGTTTAGAAAAGCTAATAGCATGTTTATTATCCTCTGTGTAAACCAGCAGTTAACTGAGTTATAAAGTTAACAATGGTCCTCTAGTCAGTCGTAACAATCTAGATAGAAAATCATGTATTCTCTCTCAAGGAAGGAGCTAATTTCTAAAACAAGAACTTAGAGATTTTATAGCAAAACACTGCTTGATTTTTAATATAAAATTAAGTGAGTTTTGAAGATCTTTGTTTTACATATTTGCACAGTTATTTATGTTTAACATCTATTCTACTAAATCATTGATAACAATCATCTGCTAAAGCCTAAGTCGATCAAAAATCAAATATTTAAGCCAAAACACATTCACCCCCCCCCCTCATGTGTTGTATTCATACCTAACAAAGCTACTTGCCTTATCTCTAAGGCATCAGTAGATGAGAGCTGGAACTGGCATAAGAAGCTCTCACATCTCAACTTCAACTTAATCAATGAACTTGCCAAGAAGGAGCTTGTAAGAGGATTTCCAAACATGCTATACTTAAGTGATGGTCTTTTTGATGTTTTCCAGAAGTCTAAACAAAGAAGAGTGTCTTTTAAAAGCAAAACAGAATTCTCTATCTCTGAGACATATCACATGCTACACCAGGACCTTTTTGGACCAGTGAACATATGTCCATCAACAAGAAAAGGTACACACTTGTAATTGTTGATGATTTCACTAGATATACATGGGTTTATTTTCTACACAGGAAGGATGAAACTCCAGAAATTCTTCTGGATCACATAAGGCAAATTGAAAATGGATCCACTCATAAAGTGAAAATTTTAAGGAGTCATAATGGAATTGAATTCAAGAACTCAAAATTTGAGGAATTTTGGGAATTTTGCAAGTACAAAGGTATAGAACAACGTTTCTCAGCTCCTGGTACACCTCAGAAAAATGGTGTTGTTGAGAGGAAGAACAGAACCTTAATTGAAGCTGGCAGAACTCTGCTAGAAGAAGCAAAACTACCCACTTACTTCTGGGTTGAAGTAGTAAACACAACATGTTATACTCAAAATGTCACTCTGATAAATAGACATGGTGTCAAATGCTAAAAGAAAAGAAGCCCAATCTCAAACATCTTCATGTATTTGGATGTAAGTTCTTTATTTTGAGAACTCATACTGATCAGCTTGGAAAGTTTGAATCAAAGGTTGATGAAGGAATCTTTGTTGGATACTCACCATCAAAATCTTACAGAGTGTTCAATCTAAAAACACACACTGTAGTCGTCTCCATAAATGTATCTTTTGATGATAAGAAGATTCCTGGTTTTGAAGTAGAAACTCATGAAAGTTTAATCTTTGCAAATGAAAAAGGCATTGTTGGAATCTGGATCAAACTCTAATAAACTGTCAAATCCTGATGATCCAAATCCTGACACTCCTTCAGATTCTGAAGATAATCATGGTGCTAATGAGCCTGCACAAGTTGAGTGGGAGCAACAACAAAGGTCAGCTGATGATGCTAACACTGAAAAATAATCTCAAAGTTATTCTCAATCCAATGTTGATTCAACATCAGAAGAACATGAGTCAAGTCCCAATATTTCATCATAAAATAACCCAACGAATTCAGGGAGAGCCTCAAATGCATTTGATGAGGCATACAATTCAGGGGGGCATCTAGTTCTAGAAGGACACTTCCCAGTGCCAGAAAATGAATTAAGAATCATACTCCTGATCTGATCATTGGAAATCCTGATGATGGTGTAAAGACAAGTGCAACTCAGAATGAATGTTTATATCACAATCTACTTTCAAAAGAATAGCCAAAGAAAGTAGAAGATGCACTCAAGGATGCAAATTGGGTCATGGCTATGCAAGAAGAATTAAATGAGTTCGAAAGAAATGAAGTGTAGAAGCTGGTGCCCAGACCTAAGAACAGGTCAATTGTGGGCACAAAGTGGGTCTTAAGAAATAAAACTGATTCTGATGGAACAATCATCAGAAATAAGGCAAGATTGGTGGCAAAAGGATATTCCCAACAGGAAGGTATTGACTATGATGAGACATTTGCTCATGTTGCTAGGGTGGAAGCAATCAGAATCTTCTTGGCATATGTTGCTCACAAGAAGTTCAAAGTCTTCCAAATGGATGTCAAGAGTGCATTTCTCAATGGAGAACTTGAAGAAGAAGTCTATGTTGAACAACCACCAGGATTTGTGGATCCCAAACATCCTGATTATGTTTACAGACTTGATAAAGCACTCTATGGACTGAAGTAAACACCTAGAGCATGGTATGAAACCCTTGCTCAGTTTCTACTTAAAAGTGGATTCAAAAGAGGTACAATAGATAAAACCCTGTTTTATCTGAATAAAGCTAAAGATTTGCTTTTAGTTCAAATTTATGTGGATGATATCATTTTTGGATCAACTAATCAAACACTGTGTGATAAGTTTTCAAAGTTGATGCAATCAAGATATCAAATGAGTATGATGGGAGAGATGAGTTACTTTCTAGGCTTGCAGATTAAACAGACTGATAATGGCATCTATATCAATTAGTCTAAGTACCCAAGAAATCTACTGAAGAGGTTTAATATGCAAGAAAGTGCAACTGCAAGTACTCATATGGCAACTGCTACAAAACTTGATCCAAATGAAGGTACAACAGTTGATGTGATAACCTATAGAGGTATGATTGGATCTCTGTTATACCTAACTGCTAGCAGGCTAGACAATATTTTTGCCACTTGTTTGTGTGCAATATTTCAGGAAAATCCAAGGGAGCCACGTCTTATTGCAGTAAAGAGAATTTTCAGATACCTCAAGGGTACTGTTTCTCTTGGACTTTGGTATGCAAGAGAAGCTGATTTTGCATTATGTGGTTATTCAGATGCTGATTTTGCTGGATGCAAAATAGACAGGAAAATTACATCAGGAAGCTGTAAGTTCTTGGGAGGCAGGTTAGTCTCATGGTTCAGCAAGAAGCATAAATCTATTTATATTTCAACTGTTGAGGCTGAATAAATTGCAGTTGGGAGTTGTTGTGCTCAGTTGTTATGGATGAGAAATCAGCTCATGGACTATGGATTATCATTCTCAAAAATTCCTATTTATTGTGATAATCAAAGTGGTATTGTTATGACAGGAAATCCGGTGCAACACTCTCTTACAAAGCACATCAGTATCAGATATCACTTCATAAGAAAGCATGTCATGGAAGGAACCATAGAGCTTTATTTTGTTCCTACTGATCAGCAGCTGGCTGATATCTTCACAAAGCCATTACCTGAAGCAACATTTACAAAGCTTGTGAATGAACTTGGTATGGTTAATTGGGACAAGTAAATTTGTATTTTAATTTATATTTGATCAAATACTGATGTATATTGATCAAATCCTGATATGTCCTAAATGCTGTGTTTTTAGATATTAAGCCAGAAATATTTGATGTATTCTATTTTATATGCATGATAAATTAAGTGAATTTATTTGCTAATTGTGCATGTTCGAATAAATATATCACTGTCATCATTACAGATCGGTCTAGGGAGACGCGCCTTAAAAAGAAATCTTTTGGTTAATTCATTAAGTTAACTCTTCAGTCTCTTAGTCTCTTGATATTCTCTTGGTTATTTAAATGGTTGCTCATCCTTCAGTAAAATCACATCTTTTCCTACCCAAACACATCTTTTCATTTCTCTCAAACAATGGCAAACCCCGGTTGGTTTTACTGCTATGGCACAGATATTGTGACCATTTTTCGAAATGGAATTCAAACTTCATATCCCATCAACAACATTCCATACGACATCTGGATTCAACTTCCAGACAACATCAAAAATGATCTTTTGTTTTTCCAAAGAGAATTTCATCTCCACAATCTTAAACAGCAGGAGAAAATCATTCGTCTTGTTGTTCTCGTTGTTGAAAGTAGGAAGAAGAATTAAACATCATACATCCGTATCTCTTCACCATCAACTTTGTCAGGCTTCTTAGACCAAGGATGTTGATGTTCACCATCTTAGACTAGGTCTATCTTGTAATCTTTTGCATGTAATCTACAAATTTCATGAAATGTACTCTTTTGATATATTAATGAAATTTCTCTTTGCAAGATTTAGTCTTTGCTTATCTCGTATTATATGCATATGAATGTTTTCATTGAAGCATGTTAATCTTTACTTCATCTACTTGAATTCTATTTCTTGATGAATGTTTTGATTAAAATTGTGGTTGCTAATAATTTGTGATGCTTTGATAAACAAATGTTGAATTTGAATCGACATATCCTGAGTTAGTTAAATCCTGAAAGAAGAAAGGTCTGAAATCCTGACGACAGGTCAGCACATTCTAATTCAGATTATTAGTGTTAATCAATCTCTGAGTAAGCTTTATTGTTGCAATTAAGTGTCTCACTTAATTAATGATTAATGGTGGATTATCAGATAAACAAATTTCTACGGTTGTGTCTTGATATAACTATATGTATTTTGTATTTACTTCCGCAATTTCCTCCACCGTCATACTCAATTACTCAGTAATTGTTTCCTGTTCGAAGTCAAATTCGCTAAGTTACCTCATTCATACGAGTGTGTTAAACCTAATTCTGAATAGTGAAGCTATAAATCAGAAGAAATTCTGTAACACAATTCATCATACACTTAGTTTCACTACGCACATCTCGCACTTACTCTTAGAGCTGTAAACGAACCGAGTTGTTCGTTAAGCTCATCCGGTTCGTTCGAGTTCGAGCTCGATAAGCTCGTCCGATAAGCTTATCGAACTCGAGTTCGAACAACATTTCTTGTCCGATAATCTTAACGAACCAAACCGAACTTTTAAGGTGTTCGACTCGAGTTCGGTTCGTGTTCGGTTCGAGTTCGGTTCATTCGTTAAGCTCGAGTTCGGTTCGAAAAAAATAGTATATTTATAATATTATATGTATAAATAATAAATATTAATAATAATATATATTAAATATATTTTATAATTATTTCAAATAAATATTTTATTTATAAAAATATATATAATTAATAGTTTTACATAATTTTTTACTTAAAATAATATTTAAAATTATTTTTTTTAAAAAAAATACAAATGATGTTTGCGAACAGTTCGTGTTCGGTTCGGTTCGATATATTCACGAACAGTTCGTGTTCGGTTCGAATATTACCGAACTCGAGTTCGGACAAGAAATCTTGTCCGATAAGCTTATCGAACAGTGTTCGGTTCGTTAAGATTTTGTCCGAGTTCATTAAAAGTTCGTCCGAGTTCGGTTCGTTTACAGCTCTACTTACTCTCTCTCACAAGTTATTCTCATCATGACAACTTCTGAAGTTTCACCACTCTTCAGTCAAACCACAATCATTAATGGGAACACATTTGGTACTAATAATTACTTAGCTCTGCTTACACATCAGCAGCTACATCATCTTTTCATGATATTCAGGATTTTCTCCTTCTATGTCCAATTAGGTATGCTCTCACAAATCCTGTTAAGGTGTCATACAGGGCTGTCATGCAGGTCTGGAACACAACAGTGGTAAATTCAACACATACTGGCCTTTCCCTTGAATATAAGGATCAAATATATGAAGTTGATGCTGACATTCTGCTTCAAGCCTTGAGATTGCATGCTCTTAATGGTGCTCCTGATACTAATACCACTGAGCAGCTGTTTGACATGCTCAGGACTTTATGCTATCAAGGAGAAATCACAACCATCGGAAAACTGGCCAGGACCAAACTAAAAAGAGAGTGGAACTTTTTCTTTGACTGCATCAATAGATGTTTCTTGAATAAGACAACAAACTATGATGCTCTTCCACCCACTTCCCTGAGAATTGGGTACTCTCTTCTTAACTCTGGTAATTTTGATTATAGTAATACTATATTACAGTTCATAATTGCTAGGAGAGCAGATGCTTCAGGAGTAGGGTATACTAGGTTTTTGCAACTAATTTTCAATTTTTTATGTCCTAACGCTATGTTTGATGATGATGAATTACTCCTTGTTTTTCAAATTTCTGAAAAAGCAATCACTGATCATATTAAAAGGGATGAAATGAATAAATTTCTAGGACAAGCTTTTCTTCCTAGAGAGATCAGGCAATTTATGTTAAGAAATAGACTTACTCCTACACAAGTGCATGCAAATCCTGATGCTGGTACCTCTGTCACAGTTCCTGATGCTAAGACTCAAGAAGTCACCCATCTTGTTTCTAACCCAAGTATTTTTTCTTCCAAACAGCAAACACAACAAGCCTCTAAATTAGCCTCCTTTGATGTCTCTCAAAAGACATCAGTTGTAACAAAGAAAAGGCTGTTTAAGAATTCTTTTACTTCTGGACAGAAAGCTAAACAAGTCTCACTGAGTGAGAGTGAGAAGAAAGAAGACTGCTTTCCAATCAGGAAAAGAAGACTGATCATTCAAGAAGATTCTGAATCAGATGATCATATGCCAATAGGGACCCTGTCAAAAATCAAGAAGTCCATTGATCAAAATCCTGATGACTTGATTGACACTACTGGAATCAAGGAGCCAACTAAAGATGCTAGTGCTCTGCTTGACAAGCTTCCAATAATTGAAGCAACTGCTGAACACAAGAAAACTGCAAAGAGCCAGTTGAAAAGAAGAAGTGAAGAAGTAGTTAGATATATCAGAAAGAAGAAGAAGACGCAGCCTCTTGACAAGGATGTTAGTACACAAGAACCTAGGTCTCAAAGGGATTTAGCAACTGCAACACATCCAGTCACACATGAACCATCTTCTCAAAGGGAAGATGCAGACACTTAGGCTGCACATATCATTGTTAATATTGCTCAGAGTGATCTTCTTGCTGACTCTGTTCAACTACTCCAGGAAAAAGCAAACTCATCAGGAGATACTGTCACGGGTGGATGCAATCATTGATGATCCTATTTTTGAGAAGAGCACACAAGAACCTTCACCAAGCATTGCTGAAGCAGCTCACATGTCTCAGACTCCACAAGAACCATCAGTTCAAAGTACTGATGATGGTCTTTCACATACTCCTGACAGATCAAATCCTGAAGATACAACAGCTCCTATTGAGAATCATTTTTCCACTGTACTAGCTACAAACATGATCCATTACTGGTTGTTAGTTTGAAAAAGTATCCTGATGTGCTGTTTGTTCCTCCACTTGAGGAATCACCTTCAGGTATTGCTAACTTCTCATATATTCTCATGTTTGTATGATTATAAATAGTCTCTTATTTGAGGTTACCTCTATTTATATGACAAGCATACAACTCTTCTCAGCCATCTCTTATTTCTTTGCTATATGTGTGATTGAGCCTTTCTGAGAGACTGTGTGAAAATATCATATTTAAAAAAAAAGAAAAATATTTTGAGTGGAAGTCTCCTGTACTGGCAAAAGGAGAGGTAGTTTTGAGACAAGAATCTTATAAATTTTTCTGTACTTATAAAGTTTCTTCTGTGAGAATAATATTACTCTTAAAAGTAATATATTGTGTGAGAAGTGATGAGATCACTTGAAAAGAACATAGAGATTTAGGTGTTACCATATTTACGTTTCAAGATCCCATCAGCCACAGGCATCTCTTGCAAAGAATCTGGATAAAGGCAAGGCAATTCTGCCTGATTCTGCACATTCTTCTGATGGCTTGTCTTACTCTGACAATGATAGTGATGACGATGATCCTGATACCGCTCAGCTTAAGTCTGTAATTGATGCATCTAAGAAGACCAATGTTGGTTCTTCTTCGCACTTCATTGACCATCCTTCTTATTACAATGCTGATGCTGAGCATTTCAGACAGACAGAATGGGATTATAAATGGATACTTGCAAATACTTTTATCTCATCTGTTGTTGACCTGCAACACATTCATCGGGCCTATGATGAAATTCAAACTCCTGATCTGAAGTTGCATCTTAAGGCCTCAACCATTTCTGTTAAAGGAATTCACTCTGAACTTGATGAAATGAAGAAGTCTCATGCTGGTGTCAAAGAGAAAATTGATGGATTTTTGCTTCACACACCTAACTCAGCTGAAATCAAAAGTGTGAAAAATACCATCAAAGATGTTGTTAAATCTCGACACAACATGGCCTCTAGACTTTCCTCCTTGGAAGACAATGTTTCTTCTATAGGTGACAAACTGGATGCTTTGTTTTCTCTTCTTTCAAATAGTGATGCCAAAAAGGGGTAGAAGATAGTTGCTACAAAATATACACCAGATTCTATTCAGACAAAGGATAAGGATATTGATGATGATGGTGATAAGAATAATCCAGTTACAGATGTTCAAATTGCTTCTACTGCTCAACAACTTCAACATTTTAAGAAGAATGATCCTTCAGGACAAAGGAAGTCTACTGGTGCTTATAAAGCCAAGCACAAGACTACTGAGGATGATGCTATTACAATCTCAAATTTAGCATAAGCTAAAGGGATGTTATTTCCTTACAGACATAAGGAAACAAGTGAAGAGATTGTCTTGTACTACAAAGATTGTCTTGTACTACAAAGACAAGAAGTTTGAGCAAAAAATGCTAGGAGTGCTCTTGGGTATATAACTGAAGAATTTCCTGATATAACACCTGAAGAAGCAGTTATGCAACAAAAGGAACTCTTGGCTCAAATTGAAGCTGAAGCTAAAACTTCTAAATGAAGAGGAAAAAGAGGTGGTAGATCTGCAAGAGGAAGAGGAAGAGGAAGAGGTGGAAGAACTTCTGGATCAAGGCAAGTGACTGCAATCAACTCTAATTTTCTGAATTTTCTATCCAGAGAAGGTTATGTTCCTGTACAAGGAAATGAAGAAGATAAAGAAGTTCAGAAGCTAGAAGAGTTGATTATACCAAGGAAGAAAAGATCAGCCACTGACATTGATCAAGCTGATACAGCAAATCAGAATGTAACTCCTGATGCAGACACAAATCCTGAGGTAAAAGCAGATCCTGATGCTGTGAACCTGATAACTGATTTTAACACTGATGAAAAACTGATCAAAACATTAAATGAGTCAGCTCCTTCTCTAGTAATCACTCCTCATATTTCAGAGGCTGATGAAAAAGAAAAGATTGATAGAAGGGAAGTTGATCAAGCATGCAAAGAATATTTGCAGAGAGTTTTAAAATCAAAGAGGGAGCTATGGCATAAAGCAGAAGGGAAGACTGATGATTTGTCTTCAAACTATGCTCCTCTCGACAAGAAGAATAGAAGATGGAAAGACATCCATGTATTCAATTATTCTAAAGGGTTCAAGCATGTTGAATTTGTGTCAGCTGTGTTAAGAGATTCTATCTCAAAATAGAAAGATGTTGATAAGTCCATCAAGAAGCCTTCTTGGGTGATATACAATGAAAAACTGAAACTTATCAAATCTTAAACCAGAGGAGGCATTGGTCATTCCAGTATGGAGATCTTAGAATCTGATCTACTGGATACAGATACTTTGACAGAAAATCTTGGTGAAAGAATTTCTCCTTTACATCTTGAGAAAGTTGAAGTTGTGAAGATTATTCATAGAAAGATAAATGATAATGATGTCAGAGAAGAGATTCTGTACTTTTTCAGAGATGGTAAAGTAAAAAGCTTTACGTTGCAGCAACTCTTAATAAAGACTGTGACAGAATTGAAATACATTCACTATCTTCTTAGAGTTGAGAACAAAGTCACCAGAAACTGGTCTTCTATGATACTTGAAATGATCAGAAGAAGAGTCATGACAAAAGATGATAAATACAATGTTGATTATGTTCCTGAGTACAGAACTTATACTGGTCAAGAAATGCAGATGAAAAAGGGAGCTGCAGTGCTACATGTTTTTCTCAACAGTCCTCAATTATCCTTCAGTCCTGATCATGAAGATGTCAGTTTAAGCTTCATGTTGATTGGTGATCTTGAGATAAGCAAAAGCTCAATTTCTAAGTTAAGATCAGCTATCTATCAGCTTGGAGAAGACACTGAAGAGAAGAGAGAGTTGAAGAAAAAGCTTGTTAAAGTCCTACGAGACAAGGAGGAAGAAAGATTGAAGAACTTTTTTGGAAGAACTGTCAGTTATCTGAAGATACTGCAGTAAGCTTTACTCCTTGTACATTTTGTAGATTGGTTTTGGCATCATTGAGAATGGAATTTATGCTTCATTGCATTAAACATAAATTGGGGGAGATTGTTACATATTGAATTCTCAATTATCAGAAGAAGCTCAGGATCTGGCTGTTCGGATGTCATCAGGATCTGATGTACCGTCAGGATTTGGTATATCATCAGCATTTGTATGACATCATTATTTGAAGACAGTCAGCATTAGAGAATTTGTTCTGTTCCTTATAATGTGGAGCAGATATCTGTTACGTCTGAGTTATAGGACTTTATCTGTTTAGTTTAAGATATGTATCAGTTTCAGTTAGTTTTTAATAATGCATATCTTAGATTATTGTGTTATAGCTGTATAGTATATAAACACAGTTTAGGTCATCACTTAGGAGAATCATACTCGAGGATCATTCAACCTAGCAGCTCTCAAGAACATCAGTATTTCTTGAGAGGATTTTGTAACAGTTTTTATCGAAAATATAAAAAACTGTTATATTTTATTACTTGTTCGAAACATTTATACAATTGTATCCAACACCCTTAAAAAATTGTATCTTTACTGGGCAACATAATTATTTTGACTAATAATTGAATTATTCTTATTAATTGAACCGTTTGTACGTTTTAAATGAAACGAACGCTTCTAAATTCATAAAAATAATATGTTTCCGATAAAAATAGTTTTAAATCTTAATTTCTTTTGGAAACGAGTCGGCGTTCGATATTTATTTATTTATATACCCGCGATTAATTAGGAATATGAGTCTAATAAATTCTAAAAATTGGGGAATGAGTCAGATATTGTTTGATGATGCGGATACTGATTTAATTTCAATTCTAAAAATGTTTTAAAGACCAGAATGACTATCTAACTTATGTGCTATGTGATTTATGTGGTCAGTTGAGTCCTGAATGCTAGTTAATTATTATACGAGTCAATTATTATCGTACAGGTAGACAATAAGGGTTGAGTGGATTCGGATTGATATACAATTGGGGTATAAGTCAATTAAATTGGTACTTTCCTTAGTAGATACGAATCCAGTAAGGCAGTTCAATCCAGTGATAGATAGCCGTGATAGATTTGGAATAGATTTCATACCAGGCAAGTTTCTCCCCTATTCTAAATTCAGAATAGTGAACTACTATGCTTATTCCTATATCTAATACAAACTCTTGATATACTGAATATATAATCTTCATTCAAGCTCATTGAAATTCAATTACTTTTTTTTGATAATTCCTTTACAATAGTTCTGATTATCCTAGAATATTCGAATACCTCTATTCATATTCTAATAGATTACACACTGTCTATACCTAGATATAAATCTTGATGTTGGGATAACATCAAAGCATACTGATTGTTCTGGATGCTTATCAAATGGACTGGATGGTTACGAGTAGGGCTGAAAATGAACTGGACCCTTTATTTAACTAGGGAGGCCAGAAATGGGCCTAGGTACCTTGATATGATGTGGGTCTATGCGAATGGCATAGGTCCGTACTATATCTGCTTGATCAGCAGGTTACAATATTGTGTTAGTTCTTGTGTCCGGTCTAGTTTATTGTTGAGCGCTGATAACGGCCTTCCTTATTCACTACAGATATATACAAATACTTATGGAAAGTACTTACCCATCCTTATCACATTCACTTAATTTATCTTGCAATACTTTACATATACATATTGTGGACTTGTTGAGCAATTATGGCTCACTTTTGTTGTTAATCACTTTATCTTTCAGTAAAATCCGAGAATGAAGCCTATCCACACAAGGGTAGTAAAGAAGCGAGTGAAAAGGCGGGACCCTCAGGCACCAAGGGTGCTAATCCCGATTCAGGAAGAAAGTTTTGAACTACCAGAACAGGTTTAGCTTGGATAGTTGTTGGGTGTGTTGGAATAAAATGGAACTAGTTTTGAAACATGTTTAGATAGTTGGTTCGAATAAAGAGAGATTGTAAGATTTTTAAATTGAGAATATAATAAAAGTAGTATTGTGTTCTTGTCTTTATACCTTAACATTAAAGATCCTGAGTAGTAGTAAGAAGGGGTTAGATGTATGTTTATATACTTGTTATACATGTTAATATATATTGTTATTGGCAAGTAACCCCATATTTATACCCCGAATTTGGAGGGCGTTACACCAATTGATTAAAAATCTATTATATATATATAGTACAACAACGGGAGGTCTGATGGGTAATTTAATAATATGATGATTATGCCACCATATTAATATCTATATAATATTTATTTTATCTCATCATCCATTTATTAAAATTTATTAATTGTTGTATAATAAATATGTACATACATACATACATACATGCATACATATAATAAATATATATATATATAAGTACATGCATGCATACATATATACATACATATATGATACATACATACTTACATACATACATATGTACGTACATATATACGTACATACATACATACATACACACACACATATATATATATCCAATAGAAACCAATTTAGAATAGAAACTATAAACCAAATTTTTTTAAAAAAAAATTACTTCGAAATATAACACATATGGTATGCAAATTGATCGTTGAGAGATGTAGGAAATTACAGTGAAATCGGATTTTAAAAAAAAACTTACGGGGGGAAACGCTGAAATTGGCTGTGGGAGGGTGCAGAGTAGTTAGGTAGGGTGATTTCAGGGGGACCATTAAATTAGGTTGATCTAGTGGCTTAGATTAATTTCTAGTTTCTATTTTAATTTTAGTTTGTATTTGATCATTCCCCTGTATATATACTCACATATTCTTATTTGTCATCAATTTAGCATCGTCCTCTAACACAATGGAATGTCCAAATGTTATATTAAATTATATGAAATTAAAAATAAAATAAAATATTTATACACATATGTATGATTTATACTCCACTATTAATAATTATGTGACATATATCATATATTCTCATCGTCCCATAAGTTGTTAACATCGTTAGGGGGTTTGTTAAGTAAATTAATTCACATGACAATTATACCCTTACATTAATATCTATATAATATTTAATTCATCTCGTCATTCATTTATTAAATTATCAATTGTTTTTTTAATTAATATGTGCATACATAATATATATATATAGGGACATACACACACATACATATCCGTACTTCTTATTTATCATCAATCTAACCTCGTCCTCGAACATAATGAAATGACGACATGTTATATTAAATTTAATGAAATAAAAAATATAATAAATTATTAATACAGTTATTCACGGTTTATACTTCACTATTAATCATTCTATAACATATATCATTTACTCCCTCCATCATAGGTTGTTAACATCGTTGTTAGACATAATGATTAAAAAAAATTATGTTATAAAAAATTAAGAAAACGGGGGTAAATTTTGGAGTTATTATAAAGATAATATGTTGTTTTAGGAAATGTTAACAATCTGTTGGGACGGAGAATATCATATATCATAAAGTTATTTACAGTATTCACCTTAATGTCTATATAGTATGACTCGTCAATCACTAACACATAAACACATTAAATAATTAAAAAATAAAATAATAATTATTTAATATTTAGAGTGATTGATATACACCACGAACACATGTATTTATTTTACTTTCTAAGCATTAACATATAACAAATACCATTTAAATTATGAAGTGGCAAAAAATATATGCTATCATAATTTATTATTTCTTGCGAATGCACCAATGGAAACACACCTCAATCATTCATGCTCATATGTGTAAACAAATAAATTATTTATCCATTGGGTAACAACATAAATGTATGGTCAACGAATACAGCAAAAACAATTTTAATTAGCGGAATCTAGAGTATGCACGTGGATTACACGGGTTACAGAGCTAATTAATTAATAATAGAGTTAAATAATTAATAATAGTGAAACTCATGCATTTAGATAGATTTCAGCAGTAACGTTAACACCTTCTATATTGTCAACTCGGCAATGTGTACCAACTTTTGGTATTCAATATGTTAATGACGTGATATTGATGACTTCATAATTTGGGATGTTTTTATCGGTAAAATTTATGTTAGTATAGAATGGACCACTATTATAAATTAATTTATAGCCAATCAAATTATAGTACGTAATATTTAGGATTTATTTTGAGTATGAATGGGAACCTCAGATTTTTTTGGATCTTTTCATAAATACTCAAGTTTTACAATTTTTTTGCAAAAATGCTATCACTTTATAAAAATATTTGCAAAAATAAGTTCAACCATTTTTGCAATCACGTTTGCAACTAAATTTATATTTTTTTTAAAATGCGTTATGTAAATTGCAACCATATTTGCAACCTAAAATGCAACAACATAAAATGCAATATGAAATGCAACCTAAAACAATTATACTCACCTCGTACAAAAAAATATGTATTCATAATATGAGGCCAACTATGTCCTCTGAATATTGCACTATCCATGCATGAAATTAATGTGAGTGTGAATCGTGAAACTACTTTTTTCTGAAGAGATGCACGAAGAATTGGTCATAAAACTATTATTTTCATTTTTTATTTTCAAAATATTTGTATTCAATTGGTTATGCAATCTGGAAACAAAACGGCTAATTATTTAATCTGTTCATTTATTTTTTAACCTGATTGAGTCGGGGTTTGTCCCGATTGAGTGTCTTTCATTTTATTAATAAAATCTGTTTCAAATTTGAAAAAAAAACAGTTACATAATTTAAACTAGTTTGTAATCAATTATGCAATATGATATTTTTGTAAATATTTTTAAAATAAAATATTATTTTACAAATTTTTTCAAGAGTTGATAAAATTGTAAATAATTTTATAAAAAATTGTATATATGATAAATTCACTTTTTTTATTGTCATCAAGGTATGAGAGTTGATCAAGGGAAAGCCGCGAGGGAGACTTGTGAAAATAGGAAAGTTCTAAATTAATGCGGACCTTTGTATTTATCGTAAAGAAACCTTTTTCCCAGCTTTTAAAAATAAAAACATATCGTTAATATCATAATGTCTATTCTCTTTTTAATATTTTGAAACTCACTGGAATATGCCCTCTAACGAATAATGGGGACATGTTCAATAATAAAATAATGTATATACTATGATACATTAGGAATTAACTGTCAAAGATGACCATCTGGTTCTGGTGTTTATCTAACAAACTTAAAATGATAATTATCTGCTTGTTTGTTTTGCTTTGTCACTTGACATAGCATTATTGTTCCGGGAATATCTGTCCATTTTTCAAAAATTATTAATAAATAAGGCTGATTTGGGTAGAATCAGACTCCTTTATGTTTAAATATTATTTTATTTTTTTAGTGTGTCCAGATTTGAGTACAGAATCATATTATTCAGATATAAATTAATTCTATATATGAAGATCAAATCTAAACCAAATATGAGTCGGATACGCATTTTCATTTTTTAACCGAATAATTTATGATAAACCAGATACGAGTGAAATATGTTCCACTAACATTAATTATCATTTTTATTTCAACTATTCATATGATTATCATTATAAAATAAATATAAAACCTATAATAATAATAATAATAATGATGATAATAAAAGTCATACTTGATAGGAAATTAAAACTTATATAAGATATTAAAAATTATAAAATGATTATTTACTTACATATATGATGGGTTAAAAATATGTTTTACATATAAGATCGAATATGAGCAATAGATTATAATTAGCTATTCTGGTAAGATCATTTTATAAAAAATAATATGAGACCTAATTTGATCATAATCGTTGTACTAAAATATACCACATTCCGGTTATTATATTATATATAAATAACCAAAATAAGGTTAACAAAATAAGGGGATAACCGTTAAATCTAAATATATCTCATTCCGATTATTATATTGATAATATAGATTGGGCCGGAATAACGTAGCATGTATGTTTTAATATTTTACAGACAAAAAACATAACTTAACAAACTTTTTTTATTACAACTTAACAAACTAATTACTTACCATTTCTTTTATTTAAGCAATTGGCAATACCAACTCAAAATATATTGATTAAAATGTTAAATATCTCACATTCAATTCGAAATACTTACATGTCATATAATTAATTATTAATTTTTTTAATAATAATATGAGATTTCACGTGTATACATATATGTTCACGAATTAAAAATATAACACATATCTTTGCATATTATTAAAAAAAATCGAAAACAAATTAGGGATAAGTAACACTACTCATATATTTATTGGAAGTCATTCCTCGAATGGAGGTACGAACATTAAAATGTAAAAGTTTCTATAATTTTAAGAAAAAAAAATGGAGATTATATTCAAGGGTGAGATATCCCAAACAAAGCATTTGTTATTAAACTAGTAGCACGTCCAACAATCTAAAAAATACTTACATTTCATTTTAAATTATAGATTTCAAAGAACAGATTTCAAATATAAAATTTTAATTAATTTCAAATTCTCATATTTTTGCTAATATTTGAATATTTTAAATTTCAAATAAAATAAAAATTCAAATTTTTAAATATATTATTTCTTCAAATTCAGAATTTTAATAAAATTCAGGTATGTAAAGGGCACGTAAATAAATTGACTTTAAAAACTGTGACATGGGAGGAAGCACTAGTTATAAACTCAATTTAATCGAATAAATTATAAATATGTTAGAAAATCGAATATCCAAATCAAGTGTATGAAATTGGCCGAGTTGGTGATGTAATTGCACATGTTTATGGATTACACGATGAGATTCAAACTCGCACTCGGTGCAACAAACATATGAAAAAGACATTTATAAATTAAACTAACATAATTATACCGATACAGTACAAAATAAACTACTAAACCAATTGCTACTTGGTTTATCATAAAAAATGAAACTCATTAACCAGTTTCCTAGTTTTCTGATACATAAGTAGTATTCTAAAAATCGGTAATTTGATTCGATTCGACGAAAGTATGAAATAATGAGTACTCGGAGTATTCGGGGAATATCCGGAAAGAGTACTCGGTTAAAAACTCGGATAATAAAATATTAATTTTTAATTTAATATTTATTTAAGTTAAAGTATTATATAAATAAATGGTATACAAGATAATTAATTATGTTTTCGAGTATCTCGAAATAGTACTCGATATAAAATTCGAAATTTTAATTGACTGATAACTTTTATTTAGTATGAATTTAACTTATAATATTTTATAAATGATATGCAATATAATTGATTATTATTTTCTTATTTTGACTAGCCTTTTATAATTATTTTAACGTTAAAAATATATAAAAGTTGTATTTATTTGTTACAAACTAGCATCCACTTACGATTTTTTTTGGGAACATTGTTTTTTTTTCAAATTCTTTTTTCTAAAACCGCGTTTTTCCCGAGTAGTTCGAGTTTTGTCCAAGCTTAACCCGAGTCAAAATAAAAAACCGAGTTACGGCTGAGTATACCAAAATAGGATTGGAAATAGCTCCGAGTCCGAATACTCGTCCAAATACTCCCGAATTTAAGAACACTTTACATAACACGTAAAAATAATATAAATAGTGTACGCACATTTTCTTTCTGCATCTCAAATAATGCATTAATCATTCGCCTTTATCTACAGGGGCGCTACAATTACTCCCTCTGTCCCGTTCATTTATATACATTCACTGTTTACACATATTTCGAGACTTCTGTAATGTATAGTTTCATAATTTTTTTCAATTTTTTTTAATAAAAATTTAAACATTAAACTTTTATACAAAAGAGAAAATTGAAAAAATATTATGAAATTATATTTTAAAAAAATATTAAAAAGCGTGCAAATGTATAAAATTTAATATAATAAAGGGAGTATAAAGTTGGTAGTCGTGTTTAGCCGCCATAACTCCGCATGTGACATATCTAATAAAGCAAGTATACAATTCCCCGATAGTTCGGTTTTAAAATTAATAAAAAACGAATCAATGCATGTTAATTTCGGTTCTCCTAGAGCTTAATAACTAATTACATTTTTGAAGTTTTTCTTATGGTTCTTTTGCAAATGTGCTCAGAAAAAATACTAAGTTGTATAAAAAACGAATCAATGTGTCCGTAAGGATCGGCTAGGGGATAAATATCTTCTTGAACACAGAAAAATAATTTATTATTATACTTTCTGAGTTAGAGTCTAAAAAAAATGAATCAATGCATGTTAATTTCGTATTGTTTACTTTCGTGTCGTGTCGTGCATTTCCGTGTTTTGTATATTTGAATGTCAAGTTCAAAAGTCAAAACCGACCCATTTATGATTCATGTAATGTTGTGTTTGTGTATTTTTGTTTCGTTTTGTATCGTGTTTTCATGTAAAATGGAAAAATAACATAAATTTAATTATTTAATTAAATAAATATAAATATAATATTGACGGAGGAATCTGGTACAACAAAGATTGAGGTTTTTAGCCGGAACTAAGATCTGTGACGGTGGTTCTTTGCCGGAAAATCAAGCGATGTATGGTGGTTTGTGGTTGTTTTAGGCTGAGATTGATCAGAGTAAGTGGTGACTCTCTTATCAGCTCTCAACTTCTTACCCTCTCAATGTGCCTACGTACCCTTTATATAGGGATCAAGCCTGACGTAGTTCTCGTGGAACAAGAAATCTAATGGGCTTAGACTTCTTATTCCTTGGCCCAGTAGAAGCCCATCCAAAGTCCGTCTTCCGCTAGCTTTGGGAATGTCCAACTATGAGGCCCAACCGCGAAGGCCCAAGGCTCGTCCGTAATCGTAGGACTTCACGGATAATGCATCTCCCTGCGCAAGGATAACACTTCGTTACAGCTATTTCCCTTGATATACGGACGCAGGTATAGCCACGGTTCACCCCAAGTGCAGAACGCATCCCTGTTCCCCGAATGAGGATGACCCACCAGATAACAAGACAGGTGATCCCAAGCTATTGGGTGCAAAGTGCAGGATGACTCCAAAGTTCTCCAACGAGGACACCCGTTGAATGCAATAACAGAGTTCCCAAAGCACACACCAAAGTTAACCCTTCATCCCCAACGAGGACACCCGTTGAATACAGGAGGAGGCCTTCAATCATCAGGCATACCCCTGGAGGCCTTCAAGCTTTTCACGGACATCCCCCTCCTTAACCGTCTCAAGGAGGGAATTTTTCAAAGAGTACCTGCAACAAATACATTAGTAAAAATAACCTCCATTGCTCCTCTCCATGCAAGCTTTGCCCTGAAGTCACCATTGAGAACACATAGACCAATCACAGGACGCGTCCTAACACATTGGGCGCGCCCTCACCCTCATGAGACTTGCACCGTCTCCTCAAAAACCATCATGCACAGCATTCCACTTCCTATGGCGCGTCGTGGTAAATGTAGGCGCGTCCTACAGCGTCCATCGCCACAAGATCTCATGTGCCAAGCACTTTCATAATTATTGACGCGTCCACATAGCTTGAGCGCGTCCTTACTTGACCATGCACTCTTCACGCTCCGTAACACATCCCTTCTCAAGCAGGCGCGTCCTCTGTACCTGGACGCGACCTAGCCCTCTACAATGTAATACCGAGTTTGACTGTAATTAGTCTGCGTTTGACCCGAGTCAATCCAATGCCAAATTTTGGGTATAACATATAAGATTAAAATCGACCCTACATCTCGACCGTGTACTTCTTGTTCGTGTAATTTCGTATCGTGTACTAAAAAATCAAATACAAATGCTAAATTTTTGTATCGTTTTGTGTCATGTATGTCGTGCCGTGTCCAAAATATCTGGTATATATACACCTTTTATATTGGTAGTCTGCAAAAATGATTGGACTGCGTGTGATTGATTGTGGGGTCTAAGGCCCAATATCTTTTAGTCCAGAAACAGAAGGTGGTGAGTTATATAGGGCCTTTAAGGTATTTATAAAAATTATCTCAGATAAATTAAAATAGATAAACCCCCTACATGTATAATATAAGTACCAAGTAATTTATTATTTATAAATTATTTACGTATTTGAATATTTTTGAACTATAGGACTACATTTGACCTAAAAACCATAGAACTACAAAATGCTGCGTCTCAAATACAAATGAGAAGTTCAGAAAATTGTGTAGTAAAATCTCGATAAATAAATATAAATGAATACAGTCCAGAATTGAAAATTTTATTTATTTAATAAGATTACGCCTGCATAAGTGGACCAACATTGAATATTCTCTTCCTACACTGGAAGGGATAGATCCTTTATTGATCATACACTATCTTCGTGTTCAAATTCCTATACCCAGTAGAGCCCTTATAATTGTCCCTTGAGACTAAGAACTAAACCAAAACATAGTTCAGTGTACACAAGATGACTATGATGACCTCAAGTCTAAGGATACTTGTACAACTATCACTATGTGAACAACTGCTGACACGCGAGTGAACTCTATCAGTTGTTCAGCTGTGTGAGTCATGTTCAATGAACTTATTCTATAATAAGCACCTACATACTAGCTATAGTGTCACCACACAAATGTCTATGAGAACAGACATCCTTCATAATGAAGCAAGCATAGTATGTACCGATCTTTGCTACCAGGAACTATTTAAGTTTAGAGTTATCATCTTTGAGGTCTCATTATTATGATCTCATCACAATCCATAAAAAGCTTTACTCTAAACTGTGGTATATCTTATTTAAACATTTAAATAGATAGAGCCTGCAATAAAAAAATAAAATAAGTCTTTTATTAATATCAATGAAATCAAAACAGATTGTATAAAAGTTATTCCTAAATCTTCATACATGATTGGACTTAGGACATATCTCTTTCAATCTCCCACTTGTACTAAAGCCAATCACTCTGGTATCTAATACACATCTTGTCTTTATGACGATCAAAGTGACTTTGAGAAAGTGGCTTTGTGAGTGGGTCCGCTACGTTGTTATGTGTGTCAACTCTCTCAATGTTGACATCTCCTCTTTCAACAATCTCCCTAATCAGATGAAAGCGCCGCATGACATGTTTGGAATTTTTATGAGACCTAGGTTCCTTGGCTTGTGCTATTGCTGCGTTGTTATCACAATATAACACAATAGGCTCTTCAATGCTAGGAACAACTCCCAACTCAGAAACAAATTTCATCATCCAAACGGCTTCTTTTGCAGCCTCACTTGCAGCTATAAATTATGCTTCCGCTGTGGAGTCAGCCGTTGTAGACTGTTTGGAACTCTTCCAACTAATCGCACCACCATTCAGAGTAAACACGTACCCTGACATGGATTTGCTATCACTTTTTGATTGAAAACTAGAGTCAGTATAACCCTCTATTTTCAACTCAGATTCACCACAAAAAACAAGAAAAATGTCCTGAGTCCTTCGCAAGTACTTAAGGAGGTTTTTCACTGCTTTCCAGTGGTCTTCACCTGGATTGGACTGATATCCGCTCGTCACACTAATTGAATAAGCAACATCAGGCCTTGTACACAATATCGCATTCATGATAGATCCTATTGCTGAAGCATAAGGAATTTTACTCATATGCTCTCTTTCCTCAAGTGTCTTAGGAGATATTTTTTCAGAAAGGGACACTCCATGGCTCATCGGTATGAGACCTCTTTTGGAGTTTTCCATGCTAAACCTTTTAAGCACTTTCTGGATGTATGTACCCTGGGTAAGATTATCATTCTTCTAGATCTATCTCTATAGATCTTCATACCGAGAATGTAGGATGCTTCTCCCAAGTCCTTCATGGTGAAGTTCTTTGATAGCCATACTTTGACTGATTGTAGCATCGGTATATCATTTCCTATAAGAAGTATGTCATCCACATACAATACAAGAAATGTTACCGCGCTCCCACTAACCTTCTTGTAGACACATGGTTCATCTATGTTTTTGATAAAACCAAACTCTTTGATTGTCTCATCAAAACGGATGTTCCATCTACGAGAAGCTTGCCTTAAACTATATATGGTTCGCAGCAGCTTACACACTAGGTGTTCATTTCCCTTGGAAAGAAAACCCTCTGGTGTGTCATATACACTTCCTCCTCAAGTTCCCCATTGAGGAAGGCCGTTTTCACGTCCATTTGCCAGATCTCATAGTCGTAGTAAGCAGCAATCGCAAGCAAAATCTGAATTAATTTTAACAGGGCTACAGGCGAAAAAGTTTCATCAAAGTCAATCCCTTGCCTTTGTTTGAATCTTTTTGCCATGAGCCTGGCCTTATAGGTCTCCACCTGGCCATCTGCTCCAATCTTTCTCTTGTATACCCACTTGCACCCAATAGGCTTAACACCTTCAGGCGCCTGAACCAGAGTCCATACTTGGTTGGTATACATAGATTCCATTTCGGATTTCATGGCATTATGTCATTTCTCTGAGTCAACACTACTCATAGCCTCATTATAGGTCACAGGGTCATCATCATCAATGATTGACAACTCATTTCCATTCTCAATGACAAGGCCATAATACCTCTCAGGTTGGAGAGAAACTCTTCCTGTCCTACGAATGGGTTGTTCCACAGAAGGTTGTTCAGTCTGAACAGGTGTTTCCACTTGATCTGTAGTAGTTTGTGCTTCTTGAACTTCATCAAGTTCAATTTTGCTCCCACTATTTCCTTCAAGGATAAACTCCTTTTCCAAGAAGGTAGCATGTCTGGATACAAACACCCGATGATCGGTGTAAAAGTAATACCCCAAAGTCTCTTTAGGATATCCCACAAAATTACATTTTACGGATCGAGATTCCAGCTTATCTGGGTCAACTTTCTTGACATAAGCTGGACATCCCCAAATCTTAACGTGTTTAAGACTCGATTTCCTTTCTTTCCATATCTCATATGGTGTTTGAGGAACAGATTTGAAAGGCACCTTATTCAGTAAATATGCTGAAGTTTCCAATACATAACCCCATAGGAATACTGGAAGATTCGCATAGCTCATCATGGACCGAACCATGTCTAACAAAGTTCGATTTCTCCTTTCAGATACCCCATTCAACTGTGGAGTATATGGAGGAGTCCATTGGGAGACTATATGTAACACCCCCAGATCCGGGGTCGGGGATCCGGGTCGTCACGGTCTTTCTTTCCACAATATCACTTCACTAAATTAATAATAAATAACCTTATGATGTGACCCCACACTAACACACACCACAACCCGTTATAGTCTCAGAGATGAAATTTAAATAAGTACAAGTCTTTGAATCCACAATTTAAAAGTTATTACAACCCAAAATGATTACTTGATAAATTTACAGTTAATTGCCATTATCTGCCACAAGTTATAATTATACATAATTGATTCTCAAAAGTAGATGGTCTGATCTACAATAGATCTACCTCTGCAGCTATAGCAGCTACAACATCAACGGGAAGACGCGGGACGCTTCCCACGCGCTTGCGCTGGGTCTGCTGGAGTCTGGCCATCTTTCCTAACTGTTGTTGTGTGATGAAGAAATAAAGCAAGGGTGAGCAGCAAGCCCACCAAAATAATATGTATAATGATTTACAATATATGAGCCTACTCATAATACTCATGAAAGTCTTGGTCAAAAGAAATGAACCAAGTTTGATATCTTAATGCGATGAAGTCACAAAATATTCAGTATATATACATATATACTTTTCAAAATATTGGAAGTCCTCTTCCATGCATAATATACACAAAGTCCCAGTGTATAACTGTATATATAAAAAAAAATATCGTTGCAAGGTGATCTCATATATCTAACCTTGTCTCAACGTTTTTCTGAAAATCTTTGTCATTCATAAGACAATTATTAATTAGATATAAGTTTAAAAGATGAGGTTACCAAATACCCCAATATACTTATATCTTTCCCAATACTACTTGAGCTACCACCGTTCAAGTTATAACCAGTTTCAAAAGTTCATCACATAGATGAGACTACAAGACAAGATTTGAATAGATTAAATCTTTAAAATATTATTAAAGGAAATGAAGTTATGACATACTTCATTAAGTCTGATATATATATATATATATATCCACATATACATCTTCCTTTATACATTTCCTGAAAACCTCTGTCATGTAAAGTATGAACAGAATTGCAATATCCAATAAGTTTGGAAAGGAAAAGAATTTTTGGCATAAACCAGATATCTTGCTGATCAGGCAAAGATACCAATAAGTAACCTTTTCTACTAGTAGATGGATGAATCCCCCACCGGTCATCACCCTGGCCTCATAAGGACCTTGTGCTGGACCGCCACCCGGCCTCTTACGCGTTGATGGACTGCCACCCAGCCACTTACACAATAATAGACCGTACCCCGGCCTGTCGCTTATGCCGACTCAATTAGATGGGCTTACTTCCCGAACATTGGGCAAGTAATCAATTCATTTACCAAAACTGCAACCTCGTTGCGAATATAAAATACACCACAGAGCCGGATTCCCCAGGTTTTGAGCGAGTATTTAAATCCCCTTAAAAAGGAAGATCTTAAATATAAAAATGAGTTTTGGGATCCGCTCTGACTTTAAAAATCATTTTGAAGACTCGAAAACACTTTATAGAGTGTTTGGAGTAAAGCTGATTTAATGAAGTAAATCAGTCCCCAGAATATTTAGAAAATGACTGAATATTATTATTTAAATAATATTCCCATAAAGAATAATCTTTATAAAAATAATTGAAGTAGAAGTATTAAAACTTATACTTGAAACGAGTATTAAATAACCAAAGATATACTTATATGAAAGTATTATCTTTATTTGAATAATCGAAAATAAGTTTGATTATTGACACCTTATTCTTTAATAAAATAAAGAATATACCTCAGCAAATAATCGGAGTCATAGATCCTCAAATGAATATTCAAATAATATTCATTAAATAATATAAACTGAGTCATAAGCCCTCGAATGAATATTCAAATAATATTCATATAAATAAATAAAAGGAGTCATAAGTCCCCGAATGAATATTCAAAATAATATTCATTAATAAAATAAAGTTAAAGTTATCGAATAAACCTTATTCGATTAATAGTTTTAAAAACTATGACCATATATATATATATATATATAAGTATATATATATATATTTATATCCATATATACAAAATCTACTCGGGATCCTCGACTCCCGGTTTTAGAAAATATTTTCACCTTTGGGTCCCTATACTAAGGGTATATGCAAATTACCGCTATCCTCTAGCATAGGTATTATCAACTGAATCAACAGATATATAAGGAAAGAATACGAAACAGGCATGCATATATATATATACCATAGCAGCATGCTTCAATATATTGCAACATTTGCTAATTAACCAACATGCATCTATCGCAAGATAATGCAAATACATATTTACATCACAACAACAGTTATAACTGGTAGAAAACTTGCCTGAGCGACTTGGGGTGATAAAAGGCTCGGGACGAGTCTGGTAACCTATAAACAACAAGTAAGTTGGAATTAAACCAAAATCACTTGTAAATCTATACTTTAACTAACTTAGACTTTAACGCTTGCTTTGCGCTCACTGATTCGCTTAAGCCACTCGGGTACCCTCGGCTCCACCATTTTTAATAATTTAACCTTTACGAGTTTTAAAGCGATTCCTTCGCGAATGTCTTACCAACTGCCTAACACACTTACCATAAATGTTTCATACTTCAATTAGTCCTTTAAGGTCTTTAACCTATGTTTCAAAGTAAGGCGAGGGGAAAAGTTTCGTTCGCGAAATGCCGTTACTTGAAACGGTCGTTTCTCCTAAACCGTGCATCGGAATCGAACGAACTACATATCAAAACGAAGCTCGTAACATGAGCTATCTAAACATGGCAATGGTCACAATCTAGCAGGGGGTTCTCGGGTCCTAATATTATGAACAAAAGCAGTCTAAAGTAAATCGGACATTACGACGGCTATGTTTACGCGATTTCCCAATTTTAAACCAATTCAAAACAACCACAATTCAACCACATATCATTCATACAACCAACATCCATCCATACCATACTACAACAGCCCCAACAATTCAATATTTCCAATTCATACTTATTTCTTAATTATGAACTAAGAGTTTACTTAAGTTCATTAACTAATAACCAAGATTTCCAACTCCAAAAATATCACAAAATCAACCAATCTCTAAACACACAATAATCATGCCTCTCACCAACTAAACTACTCATAACAAGCTCTAAACATGATTACACACCCATTACACTAACCCATCATCTAAATATTAGGAAATCTAAACAACAAAACTTAAAACTAAGACCATGAAGAGTTATACCTTCCTTGAAGCTTTTAATCCATGAAAGGTCCTTGGAATGCCCATGGAAGCCTTAATCTAACCTCCTACAAGCTTGTTCTTTCAAAGAAATCAAGAACACAAAAATTAATTTCAAGAAAGTACTATTCACCATCTTCTTGAATGATTTATAGGAAATGCTAGGAAAGGATTTTGAAGCTAAGATTTCTAGGAAGTATGTAACTTAACTAGGAGAAGCTAGGATAATTACCTTGTAAAATGGCAAGTGGAGGAGCTTGGACTTCCCAATTCTTAAGAAAGAAGCCGAGAGCTTCATGAAGAAATGGAAGGTTTGGTGTTTTGTGATTTGTTTTGCTTGGTTGGTTGCTTTTTGTCTTGTTTTTTGGTTAATTCCCTTTATAGCCTTGACTTTGTGTGGTTAATATTCCACCACATTTCCTTCCCTCTTATGTCATGCTTGCATCATCCTCATGATGTCATCCTCCCCTCCTTGTCCTCTTCTCATTGGTTGGGTGACATCATCCTCTCTAATCCCTTTGATTAACTTCCTAATTGTTTGCCTAATGACCGCTGATCTGTTATACGGTTCGCTTAACTTTCGTTTTCGTTTATCGTTTGAGGGATCATACCCGGGATCTTATTACTTAGGTTCCCTTAACCTTTCTCAATACATTATATTCCTTTTTATGATCCTCTCTTATAATCCTTTAATTTAAACCCTTTTTATTCTGTTACCTTTTTCTCAATTCTTTCCGTATCTAGTGGATTTCCGGGAAAAATCAAAGTGTTCGGAAATTGGATTCTGACGATCTTTACATACACTTATATACCACATAGAGTACTAATAATATCCCAGAAGATCAATAACAGAACCCCTACATAGTGTGGCATGAAAAGTTTTCTCATTCAGCAAAAACACTATTCATAAGGGTTTCAAAAAAATTTCCCAAAAATTGGGGTTATTACAGTCTCCCCTCCTTAAAAGGATTCCGTCCCGGAATCAGATAGAAAGTGAATAGGGATACTCTCTTAGCATTGCACTTTCTAACTCTCGAGTAAATTTTCCCACATTGTGGTTCTACCATCAAACTCTTACTAGTTTGATAATCCTTCTCCTAAGCACTTGTTCCTTTTCACTCTATAACCCTTCCTGGTTGCTCCATATAGGTTACGTCGGGTTGCATATCTATGCGCTCATATGCCTCTATTTATCTGGCATCTGAATTACACTTCCTTAACATTGATACGTGAAACACGTTACGACCTGCTACATGTTCAGGATTAGGGCTAGCTCATATGCTATCTTCCCAATATGTCTTAATATATCCAAGGGTCCAACATTTCGTGGACTTAGCTTCCCTTTCTTTCCGAACCTCATCCTTCCTTTCCAAGGGAATACCTATAACAATGCTAGGTCCCCTACTTCCTATTCTTTGTCCTTCCGTGTCAAATCAACATACTTCTTATGTCCATCTTGGGCTACTACCAGCCGTCCTCTGATTAGATCTATTATATCCGTGGTCCTTTGGACTACTGCGGTTCCGAGCATCTTACGCTCTACAACTTCATCCTAACATAAGGGAGATCGATATTGTCTTCCCTCAAGGATCTCATAAGGCGATATCTCAATACTGACATATGATCTATTATCGTAAGAAAACTCAATCCGTGTTAAGTGATCATTCCAAATTCTTTCAAGTCTATTGCACAGACTCTCATTATAGCTTCTAGCATTATAGCTTTTGCTTCTTAATACCCATTCTTTTCCAGTTCGTAATCGCTACTACCTTCCGTTCCTAATATTATACTGGTTATACTTTTGCTCGTTAGCGTTCTATAACCTTTTAATAACCACGTCAACCTTAGTATCACGAATGTGTTCCCATTCCGCATACTACCACCACTTTATTACTCCTTTTTCAATTGTTTCTATTTTCCAAAATTTGATCAATCAAATAGAAGTAAAGGAATTTGTTGAGAGATCACTATGATCATGAACACTTGTTATATCGCATAGTTAGTACAGAAGGTGGCCAACCTTTAGTACTTGACAAGCAATTAAACAACATGTGGTATCCTACTAGGCTTCTATCACAAAGATAGATAATCATTCGGCAATACCTCCCCTTCTGGAAGGGTTGTTCTTCTCAGCTTACATGAAATGAAAAGAAGAGAAAAGAACGAACCGAAGAGAATTGTATATATGAAAAAAATATACTGCCACAAAATATCTGGCTTGGAACCTACCTCTGAACTATAGAGGTTTGTCACAGGAGAACAAAACATATACGTATTTATATCAGCATCAAGCATTATAGCCTCGTATTTCCCATGCCTAAATATTTTCGCTATCCCGTCCATCATTCTATGGACCCACACTCTTCCTCGAGCTTATACATAATCACCTTTGAAACTCCCTCGACATCGAAAATCGAATCTGGGATCTCATTCTATACATCATCGTTACTAGAATTCTATGCTTGCACCGCAACCTTCCTCGTATAATAATACGACTCTCTATTGATAAGAAAGAATAATTATTCACTAGGTAGATACTCTACTTAATTAGTCTATCAATGATAACTTATACACTACCACGACCCGATTAGTGGTACTCAATCTCAACATCCATTCCAATACAACTCTCACGATTGTAATCAGCTCAATACTCGCAGAATCATTGCTGCCTTACTATGGTCCACCACTGACCTACTGTCGTCATTCATTTTTCCATAAAATCTTAATATCTAACCATACGGAGTCTATACATGTCGTATCAAATTCTCCTAAGGAGTTAACATAACCACCAATCACAATTCATGAAGAACACTCCAAACTCTGACGTACTTTCATGACATGAAGCAGATAAAATTGCAGAAGAGTTTCAATCAAAGCACCGATAGCAGGTTAATACCATTCTTAATCATATGCCTTCAATAGAAGACTTAACTCAAAGGTTTGTTTGGTCCTTTTTGAAACATGGTCCTGGCTTATCTCAAGATAGGACCTTCTAAGATAGATAGCCCGTTCATGGCGATTACACAAATTAAACCTTTACCAACTACTATTACGGTTGGGTATTGCACAGTCATCAGAAGGAATGTCAATCTTCCAAACCATAATTCAACCTTCACATTTTTAACCATCATCACTGTATTCTTTTGGCACACGCGCCTATAATTTTTCCTTTTACCGTTAAAGTGTCGGCCACCTCTTTGGCCTTTCCTGATAGTAATAGTTCCTTACAGTCAATGTCTTTTAACCACCTTCAACTAAATTTTCTACCTCATTTCAATCACAGCTTATGTGAAGATGTTTTCCTTAAAATCTAATAAGTAAAAAAAAATATCACCATTTTTCCATAAGTTATTGCCTCAATCTTTAGAGGTTAATCACTGTCACGACTGACTCTCAATCATACTTAGAACATCTTTTATCTTAGGTCCTACTTGCCCTGAACAATTTCGACCTTTACTGGTTCGATCCATACTTTCTCGTGGTTTAACATGTGCCCCACTTGGCATCATTATAATTATGCCATATTTCCTTTATCAACATTTTTATTCTTGAGAATTTCGAATATTTCCTTTCTCCTTGTAAAACCTCTAAGGTTATCCTTCAATCATTCCTCCTGTATTCCCTAGATACAGGGCATATCACAATACCATTTACTAATAGTAGAACCATTGTCTATATACTTCTGAAAAATTTCTCCACTGATCCTTAAAGGTTATTATTACCTTAATCCTTTCCAATTCATACTGTCAAAACTCATACTATCCCTATTAAGGGTGAAATGCCAACCTTTATGCATTCCCCTAGGATTCGTTTTAAGTTACCGATGTTCTATCCTTAATTCCACCTTTAAAAAGGTACAAGCATCCTTCCATGGATAAATAAAGTCATATATCCCTGATAGATTATCATATTCATCATTCCCACCTCGATAGTCTATACCTAACTTCATAATAGCATCCTTATTCATATTGAGGTCAATCCATATGGCCTCCAAAAGATAACAACGGTTATCCGCTTGTCTTGCCTAATTTGGTAACGATAACAAGGATGTTCTGGAAGATATTGGTCGTGTTCAACGTGAACTTCTTCTTAATAATTCCTTATTTACTTTTGTTGTTTCTCAACAGTCACCTCAATGTTGGGATATCTCTCATACCTGGCGTCTCCCTTTCTGGGTATCAAGCCACCGGTCTTACACTTCACATTCTTGAAGGTCACTTCCTTCATCCAATTTTCCTAATTTCTTACTTCCTTGTCTCCTCAGTCTATCCGCGTCTCATATTTAACCTTCGAACTATCTCAAGTTTTCCTCAAATCCTCCCAACTTACAGGGGATAAAATATATGTATCTCTTATGCCTTCACCCAGCAATTTTAACTCATGGTGAATCACCCTCATCCTGACGATTACATACTTTTTCTATTTCTATTGCTACGAGTCTTTAGGGTTTCCTCATACCCAATTCCTTTATCATTCCTCAAACTCTATTGCCTTTATATTCCTTTCCACTTCAGTTTCTTTTTATTTTCCTTTCTCTTATCGTTATTTCATGGACCAACACAACATAAACATTGATTTCAAACATCCCGTCATTCTGGATTCGTGTCCTCAGAACGAATCTTGACAACTTTTACAACTTAGATTCATAATTTATCATACTCGTCTGCCTTTGTTCTAGCTCCAAAGCTTTTACACTATCTCCTTATCTTTGGGAATTACTTTCCGAAAACAATTGACTGAACTTAAATCAGTTTATTCTAACCTCTGGCTCCGTGCCTTTCTTGGTCTTTCACCAGCGGGTGGTCTCTCTCTTAGGAGGGTAAGTGACAAAACAGTCCTTTTGAGATTCGTCAATCATTTAGAATCTCAAATGATTCCTATATTTCCTTTAGCCAGGCTCTTGCCTCGATTGGGCCAGCTTGTTCCTTGGAACTCTGAGAGCTTAGCGACTTAAAGGTCCTAAAAGAATTTCTCACCGCACTGTCTCCTCAGGGTGGTGGTTGGGGATAATAGTCTAAGTTCTTTTTAGACAGGTCCATGAATTGCCGTATAGGAGTACCGTCTCGGGTCTCCTTTCCTTACTCGACTTTCTGTTTCCTTAGTATGAAATGTTTCATCCTACTCCCCATAATTGGGGTCATCTTTTAATTTAAAATCCTCATTTTCCACTCCATTATGTCATGGGTTCCTTCTATCTTGATGGCGACCTCCCTGACTATCACGTTCAGGGTTTGCTCTAAATCTTATTCCTCAAACTATGGCTCTCATCTAAGTTCTCATCCTTACGCTCTTGAACTTTCGGAACCCAAATTCTATAGGAATACCTCATTATTCCCTTATCATCTTTCTCGGTATTAATCTTTTATCTAATTGTTGGCTCTCTGCCTTCATTCATAACTTTTTCTGGCATAATATGATCTTTTCCAATAATTCGGGCTGTATTGCAATCTCAAACAGCTTTTCGATACCGGCTCCGGTTACCTTCACTTCTATTTCCATTTTCTCAAAATCTCTTATAAACTCTCCAAAAGACATTATCATCTTGAGTCTCTCCTTTTTACTAAGGGTATCAGCCACCATATTGGCTTTCCCCGCATGATAAAGAATCTCCCAATCATTATTCTTGATTAGCTCTAACTGCCTCCTCTGGCATATGTTGAACTCTTTCTACGTGAAAATGTACTAGAGCACTTATGGCTTAGGTAATTCTCGCACTTCTCTCCATACAAGTAGTGCCTCCAATCTTTAGGGTAAACTATTGCCACGAGCCTAAGCTCATGAGCGGGGATATCGAATTTCATATTACCTTAATTGTCTTGACATGTACGCGATTACCTTGCTGTGCTGTATATGAAGCACCCTAATTCCTTATGCGAAGCGTCACTACATTTCACAAAATCTCATTTTCCATCCGGCAACGCCAACATAGGGGCCGTCACCAACCTTTGCTTCAGTTCTTAAAAGCTGTTCTCGCATTTCTCTGTCTATTCGAACTTCTCAGTCTTATGAGTAAGCCACGTTAAAGGGGCTACTATCTTTACAAACTTGAACGAACCTCCGGTAGTGACCGACCAATCCTACCTCTGGTAGTCGACCTAACCATGGTCATCAATTCACCAGTGGTCCTTTATTCATTCTTGTCAGGATCCTCCATGGGATCCTCCTCAGCAACTATCCCTTCTTGGACAACATCCTCAACCGCTACATCCTCAATATCAACATCATCCGGTCCTGCCTTAGGACACTCTATCGGATCCACAATCCGATCTCCAATTAGTAATAAACATCATCGCGCTGTTGCTCCTCAACCTTAGGGTTCGGAGTCCCGCTACCATATACGATAACGAATTAAGCTTCTATCACGATATTTATAAGGGTTCCCGTAAGGGTTTTAACTGTCAGTACTACGTTAGGTAGCCCGACTATGAACTTGGCAAGAGTTCTTATTTATCTTAGTGTACTTATTATCTTAACGTCACTTCATCTCTGAGGTTTATAACGCTTAGCTCTGATACCATTTCTGTAACACCCCCAGATCCGGGGTCGGGGATCCGGTTCGTCACGGTCTTTCTTTCCACAATATCACTTCACTAAATTAATAATAAATAACCTTATGATGTGACCCCACACTAACACACACCACAACCCGTTATAGTCTCAGAGATGAAATTTAAATAAGTACAAGTCTTTGAATCCACAATTTAAAAGTTATTACAACCCAAAATGATTACTTGATAAATTTACAGTTAATTGCCATTATCTGCCACAAGTTATAATTATACATAATTGATTCTCAAAAGTAGATGGTCTGATCTACAATAGATCTACCTCTGCAGCTATAGCAGCTACAACATCAACGGGAAGACGCGGGACGCTTCCCACGCGCTTGCGCTGGGTCTGCTGGAGTCTGGCCATCTTTCCTAACTGTTGTTGTGTGATGAAGAAATAAAGCAAGGGTGAGCAGCAAGCCCACCAAAATAATATGTATAATGATTTACAATATATGAGCCTACTCATAATACTCATGAAAGTCTTGGTCAAAAGAAATGAACCAAGTTTGATATCTTAATGCGATGAAGTCGCAAAATATTCAGTATATATACATATATACTTTTCAAAATATTGGAAGTCCTCTTCCATGCATAATATACACAAAGTCCCAGTGTATAACTGTATATATAAAAAAAAATATCGTTGCAAGGTGATCTCATATATCTAACCTTGTCTCAACGTTTTTCTGAAAATCTTTGTCATTCATAAGACAATTATTAATTAGATATAAGTTTAAAAGATGAGGTTACCAAATACCCCAATATACTTATATCTTTCCCAATACTACTTGAGCTACCACCGTTCAAGTTATAACCAGTTTCAAAAGTTCATCACATAGATGAGACTACAAGACAAGATTTGAATAGATTAAATCTTTAAAATATTATTAAAGGAAATGAAGTTATGACATACTTCATTAAGTCTGATATATATATATATATATCCACATATACATCTTCCTTTATACATTTCCTGAAAACCTCTGTCATGTAAAGTATGAACAGAATTGCAATATCCAATAAGTTTGGAAAGGAAAAGAATTTTTGGCATAAACCAGATATCTTGCTGATCAGGCAAAGATACCAATAAGTAACCTTTTCTACTAGTAGATGGATGAATCCCCCACCGGTCATCACCCTGGCCTCATAAGGACCTTGTGCTGGACCGCCACCCGGCCTCTTACGCGTTGATGGACTGCCACCCAGCCACTTACACAATAATAGACCGTACCCCGGCCTATCGCTTATGCCGACTCAATTAGATGGGCTTACTTCCCGAACATTGGGCAAGTAATCAATTCATTTACCAAAATTGCAACCTCGTTGCGAATATAAAATACACCACAGAGCCGGATTCCCCAGGTTTTGAGCGAGTATTTAAATCCCCTTAAAAAGGAAGATCTTAAATATAAAAATGAGTTTTGGGATCCGCTCTGACTTTAAAAATCATTTTGAAGACTCGAAAACACTTTATAGAGTGTTTGGAGTAAAGCTGATTTAATGAAGTAAATCAGTCCCCAGAATATTTAGAAAATGACTGAATATTATTATTTAAATAATATTCCCATAAAGAATAATCTTTATAAAAATAATTGAAGTAGAAGTATTAAAACTTATACTTGAAACGAGTATTAAATAACCAAAGATATACTTATATGAAAGTATTATCTTTATTTGAATAATCGAAAATAAGTTTGATTATTGACACCTTATTCTTTAATAAAATAAAGAATATACCTCAGCAAATAATCGGAGTCATAGATCCTCAAATGAATATTCAAATAATATTCATTAAATAATATAAACTGAGTCATAAGCCCTCGAATGAATATTCAAATAATATTCATATAAATAAATAAAAGGAGTCATAAGTCCCCGAATGAATATTCAAAATAATATTCATTAATAAAATAAAGTTAAAGTTATCGAATAAACCTTATTCGATTAATAGTTTTAAAAACTATGACCATATATATATATAAGTATATATATATATATATATATATTTATATCCATATATACAAAATCTACTCGGGATCCTCGACTCCCGGTTTTAGAAAATATTTTCACCTTTGGGTCCCTATACTAAGGGTATATGCAAATTACCGCTATCCTCTAGCATAGGTATTATCAACTGAATCAACAGATATATAAGGAAAGAATACGAAACAGGCATGCATATATATATACCATAGCAGCATGCTTCAATATATTGCAACATTTGCTAATTAACCAACATGCATCTATTGCAAGATAATGCAAATACATATTTACATCACAACAACAGTTATAACTGGTAGAAAACTTGCCTGAGCGACTTGGGGTGATAAAAGGCTCGGGACGAGTCTGGTAACCTATAAACAACAAGTAAGTTGGAATTAAACCAAAATCACTTGTAAATCTATACTTTAACTAACTTAGACTCTAACGCTTGTTTTGCGCTCACTGATTCGCTTAAGCCACTCGGGTACCCTCGGCTCCACCATTTTTAATAATTTAACCTTTATGAGTTTTAAAGCGATTCCTTCGCGAGTGTCTTACCAACTGCCTAACACACTTACCATAAATGTTTCATACTTCAATTAGTCCTTTAAGGTCTTTAACTTATGTTTCAAAGTAAGGCGAGGGGAAAAGTTTCGTTCGCGAAACGCCGTTACTTGAAACGGTCGTTTCTCCTAAACCGTGCATCGGAATCGAACGAACTACATATCAAAACGAAGCTCGTAACATGAGCTATCTAAACATGGCAATGGTCACAATCTAGCAGGGGGTTCTCGGGTCCTAATGTTATGAACAAAAGCAGTCTAAAGTAAATCGGACATTACGACGGCTATATTTACGCGATTTCCCAATTTTAAACCAATTCAAAACAACCACAATTCAACCACATATCATTCATACAACCAACATCCATCCATACCATACTACAACAGCCCCAACAATTCAATATTTCCAATTCATACTTATTTCTTAATTATGAACTAAGAGTTTACTTAAGTTCATTAACTAATAACCAAGATTTCCAACTCCAAAAATATCACAAAATCAACCAATCTCTAAACACACAATAATCATGCCTCTCACCAACTAAACTACTCATAACAAGCTCTAAACATGATTACACACCCATTACACTAACCCATCATCTAAATATTAGGAAATCTAAACAACAAAACTTAAAACTAAGACCATGAAGAGTTATACCTTCCTTGAAGCTTTTAATCCATGAAAGGTCCTTAGAATGCCCATGGAAGCCTTAATCTAACCTCCTACAAGCTTGTTCTTTCAAAGAAATCAAGAACACAAAAATTAATTTCAAGAAAGTACTATTCACCATCTTCTTGAATGATTTATAGGAAATGCTAGGAAAGGATTTTGAAGCTAAGATTTCTAGGAAGTATGTAACTTAACTAGGAGAAGCTAGGATAATTACCTTGTAAAATGGCAAGTGGAGGAGCTTGGACTTCCCAATTCTTAAGAAAGAAGCCGAGAGCTTCATGAAGAAATGGAAGGTTTGGTGTTTTGTGATTTGTTTTGCTTGGTTGGTTGCTTTTTGTCTTGTTTTTTGGTTAATTCCCTTTATAGCCTTGACTTTGTGTGGTTAATATTCCACCACATTTCCTTCCCTCTTATGTCATGCTTGCATCATCCTCATGATGTCATCCTCCCCTCCTTGTCCTCTTCTCATTGGTTGGGTGACATCATCCTCTCTAATCCCTTTGATTAACTTCCTAATTGTTTGCCTAATGACCGCTGATCTGTTATACGGTTCGCTTAACTTTCGTTTTCGTTTATCGTTTGAGGGATCATACCCGGGATCTTATTACTTAGGTTCCCTTAACCTTTCTCAATACATTATATTCCTTTTTATGATCCTCTCTTATAATCCTTTAATTTAAACCCTTTTTATTCTGTTACCTTTTTCTCAATTCTTTCCGTATCTAGTGGATTTCCGGGAAAAATCAAAGTGTTCGGAAATTGGATTCTGACGATCTTTACATACACTTATATACCACATAGAGTACTAATAATATCCCAGAAGATCAATAACAGAACCCCTACATAGTGTGGCATGAAAAGTTTTCTCATTCAGCAAAAACACTATTCATAAGGGTTTCAAAAAAATTTCCCAAAAATTGGGGTTATTACAGTCTCCCCTCCTTAAAAGGATTCCGTCCCGGAATCAGATAGAAAGTGAATAGGGATACTCTCTTAGCATTGCACTTTCTAACTCTCGAGTAAATTTTCCCACATTGTGGTTCTACCATCAAACTCTTACTAGTTTGATAATCCTTCTCCTAAGCACTTGTTCCTTTTCACTCTATAACCCTTCCTGGTTGCTCCATATAGGTTACGTCGGGTTGCATATCTATGCGCTCATATGCCTCTATTTATCTGGCATCTGAATTACACTTCCTTAACATTGATACGTGAAACACGTTACGACCTGCTACATGTTCAGGATTAGGGCTAGCTCATATGCTATCTTCCCAATATGTCTTAATATATCCAAGGGTCCAACATTTCGTGGACTTAGCTTCCCTTTCTTTCCGAACCTCATCCTTCCTTTCCAAGGGAATACCTATAACAATGCTAGGTCCCCTACTTCCTATTCTTTGTCCTTCCGTGTCAAATCAACATACTTCTTATGTCCATCTTGGGCTACTACCAGCCGTCCTCTGATTAGATCTATTATATCCGTGGTCCTTTGGACTACTGCGGTTCCGAGCATCTTACGCTCTACAACTTCATCCTAACATAAGGGAGATCGATATTGTCTTCCCTCAAGGATCTCATAAGGCGATATCTCAATACTGACATATGATCTATTATCGTAAGAAAACTCAATCCGTGTTAAGTGATCATTCCAAATTCTTTCAAGTCTATTGCACAGACTCTCATTATAGCTTCTAGCATTATAGCTTTTGCTTCTTAATACCCATTCTTTTCCAGTTCGTAATCGCTACTACCTTCCGTTCCTAATATTATACTGGTTATACTTTTGCTCGTTAGCGTTCTATAACCTTTTAATAACCACGTCAACCTTAGTATCACGAATGTGTTCCCATTCCGCATACTACCACCACTTTATTACTCCTTTTTCAATTGTTTCTATTTTCCAAAATTTGATCAATCAAATAGAAGTAAAGGAATTTGTTGAGAGATCACTATGATCATGAACACTTGTTATATCGCATAGTTAGTACAGAAGGTGGCCAACCTTTAGTACTTGACAAGCAATTAAACAACATGTGGTATCCTACTAGGCTTCTATCACAAAGATAGATAATCATTCGGCAATACCTCCCCTTCTGGAAGGGTTGTTCTTCTCAGCTTACATGAAATGAAAAGAAGAGAAAAGAACGAACCGAAGAGAATTGTATATATGAAAAAAATATACTGCCACAAAATATCTGGCTTGGAACCTACCTCTGAACTATAGAGGTTTGTCACAGGAGAACAAAACATATACGTATTTATATCAGCATCAAGCATTATAGCCTCGTATTTCCCATGCCTAAATATTTTCGCTATCCCGTCCATCATTCTATGGACCCACACTCTTCCTCGAGCTTATACATAATCACCTTTGAAACTCCCTCGACATCGAAAATCGAATCTGGGATCTCATTCTATACATCATCGTTACTAGAATTCTATGCTTGCACCGCAACCTTCCTCGTATAATAATACGACTCTCTATTGATAAGAAAGAATAATTATTCACTAGGTAGATACTCTACTTAATTAGTCTATCAATGATAACTTATACACTACCACGACCCGATTAGTGGTACTCAATCTCAACATCCATTCCAATACAACTCTCACGATTGTAATCAGCTCAATACTCGCAGAATCATTGCTGCCTTACTATGGTCCACCACTGACCTACTGTCGTCATTCATTTTTCCATAAAATCTTAATATCTAACCATACGGAGTCTATACATGTCGTATCAAATTCTCCTAAGGAGTTAACATAACCACCAATCACAATTCATGAAGAACACTCCAAACTCTGACGTACTTTCATGACATGAAGCAGATAAAATTGCAGAAGAGTTTCAATCAAAGCACCGATAGCAGGTTAATACCATTCTTAATCATATGCCTTCAATAGAAGACTTAACTCAAAGGTTTGTTTGGTCCTTTTTGAAACATGGTCCTGGCTTATCTCAAGATAGGACCTTCTAAGATAGATAGCCCGTTCATGGCGATTACACAAATTAAACCTTTACCAACTACTATTACGGTTGGGTATTGCACAGTCATCAGAAGGAATGTCAATCTTCCAAACCATAATTCAACCTTCACATTTTTAACCATCATCACTGTATTCTTTTGGCACACGCGCCTATAATTTTTCCTTTTACCGTTAAAGTGTCGGCCACCTCTTTGGCCTTTCCTGATAGTAATAGTTCCTTACAGTCAATGTCTTTTAACCACCTTCAACTAAATTTTCTACCTCATTTCAATCACAGCTTATGTGAAGATGTTTTCCTTAAAATCTGATAAGTAAAAAAAAATATCACCATTTTTCCATAAGTTATTGCCTCAATCTTTAGAGGTTAATCACTGTCATGACTGACTCTCAATCATACTTAGAACATCTTTTATCTTAGGTCCTACTTGCCCTGAACAATTTCGACCTTTACTGGTTCGATCCATACTTTCTCGTGGTTTAACATGTGCCCCACTTGGCATCATTATAATTATGTCATATTTCCTTTATCAACATTTTTATTCTTGAGAATTTCGAATATTTCCTTTCTCCTTGTAAAACCTCTAAGGTTATCCTTCAATCATTCCTCCTGTATTCCCTAGATACAGGGCATATCACAATACCATTTACTAATAGTAGAACCATTGTCTATATACTTCTGAAAAATTTCTCCACTGATCCTTAAAGGTTATTATTACCTTAATCCTTTCCAATTCATACTGTCAAAACTCATACTATCCCTATTAAGGGTGAAATGCCAACCTTTATGCATTCCCCTAGGATTCGTTTTAAGTTACCGATGTTCTATCCTTAATTCCACCTTTAAAAAGGTACAAGCATCCTTCCATGGATAAATAAAGTCATATATCCCTGATAGATTATCATATTCATCATTCCCACCTCGATAGTCTATACCTAACTTCATAATAGCATCCTTATTCATATTGAGGTCAATCCATATGGCCTCCAAAAGATAACAACGGTTATCCGCTTGTCTTGCCTAATTTGGTAACGATAACAAGGATGTTCTGGAAGATATTGGTCGTGTTCAACGTGAACTTCTTCTTAATAATTCCTTATTTACTTTTGTTGTTTCTCAACAGTCACCTCAATGTTGGGATATCTCTCATACCTGGCGTCTCCCTTTCTGGGTATCAAGCCACCGGTCTTACACTTCACATTCTTGAAGGTCACTTCCTTCATCCAATTTTCCTAATTTCTTACTTCCTTGTCTCCTCAGTCTATCCGCGTCTCATATTTAACCTTCGAACTATCTCAAGTTTTCCTCAAATCCTCCCAACTTACAGGGGATAAAATATATGTATCTCTTATGCCTTCACCCAGCAATTTTAACTCATGGTGAATCACCCTCATCCTGACGATTACATACTTTTTCTATTTCTATTGCTACGAGTCTTTAGGGTTTCCTCATACCCAATTCCTTTATCATTCCTCAAACTCTATTGCCTTTATATTCCTTTCCACTTCAGTTTCTTTTTATTTTCCTTTCTCTTATCGTTATTTCATGGACCAACACAACATAAACATTGATTTCAAACATCCCGTCATTCTGGATTCGTGTCCTCAGAACGAATCTTGACAACTTTTACAACTTAGATTCATAATTTATCATACTCGTCTGCCTTTGTTCTAGCTCCAAAGCTTTTACACTATCTCCTTATCTTTGGGAATTACTTTCCGAAAACAATTGACTGAACTTAAATCAGTTTATTCTAACCTCTGGCTCCGTGCCTTTCTTGGTCTTTCACCAGCGGGTGGTCTCTCTCTTAGGAGGGTAAGTGACAAAACAGTCCTTTTGAGATTCGTCAATCATTTAGAATCTCAAATGATTCCTATATTTCCTTTAGCCAGGCTCTTGCCTCGATTGGGCCAGCTTGTTCCTTGGAACTCTGAGAGCTTAGCGACTTAAAGGTCCTAAAAGAATTTCTCACCGCACTGTCTCCTCAGGGTGGTGGTTGGGGATAATAGTCTAAGTTCTTTTTAGACAGGTCCATGAATTGCCGTATAGGAGTACCGTCTCGGGTCTCCTTTCCTTACTCGACTTTCTGTTTCCTTAGTATGAAATGTTTCATCCTACTCCCCATAATTGGGGTCATCTTTTAATTTAAAATCCTCATTTTCCACTCCATTATGTCATGGGTTCCTTCTATCTTGATGGCGACCTCCCTGACTATCACGTTCAGGGTTTGCTCTAAATCTTATTCCTCAAACTATGGCTCTCATCTAAGTTCTCATCCTTACGCTCTTGAACTTTCGGAACCCAAATTCTATAGGAATACCTCATTATTCCCTTATCATCTTTCTCGGTATTAATCTTTTATCTAATTGTTGGCTCTCTGCCTTCATTCATAACTTTTTCTGGCACAATATGATCTTTTCCAATAATTCGGGCTGTATTGCAATCTCAAACAGCTTTTCGATACCGGCTCCGGTTACCTTCACTTCTATTTCCATTTTCTCAAAATCTCTTATAAACTCTCCAAAAGACATTATCATCTTGAGTCTCTCCTTTTTACTAAGGGTATCAGCCACCATATTGGCTTTCCCCGCATGATAAAGAATCTCCCAATCATTATTCTTGATTAGCTCTAACTGCCTCCTCTGGCATATGTTGAACTCTTTCTACGTGAAAATGTACTAGAGCACTTATGGCTTAGGTAATTCTCGCACTTCTCTCCATACAAGTAGTGCCTCCAATCTTTAGGGTAAACTATTGCCACGAGCCTAAGCTCATGAGCGGGGATATCGAATTTCATATTACCTTAATTGTCTTGACATGTACGCGATTACCTTGCTGTGCTGTATATGAAGCACCCTAATTCCTTATGCGAAGCGTCACTACATTTCACAAAATCTCATTTTCCATCCGGCAACGCCAACATAGGGGCCGTCACCAACCTTTGCTTCAGTTCTTAAAAGCTGTTCTCGCATTTCTCTGTCTATTCGAACTTCTCAGTCTTATGAGTAAGCCACGTTAAAGGGGCTACTATCTTTACAAACTTGAACGAACCTCCGGTAGTGACCGACCAATCCTACCTCTGGTAGTCGACCTAACCATGGTCATCAATTCACCAGTGGTCCTTTATTCATTCTTGTCAGGATCCTCCATGGGATCCTCCTCAGCAACTATCCCTTCTTGGACAACATCCTCAACCGCTACATCCTCAATATCAACATCATCCGGTCCTGCCTTAGGACACTCTATCGGATCCACAATCCGATCTCCAATTAGTAATAAACATCATCGCGCTGTTGCTCCTCAACCTTAGGGTTCGGAGTCCCGCTACCATATACGATAACGAATTAAGCTTCTATCACGATATTTATAAGGGTTCCCGTAAGGGTTTTAACTGTCAGTACTACGTTAGGTAGCCCGACTATGAACTTGGCAAGAGTTCTTATTTATCTTAGTGTACTTATTATCTTAACGTCACTTCATCTCTGAGGTTTATAACGCTTAGCTCTGATACCATTTCTGTAACACCCCCAGATCCGGGGTCGGGGATCCGGTTCGTCACGGTCTTTCTTTCCACAATATCACTTCACTAAATTAATAATAAATAACCTTATGATGTGACCCCACACTAACACACACCACAACCCGTTATAGTCTCAGAGATGAAATTTAAATAAGTACAAGTCTTTGAATCCACAATTTAAAAGTTATTACAACCCAAAATGATTACTTGATAAATTTACAGTTAATTGCCATTATCTGCCACAAGTTATAATTATACATAATTGATTCTCAAAAGTAGATGGTCTGATCTACAATAGATCTACCTCTGCAGCTATAGCAGCTACAACATCAACGGGAAGACGCGGGACGCTTCCCACGCGCTTGCGCTGGGTCTGCTGGAGTCTGGCCATCTTTCCTAACTGTTGTTGTGTGATGAAGAAATAAAGCAAGGGTGAGCAGCAAGCCCACCAAAATAATATGTATAATGATTTACAATATATGAGCCTACTCATAATACTCATGAAAGTCTTGGTCAAAAGAAATGAACCAAGTTTGATATCTTAATGCGATGAAGTCGCAAAATATTCAGTATATATACATATATACTTTTCAAAATATTGGAAGTCCTCTTCCATGCATAATATACACAAAGTCCCAGTGTATAACTGTATATATAAAAAAAAATATCGTTGCAAGGTGATCTTATATATCTAACCTTGTCTCAACGTTTTTCTGAAAATCTTTGTCATTCATAAGACAATTATTAATTAGATATAAGTTTAAAAGATGAGGTTACCAAATACCCCAATATACTTATATCTTTCCCAATACTACTTGAGCTACCACCGTTCAAGTTATAACCAGTTTCAAAAGTTCATCACATAGATGAGACTACAAGACAAGATTTGAATAGATTAAATCTTTAAAATATTATTAAAGGAAATGAAGTTATGACATACTTCATTAAGTCTGATATATATGTTATTCCTAGAGGACTAACAATGAGATTTACAGAAGGGGGGGTTGAATGTAAATCTCAAAACTTTTTCAAGTTTTGAGAAGTTTATTAAAGCAGTGTGTTCTAGATGAACAAGTGTATGAATTGCTTTGAGCTAATGCAGACAGATATATATTCAAACGCAAAATGTAAAGAACACAACACACTTTAAAAACTTTTCTGGTGGATTTGTTGTTCCACCAGAGATGGTATATTAGAAAATCTGTGTTCAACAATGTTGATCACAGCTGCATCCTAGTACAAACTAGATGAATTTTCTCTCAAGATATTTCTTAACAGCTCTGGAAAATCTCTCTCTAATTACTAGCTTCTTCTTGGTTTATATATTACCAAGTGTACAAGTGAAAAACAATATTAAATTACAATAGTAAAATAAGTTCTTCACTTGCTTCTTTTCCTGTTCACTCAAGTACTTTGTTGACTATTGCATCTTTGTACTAAAGAAGAACGACTGCTTTTTCTGTTGATCCTGAAATTCGGCTACCACATCTCAGGTTTTCTCTGTCAACCCACGTGCCTCTGTTTGTAGGTACAACTACCACTTATCAACGGCTAATTAGCAGAACATCCGTTGAAGCTTTCATCCGTTGATGACTTCATCCGTTGAAGGATGTTATCCGTTGAAGCTTTCATCCGTTGATGCTCTCATCCGTTGAAGGATGTTATCCGTTGAAGCTTTAGAGACATCCGTTGAAGCTTAGCTTCTCATCCGTTGAAGGTCTTTAAGTCATCCGTTGATACCACTTCATTTATACAAAATTACAAGGCATGAAATATTTACAATTGGCCTTCCTATCTGCATATCATCTAGTAGTCAACATGACTCATAGTTTCTCTCAACTTCTAAGAATTACAATTTTAAATACAGAGACTGAAATATGCTACAATACTAGACTTATTTCTAAGTAAAGCTACACCATCAACGGATAGCCAAAGTGGTCTTATCCGTTGAGGCTACAGACACTAAATTTCTACTTAAGTGTTTTGTTAAACATATCATCAAACTAATGCACATATATTCCTAACAATCTCCCCCTATTTATGTCTATAAGAACTGTAGGCATAAATTCAGGGTTAACTTGATGATAACAAAACACTTAACAAATATTTGAATTGAAACTAAGTAGAAATATAAAAAGTGCTGCAAAAGTGTATGTACTAGGAGGTAATTGAAGATTTACAGTATTTCCAAGGGTGCTCCTCTAGCCTGAGCAAATCATCATTTTCTTCTTTGTTCCCTGGTTTTCTTTCCTAGCCCTTTGTCATTTTCCTCAATTTGGAGTTGGAGTTGTCTGAAGAATTCAGCTTCATCTTCATCACTGATATCCAACTTAGATTGCATTTCCTTGAGAGTTTCATTGCTGGCAATCTTGAGTTGGTCTTCAAGTCTGAAAAATCTTCTGACTCCTTTGTCATCTCTAAATTCCATCAACCAATGAGGTAATTTGTGAATTTTAGTTCCCCTTTCTTGTATGAGTAAGGTTCTGGGCAAAGCATTTGGTTCCCTCCAAGTCTTCCTTATGTTGGCAATCTTGTTGAGAATTTCAGTCTTGGCTGTTCTGGTAAAGCCAGAATCCTTTTTGATGGCTGAAAAGACTCTGATCAAGGTAGAGTAGCCTTCATTTAGAATCCTGTAGAGAGGCCATGTTCTTTCCCCAGCTCCCTTATATCTGAAAACCAATCTCTCTGGTAGCTGTCTGTAGGCAGCTATTCCCCTTACTTCCTCCAGCTCATCCAGATAGAGATTAATGTCTGAAGCTTCTTTTATGTCACAGATGTGAACATAATCATCTTTAGAAATGGGTGGCTTAGGGTTAGGTTTTTGTTTTTGAGTGAATTTCTTAGAGGTTAGGGGAGGTGTAGATTTAGATTTTCTTTTCTGTTTCTTTGGTAGTGGTATATTGGTTACAAAGGTAGGCAATGTGATGTTGTCCCAATCAATAGGTTCCTCTTTTGGAATGATTGGTTCACCATGGATATTTATAGAGGGATCAGCAACAAAAGGTTCAGGTATGGAAGGTAGTGGTTTAGATATAGATTTGGTATCTTCAGGGTTATCTTCACTCCTTCTGTGTGCCTTGGCCTTTCTTCTGTTTCCCTTCTGCCATTCCTCTCTTTCCTCCATATTTTCACCAAATATGCTCCCAAGAACCTCATCTAAGTTAGCAATCTTTTCTTCACCCCTGACTTCAATTCCTTTCATTTCTTCAACTTGGCTTGACTTTAGCTGTTTTTCAAGCTTTGCTTGTGCTCTTTTGTCAGCCTTGAGTTTTACAGCTTCTTTCTTCAACCTTCTGGTTTCTTCCCTTTTAGCCTTTAGAAATTTGGGATGTCCTTGCATCACACAGATACTCTTTCCCTCTCTATAGATAAAGGCCATGTTCATTCTCTCACCCTTGTCCTTGGTCTCCTTCTTCTTTATGATGCTTGCACTTAGAACTTTGTCTCCATCAGGTTTTGGAAGAGGAAAGTCTACTTCCTTTATCTGAGCAAAGTCTAGGGGATTCTT